>NC_080670.1:147690183-148031418 GCF_030247195.1 Topomyia yanbarensis
CAAATCATACGTAATTCAGTCAGCGCAGAGAGTTACATCTAACACCTCTTCTCTTCCAGACCGTGCAAATGTTGGGTGATTTGCTCCATTAAGTACATATATGCAAATTTGTGCTGCTTAAACAGTGCATCAATTCGATGTCTCTCAAATTGATATCTGAGCTGCCTCAAATTATGTGGTGGGTACTTGCATCACTGCCGATTATGAGTGGAAAGCCATTTCTACCACAGTATGATACAACCCTTTTGAAATCATCAGAAGGTGATGATTCATTATGCGGCGAATATGCCGAACAATAGACGTATTTCCTGTTTATGTTATCAACAGTCACATTGACTGTGACAGCACGAATATCACGAGTTTGAGGTCGGATAAAAGATATGCGTCGATAGCACTATTCACAAGTTGACATGCACGAGGCATTCAGCGTGGATTTGTCATGCCATTTTGTTGTAATCTACGAAGACGGGGTTAAGTAGCTTTCCAACATAGATGTTTCCTTCATGGAAATACGGTTCTTGTACATATGAAAGTTTTTGCTTCTTGCGAAAGGCGGGATTGATTCATAGTTGCTGTACGCCTATGCTGAAGATTAATTTGGACTACTCGAACCATGGTCGATCAGATCATTTCACATTTCATCGCCGGCAGTTATTGTACAGCTACTAGAAGATACCACACACGTTGACTTATAATCGCCTATAGCGAACCCTGAAGTGGGCTTTAGTGACATGGCCATCATTTGAATCTCACGATTTGCGAAAAAACAAACGTCTACTGTGTAAGAGATTCGCTTAACACAGCAAGGATAATACCGAAGACAGTCCGTGTGCGATTAGCATATTTTTATCATGCCAGCCATTTAGTCCTCGGCATAGAGACACACTTCGACTAGAGGACTACTGTTTTCAGTCGTCTCTTACGACATGGGATCTGGAACCCAGTGGATGAATTCTTGTCTGAGATACATCAACTCGCCGCACAGTGGGACGGAATCAAAAAAAGCCGGACATTGATATTGATAAAAGCCGGACATTGATTTTTTGTTTCTTTATTTTTTAAGTAGTTTAATATAATGGTGGAAAATTTTGACTTAAGGGGGTATGTGTTACGAAATTTCAAAATCAGTTACCTATTTCTGCTTGCATTTACCGAAACCGACAGTCAGATTCAACGCTTCTCCCATTCATTCACTTTCCAACTGACTGAAATTTCATGCAGAATCGAATGCTTGAGTGCAGAGGAAATATACATTCATTCACCAACCAAAGCATTCATTTGTTATTATGCCGATAGTTTGAAGGCAGAAGTTAGCATCTTCTACATTTTCGAGCATAAGTGAACTGCGTAATCTATATCTGATGCACTTTTGATCGATAATCCCTATCAGAGCCAGCATAGAAATAAAATTCACTTTGCTTCTGAAACCGAACATGTCCGTACCTGAAAGCGCTACGTCGGGAGAACGGATGACGATGGAAACGAACCAAAAATTTCATACATCGCAGCGGGCTTGAATTGAATTTCGTTTTCTTTCAAATTCATGCAGCGATGTCAACTTTTTTAAGCTCTGGGGTATATACGCAGATAAAAAAATAACTTTGCAAGTTGTTGCCAAAATTGATAGTCATGTATGGAAATTTTGTAGACGAAATGATTTTATGAAACTTTGTCGAAGCAGCAAAATTGCTATCTGTCAGGCGAAAAAAGTTATTGGGTGAAATTGAAGTACATGTCGGAATACCCCCTTAAAAGTGTTTTTTATTGTAACTTTTTTATTTGATTTTTTACAGTTTTTCGATGTTCTACAAAGTTGTAGATTCTTTCAAAACACACCTTTTTGCGGAAAAGACCAATGCGCTATTTCTTCGTTTTTAGGATGTATGCCTGTTTTTTTTGTTTTTTTTTGCTTACTTTAAGGGGCTATGGTTTGTAGAGTAGCAGGTAGCAGCAGCTAAATTTATTTTTTTTTGTTATTCAGCAAGAAATACCCTATTGATTTGTATATAAATAATAGGGGGATCTAATGGGATTCTTGGAATAATATGAGGTAAAATAGACTAGAGTTTCAATAAATTATTTGTATTATGAAGCATGAAGAATAAATGCGAAATTATGTTATGCGAAATTAATAAACATTTGAAATATTATAGTTCATTCCATATATTCCGACATTCAAAGTTGATTTTTTTTGTTATTAACATGCTTATTAGCCATCAGTGTCCTGCCAAATCTTCTTCGTCATTGGATGAATAAGGTATTAATATAACCGAGTATTCTAAGCAACGAAATACCTTATTCATTCAATGACGAAGAAGATTTAGCAGGACACTGATTCAATTCCGCAAAAAGGTGTGTTTTGAAAGCATCTACAACTTTCTAGAACTTCGAAAAACTGTAAAAAATCAAATAAAAAAATTACAATAAAAACACTTTAAGGGGGTATTCCGACATGTACTTCAATTCCACCCAATAACTTTTTTCGCTTAACAGATAGCCATTTCGCTACTTCAACAAAGTTTCATAAAATCATTTCGTCTACAAACTTTTCGTACATGACTATCAATTTTGGCAACAATTTGAAAAGTTAAGTCAAAATTTTCCAACATTATATTAAACTACTCAAAAAACAAAGAAACCTTTTCGAAGACATCAAAGTGCCATAGCCAATAGTTTCGTCGCAAATATCAATGTCCGGCTTTTTTGATTCCGTCTCACTGTGCGCCGGATGCCACATGGCTACGAGAAATCAAATGTTCACCAAAAATCTCGCTTGTTACATTACTTGTGTGGCACGTGGCGCTTTGCTGTTAGAACCAAATGTTGTCAAGTTCGGGCAGTAACTAGTTTGTTAACATGGATCGATAACGGGGGCCATTCGCAGTTACGCTCATCGTCATTTTGAAAGGAATACTGGTCAATAATACCACCGGCCAATATTCCGCACCTAACCTGACTTTTATGTTTTGTGCATAAAGTGTTCTTCGGGTTGCTCCTCACTCCAGATACAATTAGCTTATTAGTGTGACCATTGAGCCAAGAATGGTTGAAAAACTTGAAGACGGTGACTTTGTGTATATCAATAATGAAATGGAAAATAATATCGATCAACAATAGCCTGGCAGTTTACTGTTACTACTTGTCAGCCACTAGAAAATGCCCTGTTAAAAAACCTCATGTTGAATCACCCTGTATATTATGTAAATAAAGGCTGTTATAACCAGAACTTACGAACCAAAATAGGTCGCGACATATTGCTCCATGGTCTTTTTTCCGTAATGGCAAGATGTTAAATCCCACCCAAACAGAACGGAATAATTGTGTTGCTTAAGGAAAGGTAACATTTTTTTATGAAAGCCCGCCTCTGACACCAAAAGGATCGCTCAGAGAGTCCCCTGGTAGTGGACATATCAGTTCTCAGCGTACAAAAAAGGTCAGCACAAAAAGAAAAAAAAAAGGTATTCGCGAAGACGCTGAGAACGTGAAAAAATAGACAAAATTAACACGTGAAAGTAACCACAAACATTACAGTATAATGTACAAATAATAGCTACAAAGAGCACCAAGTGGAACAATATTCCTTTTATGGGGCCTGCTGTAGTATTAATATTAAATAACTTCGGATTTATCAGCCATTCAAACTAAATTCAAATTGTCGTTGCGGTTTTTTTCGGTTTTCCATTTCCGGAAATGTATCGTGCAAGCAACTACTTGTGCCGACATAGAAGTTAAAATTCATCAGAGATGTTCGATCTGTCGATATCGTTGAAAAAGGTAGTAGTGGTGTTTTGGACAGATGTAGGGAGGCACTGTACAATTTCTTGAAAAAGGGCTGGGCGTATTACTATTCCAGCAGATTTACAATAAAACTTTATGTAACAATTAATGTGATTGTCTTGATTACTACTCTTGATACAGTGTTAAGATATGAGTAATTATCCGATCGAGTTCTTGAATTCATTTAATCCATCTGGAATACCAACACGTAAATTGTTTTTGAAACTCAGCTCACCAATTATACTGCTGCGAAACACTGATCTACCGAAATTATACATTGGGATAAAAAATAATGCCAAATATTATTGTACTCATTCCGCGCATCAAAATGATACCAACTGACATACACCAATTATAACTTCATCGTCTGCAGATTCCGGTGTGAAATATCCATGTTTCTTCCATGGACAGTTATAAATCGCTTGCTCCAGGGTTGAAACATCGAAGAATTTTGCCCTAGACGGTAAAACTAAAAATATTATGCATCCGAATGTTTAAATTATTTTGATAATTTTGACTTCATATTTTTTTCAATTTCTGCTCATTTAAACAAAAGACAAACGAAGAACGCGTATTGATTTATATTTTCTCTTTCGTAACAGCTAGTAATAGATTGAATACAATCTGTACTGGCATTTGCTCTCGAATTTTGGGATTCTGTGGGTATCCGCCACCAGCAGATGCCAATTTTTTTTTGAAAGCAGACATAACAGTATGAGCAAATTTCTCCAAAAATATCGTTCCGATTATTTGCTAGAACACTAGCTCCACCGTCTATACACAGTCCCAAATACTCATTTGCAAGTGGGTTATCCCTTATACTTAGGAATTACCTTGCAGTAGTGGTCTGTTCCCCATATCCTTTCACATATGCCAGTGACGCCATCATCACATATGAAACCACAGTCCAAGTTAACAATATATTTAGTCCGTGCTAGCAGGTCGAAGTTCAAGTTTTCGATGGAATTAAAAATCCGATATTCGCTAAAATTGCGGTTTCAGATGACCGGGCCACTAGTTACCTTACATCGAACTTTTTCCGATTCGATGCATGTATAAGCTAGATTTCACTCCTTTTTATGCTTTTAGTTCGAAAAAAATCGTTGTAATTACTTGCTTGATCGCTTTTCAAAATTTGATACTTTCTGTATCTTTTTGATGGAAATGTAATTCTGAATTCGACTTAAGAGGGGGAGGGTGGGGGGAGGGGGGTTTGTAGTGGTTTCGTCAAGAAAAAAAACAATTTTTTTTTTCGAATTTGTTTCAGAACTTTGGGTGAAGCGAATTGATCAAAACTTTTGTATAATGTATCATTTCAATAACATTCTGCAATTTTTTCATGCCAAAATATCGACAAGCGACTCGGTGATGAAGCTTTTTATAGAACATCTCTGAAAAAAAAAACACAATTTGCGGTTTAACTGCCATTCAAAAACTACATAACCGATTTATTTCAAATTTTGCATACACATTCTATGTATAAAATACCTAACCGCTACGTTGAATTTTTGAAATAATTTTTCAATTAAGAGGGTTTTTTAGCGTGGGAAAGAAAACCATACTCTGAGGTCATCTAGTCGTACCGGTATTTTTAGCAAAACGCGCTTCTTCGCGGAAACTTTTTTGATCTTGCCTGGCACTTAACTCGTGGTTGTAATATCCATACGATACTCAAAAATTCCCGCCCGTTACACTGTTTTAAGGTACAGTCTCCCGAACAGATGCTCCCTCCGTCATCTATAAACATGATTCGTTAATGTTGCTGGCAAACCTGTAGCGGACCCATTTTTGATAATTTCAAACACCTTTGGTATAAAGTTGATGCTCCATATCGGTGGGTCTAATCTAATAATTTGAAGTTTAGGTTCTTCCGCTTCGAAATATTTTCTTAAAATAAATTTAACGTTATTTATAGAACTCGACCCACATTTTCCGACTGATTAGTGTGTATGTTTTGTAATTCTATCTCAGTATAATGAATGTTAGTAATGTTCTATACCTTACACAAGTATTTCGGGGAATTTTGAAAAGGGTCCGCTCTATTGAAAGTTTAGTCGTTATCCGCGAAAAATCCTGTTACTTTGTATTTTGCAACCCGTGGCATAAGTCCTATATATTTAAAATTTCTATACATTTAATATCCTATTACCCAAATAGAAAATTTAATTTCTTTCTACTGACATATACGCAAATGCTCCACATGCAAATTACATTTAGTCCGTGGCTTCAGATTGAAACCGAAGATTGGCTCCTCACTTGGTAATTGCAACACAGTACTTCTTCTCTAGTTTAATTAATTGATTAACTCAGAGTGCATTTGATTATCGTACGACAACCCTTATAACCAGGTAATTAGGTTTTCTATGTACACGCAGTTCCTATTCGAAATCGAACGTTGTTTGACGATGTGCATCATTTGGGTGGGTGAATCAATTTCTCTAATCAGAAGGTAAATCTAGTTTGCTCAGTGCTGGCACACTTCATCCCGCTGCAGATTGTCGTCCGGCTTACAGCAAGAAACTCAGGGTGAAACTTAAATACCGTTTGAAGATTGGGGGCATCTTGCGTCTTAAAGTTACTCAATTCCATTGGTTACGTGATACAGTGTGTGTGTTTGAGTGCACTAGCTACCATGCGTCTCCTTCACATTTGTAAGATCAATGGAGAAGTTTTGAAATAGAATAAAACTAGTATTTAATGACAATTTATATCGCCTTATCTTATTTGGAAATTAGTTATTTATTAGTTGTAAACTCAGCACAAGTGTCCATTATTACAACAACATTTGCATGTCCCAAAACATTACCAGTAATTTCAAAACAAAACGTATCTCTATATTGACTAGAAGACAAAACAAATACAATCGTATTGCCTATATGTGTAATACACAAATTTTGTAACTAGTTTATTTCAACGTTTTATTTCAAATACAAAACTTATTTGTTCGTTTCATTGCGGCTTCAGTTAGAAGATCTTTTGCTACGAAAGACATTTTTTGTAGTTTTTTACTTTGTTTTTTACAACGCACGTTTGCGTTAGCTTGTCGGTGCCTGTTTCTACGCTTTACATTTTAAATTTGTAGTCCTACTAGGGAATTGCAATTTGAAATCATTTGCTATATTAAAACTAAGAAGATTTCACAGCTATATTAAAACTAAGAATTCGGTTCGATATACAAGAGGAAAAGCTTGGGTTGTTTTTATTAAGAATAAATGGATGGGGGTTGAAGACTTTTTAACAGACAAAGTTTGGCATTTTCTAATAAAGAAAAGTTTTTGAAATGAACAATTAAGACAAGAAAACACACTTGAAATAACATCTAGTAAGGGAGTTCTATTATGTCTAGAAAAGACGTTCAGAAGAGAGATTCCATCCAACATCGGAGTAGCAACAACCATGTCAGGGACAGGAGGCTGATAATTATTACAGTGAAATGCTGTATCGATTTTGTTGGCTATTTTCGGCAAATTTGAGACTAAGAGAAACGAAAGCAATGAAATTGAAAGACGGATAGGTATTCTAGAGCGAATCAGTTATAAACTTAGAACGGAAAACTAGAACTAGGCAGGCTCATATGGGCATGATCGAAAGGAAATGTGAAGAATTTTTTGCCTTCTGCATAGTAGGAGTTGGGCGTTCCACCCAAGTCTACCGCATGTTCTACCATAGACCATGCGGTAGACTTGGGTGGAACGCCCAACTCCTACTATGCAGAAGGCAAAAAATTCTTCACATTTCCTTTCGATCATGCCCATATGAGCCTGCCTAGTTCTAGTTTTCCGTTCTAAGTTTATAACTGATTCGCTCTAGAATACCTATCCGTCTTTCAATTTCATTGCTTTCGTTTCTCTTAGTCTCAAATTTGCCGAAAATAGCCAACAAAATCGATACAGTAGAACCTTGCGGCAATTAAAACATAGTAACATTACAGTGAAATGAAAAACATCAGCTTGCCATTTTATGGTAAATGGAAGATCAACGAGACCAATGACTGCCTCGAACTAGCAAAACTTCATGAACCGAAAAGCCGGTTGGTCCTACTCGGACCCTGAACTGTTTAAAAGGGGCTAGACTTCTAGATCATCCTTGGGGGCCGTACACTAATTATGTAAGGCTTTTTTAGACATTTCCAACCTCCCTCTCCCCCCATATAAGAGTTCGCAAGATTTTGGTGAATTTCCCCTCCACGCTACATAAGATCTTATCATGATTTTCGCAATTAAAAAATTATCTTGTTGATACATTAAATAATAAGTAAACAGAAGCGATACTTATAGAACTATTACCATCTGGGAATATTCGGCCTACAACATCTGTGACAATCACACGACAGAATATTTTCCGGATACCTTGAGATATTGCGATAAAGCGAAACTTTGAAAAAGATGTTGGCCTAACAACATGAAGGGTATCAACACTTCTTAACTTTAGTGACTGAAATTAAAAGTCGTAAGGATGCTTCGAAAAACCCGTTTCAAACATATTAGAATATAAAAATCGGAAATAAATTGCAAGCATAAAAATCGGACAGAAATCCTTCCGCATAAGAATCGCTTAAAAAGTTCTCACCCGTCTCGGCAAGGGTGAACCTCCAGTATAAAAACCGTATATCTTGATGTTCAAGATTAAAAGTCGGCTAACAAAAACTACTTTGTAAGAATCGGATGTATTTCATTCCGGTTTTTTACTGAAAGTTATTTTACCCGACTCTCACAAAGGAATGTCCCAGTCCGATTTTTATGCTTGAAGTTTATATCCGGTTTTTATTTTCTAATATATTTGAAACGGGTTTTACGAAGCATGTTCTGTCATTGCGACTTTTATTTTCGGTCGCTCACTTGTAAGGCAGGTTGTGACCCCAGTTCCCAATCAGAACAATGTACCACCAAGAGTCAAGAAATCAAGTCAAGACGTTGGCAACAAAGAATAACTAATTTAATAATCATATTCTGCCACTGCAAAATAAATGAGGAAAATCCGACTGCATTGTAACATTACTTTGGCCCTCCCAATTCACGAAGAACTTGGTGTTATCGAACTGAAGCACCAGCTCCTCGAGTTTGTGTCAGTGGAATGTTGTACGACGTATGTTGTATTTACATGTCTATGTGAAATTCTTTAAACCTTTACATCTGAAGTCATTCTTCGAGGGGATTCATGTTTACCACGGCATTGTTAGAAAGTCCAACTAAAAAGAATGACAAAGTTAACACCAAAGGGGCGCAAAACTGAGACTTCGCCAATGGTTACGCTACGGCTCTGCCTATAGCTACTTGTCCTGTAAGGAAAACTCTTAATATCGCTGAGTGATGTCTCGGCTGACTAAGCATATAGGCTTTAGGCATTCACACATGTTGTGTGAACTGTTAAGATTTAATGTCTAACTGACGCCAATTTGGTGTTAGTTTGGATATATCGTCTAATTGATAGCAAGTTGGTGTCAGTTACTGACGAGTGGAACACGAATAATTCACTAAATCCAACTTATTTGGTGAATTATTGATTCTGTTGAATATCATTAGATTTTAATTAAAAACAACCCTAAAAGCAGTCACGACACTCCGGTTTTGTCTCAGTCAGCAATCATCTATCATTTTCAGTTATGAGTAATGTTTTCAAATTTATCGTCAATCTCTCATATAGACTTCGAAGTTTTTGCACGCTATATGAATTATTATTGTAAGTTCCGATTGTGCGTAACTATAAAACATATAAAATATGATATAGTAGGCGAATTTATTAACTCAGCTGTAAACACGCATCAGATAGTGCAATAAAATTCACCAATACTCTTTGATTCGTTTTCAGTTTATTTATCAGAAAAAGTCTATTAAACTACCTGCTAAACAAACATATCCCGAACTTGCCTATGGCTATATTCCACAGCCTCAATCTAAAGCCACAAAAAGAACAGGCCTTCGCACGAGTGTTCAATGTATGGTGGCATATCACTTCTAACCACCCGTATACCCACAGGAAGTTCCAAACTAAGCCACTGAACCCACTCAACATATCCGGACAACATTGCCCCCATTTGCACCCAATTCGTTCGCTTTTCACCTCTCACAACCTGTTTGGTATTGATATGCAAAATAATTCCATCACCCTATAGCGTATCGCACCGAATCACACTCACTGCATGAGGAAGGGTCGCCAGGGGGCACCTTTCCGTGTCCACAAAAATCTCCGGAGTATTCTGACCTCATCTTCCAGGAGCAAGAGATGGAGAAAAATGTGACTATATTGAAACCGGAACTTCGATCATTTGACCATTTTCGCCATTCTCGTGCCATGTATTGTCTTTGGATGGAGTTCCCAGTCCCATGTTCAATTGAAATTCATTGGTTTACACATTCACACAATTGCTTGCTTGCGTGCCCCGACCATCCCTTGCTATCGCCAAGCTGCTGCATGTTGTAGTGGAATGTCATCCGTTTGTCCGGACCGAATCCTAGCCTCTTCTCGCATTGTAGCCCACCGGAGAGTCAAATTCACGAACACTGCGCTTGACAGACTGTTTGGGACAATATTAAAATTCCAGCTCATGCTTCTTCTGACTAGTGTGGCAATTTTCGCAGTCAAGGATGGCTCCGGCAACATGACGGTGCAGTCGTGTGTTTGTGTTTGTCAGAAGCGACGGGAAATAACGCCGAACAAAGAACCGGCAAAGAATGACTATGTGTAGTAAGTTTAGTTAAGAGATTAATACTATTTGCTATCAAAACATACTCTATGGACGACACGCAAAACGAACACGGATTTCAATATTACACAGTAAAAAATAAATAAACAAGGAAATACAAACATACAAATTAATTCGTATATTTCAGTTTTTGCCATTGGGGTCCTGCTCCCATGTTATTAGGAGGCGACTGCAAAAAGAAGTCCCTAAATCTAGGTGTAGTTGCGTGTCGAACTGTCGAGGACTTGATGACTGGAGGGTCTAAAATATGCCAGTTGCGCACGGAGCATTTTGGAGTTTGCTCTTAGTCTGCTATGCGAATCTTCTTCGCAAATCGTGGGAATCAAATGATCATGTCCCATATAAACCTGATATGGCCGCTCCAGTTTTCTATTCAACAATGGTAAGAATAGCACAAATCATCCAGCATAAACGTACAGCAACTAGAATCTATCTTGACTTAATCAGGAAGGTAAAGCTTCTATGGCATTGGTTCAAGAACCGTACTTCCATAAAGCAATTTTCTATATTGGAAAGATACTTAACACTGCCTTCATTGCTTATAACAAGATAGACATGACTAACTCACGTGAAATGCCTCGTGCTTGCATTCTTGCAAATAAGGCTATTGACGCGTGTCTCATACCGGAGCTCGCAACTCGCGATATCTGTGCACAGTCCATTGACTGTTGGTAACATAGACTAAAAGTATGCATATTGTTCAGTATATCTACCGCATAACGAGTCATTTTCTTTTCATGATTTCAAAGGCGAAGTGTATTATTGAAGCAGAAATAGGGTTCCACTCATTGTGAGTAGTGATGCAAATGCTCATCACTTAATTTGGGACAGCGCAAACGTCAATCTGAGAGGCTCTGAGCTGATGCAGTATGTACATAAGTAGCACAAATCTCCACATTCTGAATGTAGTAAACCGACCAACTTTTGCGAGGTCTGGGAGAGAGGAAGTGTTAGATAGAACGTTTTGCTCTGAAAGAGTTTCATTTGAGCTGGGAAATTGGCTGGTTCGAAAAGAAACTGAACCGTCTCTATCCTCTATCGTATCTATCATAAATATATATTTTTCGATCTTGATGTCAATGTGGAAATATATCGTAATCCTAAATCTACAAACTGGGACCTCTTTGTGGAAGTTTTCCAACTAACTAAATTTCATCGATATATTTTCAATCGCCAAGTCAAGAAGTTTAGGCCAATCAGCTTAAGTTCTTTTCTTCTAAATGCTTTGGAACGGATAATCGATCATCATCAGGAACATCAGGAACGTTAGCTTAGCTGAATATCCACTGCACAAAATGAAACATGCATATCAGTGTGGGAAATTCACGATCCTCTGCTTCAGGGTAAAATCTATATATCTATGTTTGATATAAAATAGTTGTTAAAATATCAAGTTTTTATACAAAGAAAATGTTTCAGTTATATCTTATTACATCTTAGTCCATTTTAGTATAAAGTAATTTTGTTGTATTTGGATAAAATAAATATAGCGCACTGATGGATATTTAAGATATTTTATATCTAATTGGAAGCAATAAATATATCTGGAAATATCAGAATTGTATCGCATAAATCCAAATTTTTGTCTTCGTTTTTGTCGTGACTAACGACTTACCTTTCAATATAGGGGCCCCTTTTCAAAATTTCGGAAGAAAAATGATGTAAGATTTTGAACGCTTATATCTTTTGTTGTACTGAATGGATTTAATCAATTTCTTCGGCATTTTGTCGAAACTATTTGTACCAATGTTGTATTAAATTTTGGAATATGTAGGATATTCATTATCAACGGAAAAATAGTGTTTTGAAAAATCTTTCGAAAACGACTCGGAAAAGTAAAAATTTTCAGCACATCCCGCACAGAGCCGTCAAAATGGTGCAGCAAATGAACAATAAAATAATGAAAAGTTTATATAAAGGTCCACTACATGTTTGTTCCTATGATTATTCGTATTGGGTTGCTTGACGAGAGCAGTTGGTGGGGGAAAGCCGGGATATTAATTTTGGTTAAGCCATTAGAAGTCGGACGGAAAGGAAAGGCTCATGCACGCCACGAGAACGAGCGAGAAAGCGATTGTAGTGCATATTAGCGAAAGCGTTACGTACATTTTGAACCTTATTAACTTTTCTTCTACAAAACGGATTGCCAATCTTGTTTCATAAATCGGAAGGAAAACGTTCAATGCTTGCTACCGATGCGTTCTTTGCTATATAAAATTTGTTTAAATAGTTCGAAAACTACTTTAAATGAAATCAACATTAATGATAAAACCTATAAATAGGGGTGTCGCAGCTTTTCTCTAAGCCAGACGTGTGTAAGACGCAGTGCATAACAGACGTGCGTGGTCGTGAGAAGCTGCATCGGACGACCAATCAAATCAGCTACCATCGGAGAGAAGAAGAAAAACGTTGGTGGAGGTGGTGGCGGTGAGAAGTCCAAAAAGCCAAAGGCTAAGAAACGCAGTCACTGAAAAGGCGGTAGTAACTGCCACTAAAAATGCCACCAAAACATCGAAGGCTGCAAAGCGTACTCATTCGGTGTGAGCTGCGAAAGGGGAAAGATCGTATGGATGTACGCAGTAAAAACAATCGTCGGCAAGGTTTGAATTGTTTTAAAAGATTCCCGTCTTGTATCAACATAGTTATCTACAAACCGTCCTTATTAGGACGAATACAAAATGGAAAAAGAATTTAATTAGAAAGTTTCTTTTATTAACTGGTATTAAGTTTGCGCTTGGTAATTCTGTACTTTTACCAGTGAATCATAAGAAAATGTTTTTCTAATTTACAAACCCGAAGGTTTTTGCAAATCCTTCCAAGAAAATCAGTGAATGTGCCAACTCTGCCACTAAGCGAAAGCTGCACCAAAACGAATGATGAAAATATTTTCATTTATCGAACAAAAGGACGTCCTTCCATCTGCATTGTAAAGTCAATAAATAGGAACACCATGATGAAAACCGTGCTCATTCGGTGTGAGCTGCGAAAGGGGAAAGATCGTACGGATGTACGCAGTAAAAACAATCGTCGGCAAGGTTTGAATTGTTTTAAAAGATTCCCGTCTTCAATCAACATAGTTATCCACAAACCGTCCTTATTAGGACAAAGGCAAAATGGAAAAAGATGGGTTGGTAATGTACATGACATAACAGGGGTGTCGTGACCACACTTCGAAGTTATTTCAAATCTTGCAAAGCATAAATTGACATAATTTCAATGATTGTTCCTTTATGAATGAAATGACAAATTTTCAGGTCAACGCGGCAATAACTTTGCAATTTATAGAACAATTTTATATTTTTAGTTATCATATATTAACTGTCATCTCTTCCAAACAACTTAACCCTCTGCTGCCAACCACGTGGTTTTGCAGGGTTAAGGAGAATCATTGTAAAATGTCCAATACATGATTTTATGTTGTTACCTCCACTAAAACCACTTCAGAACACTCCCACCTGTCATACATGTACATTGTCTGCATGTTGAAATCATTATATGAAATTATTGACCTGTATTCAACGCGGAGAACTCGGTAATAAAATTGTTTTGCTGAATATACTAACGAACGGGATCCCCAGGAAAATTTCGCTGAGCCCGGTGAATCGAACTTAATGCGCAAAATTTAGCCATTTGAAGGAGATACAAGCAGAATTTTAAGAATATGAGCATCGCGGTTATGTCCCGGACATTACCCGCCCCTAGTTTTCGCTAAGCGTATTCATTTCTGTACGGAAAAGATTCCGATGGTTGTTTCGAGAGATTTTAACATTGATATTTCAAAGCAAGAAAATTGTTCATTTCATGAATGAATGTCTCAACGAGCTTAGAATCCAGCGCATCCCCTATCAACGCAGACGCCAACAACAAAGGTTCTTTTCAGAACCACCATAATTATTATAAAGAATAACTTGAAACATTCCCACATATTTCATTGAGTATCATTCGATTTGAATTACAAGTCAAACGAGTAGTCACGACACTCCGGTTATGTCCTAGACATTACCCACCCATCTTTTTAAGTAATAAGTCAAATGATTTCTTGTTAAAGATAATTCTTATTAGTACGTAGTTAGTGTCTCTCTGAAAATGTGCCTTTAATTTCGCTATGTTACTACTTTTATTATTTTTATAACCGTCGCAGCTACTTGTTAGAACTCGCAGTTAATTCAGCGTATAATTTTATAATTTGCTCATCTGTTTTTTTTTTCTCAAGACGTTCCTGACTGACTGTTGAGGAGACCCCGTTAATGAAGTAAAAGCAAACCAATGAAAATGGCAATAAAGCATTTGTTCTTCGTGCAGATTTGACTGCCGTAAATTGGTAACTGATTTTCGATTCTCGCGAATTCAATTCTAAGTTCTCATACATTACCTGACAACTACAGATACAAATGTGACGATAAAGGATGAAATTCATAAGAAATTCATGATTAATGCTGGAGTGAAGTTGTCATATCATTATTATTTGTGATGAATACTGGGTGTAAAATCGACTATATCACTATTTCCCAAAAGACGATTCTTTTGATCGATTCGTGATTCACTCACCCATCTCTGGTTTTAATCATTATATATTTAGCACGTCAAATTATATTTTGTAAACAGATTTTAAACTTTTGTATATTTTTATGATATTTATTCAGAATATTCTTCTTTTTTATTGTATTTAGGTGTTATTACGGTTTCTAAGGTGATGATAGAATTTTGTTATTTTTTCTTAAATATATGGACTAAATCGCGGACTGTTAAGTTACATTTAGACGAACATTTCAACGTAAAAATTCCTTAATATACATAGGGGATATCGGGGCTGTTTGGCCGAGTTTTGCTTTCGGAATTTCTGCACTCATTCTGGTTAGACTTTTTGATGAAAGGTTTGCGTTGTCATGAAGATACAACACTTGAACACATAGGGTGATGAGTCTACTTTTGCGATGTTTCTATTATCACCCTATTCATTTGAAGCCGTTGGTTAGAGCAGCATCTGCCATTTTTTGTTCAACGCATTGAGTCAAATGATAACGCAATAGGGACTTTCGATGCGAGTTTTCGTTGCGCTCAAACACGAGAATTTGACCATTTTCAGGGCATTTGCGTTATTATATTGGTTCTTCACGACAAAGCAAAGCTGTTGATGCCAATTTGTGCGCGTTCCATTGATTGTGTGCCGAGTAATTAATGAATTAGTGACGCACCCTCCTTAGTATGGTGAAAATAGGTACTTTACCCTATGTGATTTGTTTTTCTTAAAACAAAATCAGGCAAAAATTGATTAAGGGCGGAGTGAAAAATCGACCAACAGATACGGATTCGTAAAATAAGTGAACGCATCGAATGCATCAGTGGAAAACGTTTATTAGTGAGAAAACATCATTTCGCAATAGGGAGGTACAAAAACAGCTCCACTCTTTAGTCTTTTTGACCTTTTTAGACTTAGTTTCGGCAATTTTAGTGGTGGCTTTTTACAGCTCCCGCTGCTGTCTTTTCTTTCGCCGACATACGGATATGTTCGCTTTAATTTTTCTCCTTATCCCGATCAGAAACACATAACAAGAATATTTCAAAACTATATCTCTCGTTGTTACTTGTTATAATTTCCTGTTATTTTAACTACTAACGAGACCAAATTTTTAACACAATTGGTTACGAAAATTGCATTCTGTTACAATCTTGTTATTTCATTCTGATCGGGATCCAATGCTGCTTTTATTGGGGAATCGGTCAAAATCTGAGTCGATATTATAATAAACCTTGGCGCTATTTCGAATCAGTTTGTGCACTCGCCTTGGGGAAAGGACTGGATTTTATGCCGATCACACCAAAAAATAATGCAATTTAAACGACATGTAATATATTTTAAAGTTTTTTATTTGCAATTAAATTTTAAACGTGTTATGTTTTTTGGGTTTTTTTGTGAGTAATTTATTAAAAAGGCGTATTTTCACTACTAGATATTTTTGTTGAAAAAAATCAAAAATTTTCGATTTTTTTTTCTTAAGAGCATTTTGCTTCGAAATTATATTTAGTATTAATATTGTATAAGCAAATTATATTTATGACTGGCAAATACTAAGAATTTTAGAAGAATACTTGAAGTTAAAAATGTTTTTTTACTAATATCTTCCTAATAGTGCATTTATAGTTTCATCAGTTTACAGGCTTTCGTTAACAAAAAAAAAAACATTTTTTTTCTGTGACTGCATTTTCATTGTTTTTTGTTTTTTTTTAACAATATATTTGTATTTTCAACATTTTTTTGCATTTTTTTTGAAAAATTTCGCCAAAAAATATTCACACAGAACAATTAATTCCCTAGAACTCGCTATCATATAGTATTGCTGCACAAATGGCGATTTTCGAAAAATATATATTGAAAGTAGCGCATTCAAGATCTCATACGCCCTTTTTAAATATTACTCTTGAATAAAAATTGTTTGTTTAATATTGAAAAATACTTAGTCTCCCATATACATGAAACGTAAAAGGTTTCATCAGAATCAAAGATGGTCACCAATATTGACGCAATTGAATCAAACTTGATAGAATTGCTTTACAGCAGAAACAATCTGTCTTGTTACATAAGATAAACTGTGTTTTCTTAAAAATTAATAAAACTTTAAAGTTTTCACAATACAGTTTCAAAAGGTAGACTCAAAGTAGTAAAAAAATGCAGGTTAGACATTGTATGCATGCTGTTGGTGTGGTCCACAAAACTTTTTTGAATTTTTGATCTGTCACGTTACAAGTTATTTGGTTTCCATTGCTTCACAACTCAAAATAAGCAAGAATCCATATTCATCAAAAAATTTCAAGCAATATCATCAATTTTAAATTAGACTACGATAGAAAAATGTGGTTGCAAGCAAAAAGTGGAAAATATGGATTTTGTTTACCTTTTTATCTCCTTACGGTTTTTTAATCACTTCCAGGTCATGCAAGTAGCATCAACAAACTTTCATAAATGACAAACCTGATTTTTTCCTGGGATCACCATTTATATTTTTTAATATTAGAGTTTATGTACATACGGAAAACAAACAGTTTGACGCAAAATTTGATAAAAAAATAATTTCGCCTGTGGTTGCCATTTTCGGAGCCTTGACCATATTAGAATAAAGCGGTTCAATTGTACAAATGGATTTACAGTTTTGTATAAAGCACAAAACATTCACAAAAAATTTTCTCCGATAGCATATTATAATTCGCACAGATCATAAAAGTGTATGCGTAAAGTCGGAGATCATACGGAAGTCGTCGAGCACATATATTTATGCACTTGTTTGAAAATCGTATTTTAACATGGATACATTTTCAATGTTGTTCGGTTTTGGTTTTGTACAACTTAAAGTAATATCTCCAAAATCTTAATCGCCTAAAAATAAACTTATTAGTGTGTTTTCCTTTGCTTCCAAAGTCGGACTCTTTCCGGTACTCAACAACCCGCATACCTGATACTTCTGCGAATCAAGACCGTTCGCATTCTGCTCTCTAATCGAAGAGGCCAAAGTTCGTATGTGTTTATTATTTTATGCTTTCCCACTTGCCGCTCGCACGATTTGTCGTTTTCGAACATCGAGCAGCTAGACCTAGAGCGATTCCCCAGTCCCAAGGGCATTTCCCCATCGAGAAGCGATTCCGAGAGCATTCCAAAATACACACATCCTACCACTGTTCACTGGCATCGTTTTGCATTTCACAACAGAACTGTGTCGCATGATATCCTTTTCCAGTGGTCATTTGTCCGCCTATCCAGAGTTGTAGTTTTCAAAGTTGTATGCATTTGATCTTGCACCGGCCAGTACGATGGACACGAATGGACAATAACGGAAATATCCCCCTCGTCGTTTCTGTCGTTGCTAGTACAACTCCGAGCTTGGCCACACAAACTAACTGCAGTGCAAACGCTGGCGATGTGCCTGTGGAAATGCGTCTCACCACCAGACAACCTACCTACCGCATGTGAAGGCAGAATTCTCACGTGGATTTGTCGTCGTGTTATAGATTTACCGGACGCCGGACTCGAAGCATACCGGACATAATTGCAACATTTGTATACGTTGTTTCCGTTGGTCCCCTTTACCGCAGGGCGCTATTTTGCAGCCAGAGCGGTTCGTCATTCGATTGCATACATAGCAGTCACCACTTCGTCGATGCCACCGTTTACGATATTAAGTTGTTTGTTGCCAAGGTACATTTATTGTATCAACTAGCACAGGGTTTGTTTACGTTTAATAAGATAGTGTGCTGGATATCATTAAAGCACAAGACTTAAAATAGCAATCGAAACCGTTTGAAATTACGATTGCTGCGATTATAAATATATAGGGGAGACCGGGGCTAGTTAGCGGTGTTTTCAGTTTTCATTTTTTATCGCTTTGATTTATTCAGATCTTTTAAAATTGAACACTTTGAATGAAAGGGTAGACTGTTGGCAACATTCCTGAATTTTATTGAAATGTTTGATACATTGTCTCCATTTTTAGAGACGAAAATATGTGACGCGAAATACGCCACCCGCCTGGTGGTATGTATGGGGTAAGTTGGCGGAATGCCAGAAAATAATCAATCAAATAAAAATTCAGTGGTCCTTATGAAATGTGCTGATTGTCTTTTCAATTATTCGATATTTGCCATCATATTTCAGTCTCAATACTCCGGCATTTTCACTTCGACGCATATTCCATATTCAAAAGCAAATTTTCGAAATTACTCCGGCGATTTGCCGAAATAAGTATCCCCTGCATTGTCCTGAGACAATTCTAAATGATTCTCTTACTTTGGAGTGAATTCCAGAAATGAAAATATTTGATGACTATTTTTGCACTGTAAATAGTACCGCCAACTTGCTCCGCACCACAGTGGCGCTTGTTCATACAAAGTTGTGACAAAATTTTAAAACTTGGTTAATGTGGCTAAAAATTGGGGTTTTAACTAATTTTGGGTCGCTGAATCCATTTCTGCTATCAGTTTTGAAATTCTATAATTCTTATTTTTCGACCATTTTTATGTAAACCCATTTGTTGGTGAAGGGTTAATATACACGTGAGGGATTCCATGAGAAACCGGCCGACCGCAAAATATGACCATCGTCGATTCGAACGAAACTTTGCAAGTGTGTTCACTGTATGAATCTCCATGATATTCTCTGGCAATTGGAATATTTTGATACAAGAGCAATTTTTCAAAGGGCGTAAACATTTCTACGTGTATGAATTTCAAATTTTTTTTGTTCGATTACTGTATTTTATACAGCAAAACTCTCTGAGAACAAGTTACAGGGAATGAATACATCTGTCCGAAAAAAATATACACTGAAGAAAATGTTGTGTTATCAAAAAAACAAAAATTTATAATAAAAATTTAAATGGCGAAAAAACCCATTTTTTAAAATTTTTTTATATTTTCTTACCAAAAACCTAAAGAGAAAAAAAACATTTTGAATGTGATTGCATGATGGAGAAAAAATCGGTAAAAAAGTTTTTCTAACAATAACTTCGTACATGTTTTTAAATTTCATAGTAATTGACATACAAAATTGTAATTTTATTGCATAATATAATTCTAAGCACCATTTAAAATCAAAATGCATTTAACAAAAATCTTCCAAAATGCGATAGTTTTCGAGATATTTGAAATTTTGCTCCTTCAAAACAATTAATTCGTGTAATTATGCTCCTTTTAAAAGTTATTCGCGTTGCCCCATCATAAAATGTGAAAAATTTAATGTTAATCGTTTTAAAGACGTAAAAGCAACTATTTTAGTGTTTGGATCATGGAGAAGCTTTCAATAAAAAAGTTTTCCTTACAACAACTTTTGACATATTTTTATAATTCTTACTATTTGCAGTCAAAAATACAATTTTCTTTTTGAATATGATTCTAAACGCCATTTTAAATCGAAATGCTCTTAACAAAAATTTTCTAAAATGTAGCAGTTCTCGAGATATTTTAACTTTTGTTTTAACAACACAATTATTTTGTTTTATTACGACCTTTTCATAAGTTAGTCGCATTTCTCCATCAAAAATAATAGGTTTTTCAAAAGGCCCGTAAACTTTCCTGCAACTTTCTTTTTGACATGAAGGCGATATTGTAAACCATTTGAAAGTTACATGAAAGCAACCAAAATATATTTCAACCATAGGGTCTGATGATTAAACTATATAGTTGAATCATATTTTGGTTGTTTTCATGTAACTTTCAAATGTTTCACAATATCGCCTAGATGTCAAAGAGAAAGTTGCAGGAAAGTTTACGGACTTTTTAAAAAACCTATTATTGTTGATGGAGAAACGCGACTAATTTATGAAAAGGTCGTAATAAAACAAAATAATTGTGTTGTTAAAACAAAAGTTAAAATATCTCGAGAACTAGTACATTTTAGAAAATTTTTGTTAAGAGCATTTCGATTTAAAATGGCGTTTAGAATCATATTCAAAAAGAAAATTGTATTTTTGACTGCAAATAGTAAGAATTATAAAAATATGTCAAAAGTTGTTGTTAGGAAAACTTTTTTATTGAAAGCTTCTCCATGATCCAAATACACTAAAAGAGTTGCTTTTACGTCTTTAAAACGAGAAGCATTAAATTTTTGACATTTTATGATGGGGTAACGCGAATGACTTTTAAAAAGAGCATAATTACACGAATTAATTATTTTTGAAGGAGCAAAATTTCAAATATCGCGAAATTTTATATGTCAATTAGTATGAAATTTAAAAACATGTACGAAGTTATTGTTAGAAAAAAAAATTTACCGATTTTTTCTCCATCATGCAATCACATTCAAAATGTTTCTTTTCTCTTTAGGTTTTTGGTAACAAAATATAAAAAATTTAAAAAAAATGGGTTTTTTCGCAATTTAAATTTTTATCATAAATTTTTGTTTTTTTGGAAAATGACACATTTTTTTCAGTGTATATTTTTTTCAGACAGAAGTATTCATTCCCTGTAACTCGTTCTTAGATAGTTTTGCTGTATAAAATATAGTAATCGAACATTTTTTTTTAAATTCATGCATGTAGAAACGTTTACGCTCTTTTGAAAAGTTGCTCTTGAGTCAAAATATTATATTATTCAAATCTTATTACCTGTGGAAAATATTTAGTCTTCTATGACGGTGAAACGTGCAAAGTTTCATCGGAATCTAAGATGGTCGGTCACGATTTTAATGATTTTCGGACGGATCTTCGTGGAATTCCTCACGTTAATAATCGTAGCTAATCACATCGGATTGCAGAAATGTTTGACAAAACTAGTAAATATAACTGATTTTAAAATAATATGATGTTGTTTGGGCAACCAGATTTATGAGCTACAGGGCGTCTCCAGGTATTTTCAAAAACATAGATATAATATCTTCGGCGCAAAAATGCGCAAGATGACCCCTATGTTTCTTGAAACTACACTAAATTTTGAGTCAGATTCACGATAAGTCACCCTTGGGAGACCATCTCAAAAATTGGAAGACGTATAAAGATAAATTACTGATATGATCTCATTTTTTTTTCTCGACGCAGAACAAAAGCAAATCATTTCTGTGCAAAAAGCTTACATTTAGAATATTTATTCTTCTTTCCAAAGAATTCAAAATTACTTCAATCGGCCATGTAGTTCTTGAGATATCGCCATTTGAAGTTCGAAGGTACGAACAATTCTAACAATTGAACAGAAATCCTCGACATCGCTTGCTTCAACGACATGTTAAAAATTCATTTTTCTTCCGATTATCGTAAAATTTTGAAATAATTTTATTCAAGCTAGGAGAAAAATAAAATAACTTTTTGCAATAGAATAACAAGACATTGATTTTTGGGGTTTTGTTACTCGTCGTGCCACTGTGTGCACGCGTCACCGCCAACTTACCCCAACCGCATATTTTATAAAAGATGTTAAAGTTAAAAAATAACATTTGTTTGTGGATAGATGTAATTCTATATTCTATATGGATAATGAAAGCTCTTTTCATGCACTATCGAAAAATATAATCATTAGGGAAACAGATTGAAAATTACCTTAAATAACACAAAAAATTTAAAATTAAGAACATTTATAAAGTATGCTCGAAAACATAATATCGCCCACAACTTCTACAAATCAAAGCGTTTTGCAACAAAAACACATTGGATAATGTGTTTCACGTGACTTGAGCTACACAACGACAAGCAACACTATATGTGTAATGGCAATAGAGAAAAGGGGATTCCGCCAACTTACCCAAACCGCCAACTAGCCCTGGGCTCCCCTACCTTTAATCATGGTTTGGTGGAGAAAATCACCTAGTTACATTTTCGCAGTTGCTGAGCACATGCGATTATCGCAGAAAATTAGAATTACTAGTTGCTTCAGGAGGATGCACGGAAGTGCCCGTTCTCCTCCCTGATTTTGACATTTAAATGTCAAGCTTTCGCGTCACTTTTTATAACGCTAATATCTCTGTTATTTAAAGGATGGATTACAGTTTTTTTTACCACAATTTATAATCAGCTGAAATGCTGTTCAGTTGCTATATAGCTTATGTATTTCAATAGTACACTATTGAACACGCTTAAAAATGAATAGTTGTCGAAAAACGTGAAAACTCCCATAAATAAATCAGTCTATTCCGGACAGAGTCGTCAATAGAGAGTTCCTAGTGATTCAATCAAATACCACGAGATTATATATAGAGGTGCGGCGTATCTGTTCGAGTCAGTCGATGCTTGCATTCCAAACGAGCAACATCATGACTATTTCTTCGGGACAGTACAATAAGCGGTAGATGTTATGGCGTTTCTGCAATCTGCACACAGTTAACCCGTGTACAACTTGCACCCGTTTTTTGCTGTGTCAATGTTTTATCGTGGCTGCGCGAGTTGAAATTTTGCATAGTGGAAAATGGAAATGCGATTAGCAATGTGGGTGGGAAGGGTAGGTTGGGGGAGATCAACACTGCAGTATGCGATGGGTGTGTGCTACTTGGGGATGCTTGCGAATCGGGATAAATCACATTAGTTTTATACTTGCGTGTGCATTGGGTTGACAGTGTGTTGTCGATGATTTGAAGGTTCCTGTTGTAATGAGCCTATTAATACACTCGTTTCAGAATTTGGAATATACGTGATGCGGACTCAACTTGATGTGCACGTACTGAGAGGCGTGGGTTTGTTGAAGATTTAGGTGGGCGAAGGTGGAGTGTATGTAGCAAAAGAAAAAAAAAACTCAAAGCTTAGGGAAACTGTTCTTGATATTGAATACCGTATTCAGTTAAGATCGGTCAACGTAGTGCAGGTAATCCCGTTGATCAGAAGATTATGAAAGTTGCTTCAGAGTGTCCAGGAAAGCCGTTGAAATGAATCACTCTTTGAAATTTGAGGTTAATTAACATTCTCCTGTAGAAAATCTTTCTATATTTGGTGAGGTGTACTTGAGTAACAGGTCAAACGAGATATCGCAAAAAGGTATCAAACATGCCTTTCCTGGTTATTACATTATAAAATCTGCTTAACTTACTTGTTATCAACTGAAGTCCTCAATATTAAAAATCGCAGTACATCTAATCTTCGGAAATCCAATATGTAAAATATATCTTTGATTACATAATAGATAGGCAAGTCTTTGATTGGCTAGAAAGCTTTTTTTGCACTTGTGTATAAACACGTACGTACAAATTCAAAAATCTAATTGTTGCTAAATATTGATCTTATATATAGGGGAATATTAATTTCTGCAGCAAACAAATTTTTAAATAATTTGGGCCAGGTTTTCAGTCAAATACTCCTATCTGCGGTGTGCAAAGCTGCCTCTTTATTGTTTTACGCGAGCACATGGCACTATGTCGGATAGACGTCCGAGCGTCACAGTGCAAAAGCATTTCGTTAGATTCATTATAATAATTCAAGAAGGTAATTTTCATTTAACTAGAAATTATAGTTACAGATGGTAGCACGAAATAAAAATATTAGCTTCATATTAGAGTACAAATAAATCTTACATTAATGTCACGGGATTTTTTTTAAATATTGAAGTTTTTCTCGAAGTTTATTTTGAAAGCAAAACTAAGGAATGTGAAATATTATTGCCAATGGCTCTAAAGCAATAACGATGTATATATATATATATATATATATATATATATATATATATATATATATATATATATATATATATATATATATATATATATATATATATATATATATATATATATATATATATATATATATATATATATATATATATATATATATATATATATATATATATATATATATATATATATATATATATATATATATATATATATAACAATGTCTAATCATTCCTTAGAATTCCTCGTCAGCACGGTTTTCAATGACAACTCATGCTTGATGCATTTTTGATGTTCGGGTACAACATGCATAAAATTAGATTATTCTTGGGAATACATGGATGACACCAAATCTCTTTTTTTATTTCTATTGTAGATATTTTATCCTTAGGGTCATTCACCTCTAAACTCAATCTTGTTTTTGAGCTGCATCCATTAATCCGTAGAACCATTTCGAGTCTCTTGTGCAATGAATGACTCGATCGCAGTCAAATTTCAACATTTCCACGAGTCTAAGAGCTGGAATAGCTGAAGTAAGTACCGAAGAGCCATCATTAGTTCTCATCGTTGAAACGATCTCGAACTGGCAGCTGTATTGGATGTAGGTAAAAGGTTTTTTTTCAATTAGCTAATGTGCCAGGAAACCACACCACTTTTTCCTCATCACGGATGAATCAAGCTTCACCAGATATTACTAGTGGCTCATCTATGTATGTTAACATACGGTTATGGCACTGGTAGTGCTGTACGACAACATCGAAAATTACTCCATCCAACTGCACGCTAATACGCCTAATGTTTTTAATAATTAGTCATCTACTGATTTGAGTTTAAAGCGTGAGTAAAGCGAAAGCATACCCTACTTTGAATTGACGCTAAACACGAAAGAATCACATATTCGGCCTTTCAACATAATTTCCCGTATCATTCCGCTTACAGAACTTTAAAGATAAAACAGCACTCACAATCTAACCATCTCTTTTCCTGAACCACCGGAACGAATAGCATGCCATTAGCTCGAAAATGGAGCCGCACTATTATGCTAGCTCTTCAATCCTTTCAAACCAATTTCTGATATGAAGCAGGGAGCCATCACATGAAAAAGGCAGACTGGGTCCTCACAAAGGTATGCCGGTGCGATGGTTCGGTGAGTAAGTTCAGTATGGAAATTAATTTTCTTTCTATTTAATGAAAATTTTAATCTTTTAAAGTTGTTTCGCAGTCAAATCTTGGGGAAAGTGTCATACTGAGAGAAAGATAAACGATGCTGAAAAGGGAAAACTTTTCGGATGTTATCGGAGAACTTTTCAGAATCGATAGTTTTCGAAAAGCATCGCTGGAGTAGAATCAGTTAGTACACCCATTTAACCAATTAATAATGCGTAGATATTTCTGCGGTTGTAAAAGCATTCGTAATAATACATTTTATCGCCAACGTTGCAACCAGTGTAACGAACAAACAATAACGGCATGTGTCAGTGTACGATGCATATTTATGACCGCAAAACATGATTTATGATGGCATTGGATGTATGCGAATTTTTTCCGTAGCCAAACTACTTTCCTGCCTTGGCATCGATGCATTTCGGAAACGGTTCCTTAACATTTAACTACTGCTTTGGCAGACGTTAATGCATGATGCTCTATAGCTTTTAAATACACTGCAATCGGGAAGCAACCTGCAGCAAAGAGCAATATAAAACATGCAAAATATACACGGTATACAGATTTTTCTTTCTCGCTGAGCACAGACAACGGGATGTTTCCACACGCCTGGAATCATCCTGCAGAGGAGAAAATAACAACGCGAAAGAAAATTAATGCTCACGTTCCCAGTGTCCGTGGGAGTTTATAGGATAGTGATACTCAAAAATATTAGTTGTGGGTTTCAAGGATAGTTTTCAAATTTTTGGCCGTATGCTATATGAGAGTCGGCAGTTTGCTTATCCATATGTAACTTGGTTTTCAGATCGATTGTATGACCTTTCTGCATGAAAAAAAAACAAAAACGAATCAGTGTTTCGATATATCATATTTTTGGTAGCCCGTGTTTTCGGAACGGAACTTTGTTTGCCGGTATGAAATTGGAATATTACATCTCTCATTACAGGATTATAAAAATCGGATCGGACATTTCTAATATCCAAAATGACATTCATTCTTAATATGGCTACTTCCTTCAGGGCACTAGAAACCGGCGATTATAGGCAATAATTTCAAAGAGAATTTGATTGGCTATCAGTTAACCTAGGTCTGGTTATCTAAGCAATTGCGGATCAGGAACATGGATCCGAATAAAATTTAATAAGAGGAATTGCGTTGTCATTCATCTCATCAGAATCCAACTCTAAGTTAGAGCCGTATTAAGCTAGTGCTCAATTGATGCTAGCTCCAAAAACGTAGATACAACTAGTGTTTCTGTATAGATGAGAGAAGGTGGAAATGCAATTCAATTTTTAAATTTAGTTGTAGGTTTTGTGCTAAATCAACTTCATAAAATGTCAGTACACCATCATGTTATTCGAAATATATTTCAATAAACCGAATAGGTTCAACTAATTTGGTACTTTAACTCCATTTTAACGTTCACAACATGTTATTTAACGTTTCTTTTGCATTAGCTTCATTCGGTTTCGTGTTTTAGATAGTTAACATTAAAAAACACGTATTTGCTGAAATGCCGAGTTCCAACCACACACAAATTCTACATTTTTTTAATTCGTTTATTTGATAAGAAACGTTTGCGTTAGCTTTACATTTCAAATTTCTTTTAAACTAGGTGATTACGTATTGGAATTTTTTGTAATGAAACTGAGGAGATTTTACAGCTATCGTATACATACACACGAGGGAATATGTAATTTTTGTAGGCCTTTTAGGACATTGTTTTTTTAGTAAAATACGGTTTGGTATTTTGTTAGCAGAGAGATTATTGGAGCAAATAATTATTAACTCAGGGAAGCTTTTTCACAACCATCTTAAAACTAGAAATATCTACAGGGAGTGATTGAATTTTATTGTGATTAAGATAGATTAATTAGGGCTGTTTTTATAAAAGGTGGTATAGTTTGGTGTTTCTTAACGGGATACTGTAATTTAACAATTAAAACTAGAAGAGGCAGGGAGGGAAAATATACTTTAGGAAGTTATTCACGGCGAGGGGGAAGGAGTTGGTACATCTGGGTATCCGAGACAGGGGATGGAGAGTGGAGAAAGATAACAGATACGAGAAAAATATTTACTATCAGTTTCAAGCATTGGGATATCAACGGCATGGATTACAGGCTCGAGCGGTGTTCATCAGGTGACATGATGTACTGGGATGCCGGGTGGTCGTCCTCAAGCCGGCAGGGGTCCCTCAAGACGATTTCGTAGTACGACTATAATGCGGATCGGCTTCACACCGAGGTGCGCGTGTGATGTTTGTGCTGTAGGTCCCGTGTTTGTTGGCTCATTCGACAGAGATGTTTCGTGTCGCCTTGAAGTCGCATAATACCATAGTTGTTGTACGGTACAGGAGGAAGGGGGCACTACTGAGAATGATAAGAAAATAGAAGGAGTAGTTACATATGTACACTGTTCGCTTGGCTTGGCAGTACATCTCGAACCGGGATATTGGAACATCTTCCTCGGGCTCTAAGGGAATCCAATAGTTGAGATCAGGCAGAAGAATATTCGGCGCATGCCCAGACAATATGTCCGAAATCGTGATAACCGTCGCCACAAGGGCAGATACCTTTGGAAAAAGAAAGTGTAGCCACAGTTGTAACTCTCTATTGCTCTAAGATGTCTGCCAACTTACTAGCGTCAGCTCACGATAAATATTGAAAAATTCATTGAAGCAGATTTGACTTTCGTACATGTCACCTCCTAAAGCGTCCGCCTTAGCTAAAGATTCCACTTCTTCATTACCTGGGATGGAGCAATGCGAGCGGACCCAAACTAAGGTAATCTTATACGATCTTACAGACAATGCACCCAAGAGTTCCCATATTTCCCCCGAAAATATGGAATGTGCTTTCTAGCATTATCTCCAGTTTGATGAAGTATATTTTCGCAGTGGAGCGGAAACAGAATCTTCTGTACTTCATCATTGACAATATCGCTGTTTGGCACAGCCATCATCAGGTCTCCTCGTTGGGTTCTCCACCATCCTCCGGTTATTGTTAAGTTGATATTTTGTTGGCACTTCTGTTTTAGATACCCAGGTACCTTAGAGTCAAGCCATACCCCAAGATATTTAAAAGTTCAAACCTGAGAAATAGTTTGACCCATTGAAGTTCCGGTTCGCGCTTCATTGAAAATATTATTAGATCAATTTTCTCCGAGAAGAATTCGGTACCCAGCTGCTGGTCCCAAGCAGATAATTTGTCCAAGGTATCTTGCAATGGTCATTGCCATATTGACAACTTTGGGCCCTGGAATAGTGATCACACTGTCATCTGCAAGCTGGCTTGGCGTGCAAGGATTGGCAAGACGTTTGTCAATGTCATTCACGTAAAAAATGTAGAGAGCGGGGCTTAGATATGAGTCCTGGATGTATTTTTCAGACAGCAGGTTCAGCAAAAAGTTGTTTAGAATCGTTGAAGGACCATGCTAGGGTAGTTTATCATAAAAATATTGATGGAAACTGAATCAAAAACCAACTTAATATCCAAGAAAACTGATGCCATCTGCTGTTTGCTAACGCAGGCCTTTTGAATTTCAGTTGAGAGCAACGTATCGTTTGTCCCTTTACCTTTGCGGAAGCCAAGTTGTGTATCTGACAGTAAGCCATTTGCTTCGAGCCAATTGTTGAGGCGGAATAGACAATTTCCGGATACAGTAATGTATTTCTATCGGTCGATACGAGTTGTTCGGAGGCTGACTTTCCACATGCCTTCAATCATTTTGGGACGATGTTACCCTCAAGAAACTTATAAAATAAATTCAACATGCGGTTTCTTGGCAGAGTTAGGTCCAGAGGCTTTATTGTTACATGATAATAGAGTAAGTGAAAATTCCACCATCGAAAAAGTTGTTTCGTTCGCGGTATCGTGAGGAGACATGGCGCCGTAGATCTTCTGTGCCGGGGCGGAATCCGGACAAACCTTCTCGATGTTTCTTTCGTTAGTCCGTCAGAATTACAGCCTGGCGGTGTCAAAACATTAAAACGAGCAACCAAGAAAAAAAACTATATACAAACTGACATAAAGAAACTTCTATATGTTAAGCTCTACCAAAAAATTGAATTTGTTTATTCTTTTGTCCTAAAGTGGATCTTTAGAATAATTTTCCAATTTTTTGTAAACATCCAAGCAGTAACATTTTTCATCTTGGTCCCTTACGGGGGCGTGGTTATATTTGGAACTTTAAACGCGATTATCTCGAAATTATGTTTTTCCAAAAACGTCTTTGCGGTGCCTGTCGAAACAGTTTCAATTTTTTTAAAAATATTTGTAATGTAACTGCCGTGTCCTTGGACCTTTCTTTTTCCCTCTAAATATTCATGTCAATGTTTTGATTTTTTTTATAATTTTTTCAGGTGAAAATATTGGCTTTTTTTAAAAAATCGTCCTCGTTTGAAAAAGTAAAGAGTTGTGTACAGGACACGACCACGGTGACAATTAAATGTAGCTTATTTCAAGAGGTTGCAATATAATTCGCGAATGAATTTTAATCTATCACAATCGACTCACGTTGTAGCTTACTTACTTTTAATCTATCACAACTAACAATTCACGTTCTAGCTTACTCTCCTGCTATGTTACAATTTACTACCTCCACATTAAACCATAATTTTAAGGTTATTTAACAGTAACAAAATTCTTAAATCAAGTTCAACACCATGCTCTTTGCTCTACTTTTATACTAATCTATTATATCATTACCTGATTGGCATTGTTCAGCTGATCCATCGAGTAAAAATCTGGTCCGTCCAGAAAATATATTCAAAACGAGTAGCTCTATATTAAGAACTGGGATGAGGTAGCCCAAGCTCGCCAAACGAAATATTTATATTTTCCAATTAAATTTTCAAGAATAGATGTAAAGATTGCTTTTTGGTCTCTGGTTACAATCTCAGAACATTTATTTTGCGTTCAAAGTCAACGTTTCAAAGGGAGTATCCCTTCATCGCCAGGACACAAAAAAGGACTACAAATATTTTCCTTGTCAAGTAAGGACAGTGCCCTCAAGCGGCTACTCTACATCGAAACCAGATTGAACAGTTGACTGTTCGATTTTGATTAAGCCACTAAGGTGCTTTCTATTGATAGATCTGGCTGAAATAGCTACCTCGTTGATGGAAATTTTGCTTTTTTTGTGAACTTTTCTATTTTACTGGTTTTCAATAAACTACTTTTATCGCCCAGATATAAAAAATTATTATCAATTTTTAGTTACTACCTTACGTAAACTCGTTACATAGGAGATATTTTAGATTTTTGAACGACACCTAACCCCAGATAGTGGAGTACGATTCACCAGAACAAAAATATTTTTTGACATTGAAAAATATTTTTGTTCTAGTAAATCGCTCAAGGACACCACAAATCCCTATACTGTTATAACTTCGACAATTATTTGTATTTGTTTGTCTTCACATGGATTTTGCAAATTAGACATTTTAGTACGATAGACGAACAACACGTAAATAATAAAAAAGCTACATAGCTTTACACAAATTTAAAATTTCCCCGCGTCTCTGCTTATGAACCCTTTCAGTTTTGCATGCGCATATATAGGGAAAAATAAATCTCCTCATCGAACCATTTTGCCTACGGTGTTTCATACGATTTAGTTTTGGCAAAAGTTTATCCAAATTGTGATCCAGCTATTTATACACAAAATGATTGCCATTAAAGCAAGTATTTAAATAATATTGTACAGCAAATCATTTCAAAGCATCCCCACTGGCATATGGGGGAATGAACAGTGAACCCCACCCTAATGAACAGGCGCTGTAGTTGTCTACAGTTGCTCTCTGCCTGGCATGTACTTTTTAATGTATCACATGACGATCGCTACCATTAAAATTTATTCGTCTAGATTGTTTTCCTTGCCAAACGGCCGATCCCATGCTGCTCTCAGCCGTTCTACACTGCAGCACTACTATAGCAGTTTCATTAGTTTGAGCATCTAGACTAAAAATGCGGTTTGCAATGGATAGATGTTTTTGTTTTTGGAATGTAAAATTTAACTAGTGCCATGACTAGAATGTTACCAATACTAGCAATTTACCATTACCGTGTTTTTAAATGTGTTAATGGAATTATATTTCGATAAACCAAACCTCGATTAATTTTTCCTTTCATTGTGCTATTTCCAGAACTAAATTAAAATTCCACGCTATTAGTTATTTTAAAGCTCTGTCAATTTAGAATCGGTACGCAAATACGGTACGGTCGGAAATATCTCAGAATAAAACGTTATAGAAGAGAATGTTAGGGGAATCATCTTATTTGCTTCTCTTCTTGTTTGACACGTTTTGTGCACACTTAGTGATATTACTTTGACATAAATACATTTTATAACATTATTCTTCGCTTCAAAACGCGCGAAAAATTAAACAATTTAAAAATTTACAATGATACCGGCTTGAGCCTTCGTTTGAACTGGTTACAAATCTTCATAGCTCCTGGTTTACCTAGAGTTTTTCAACAGCAATAAGACTACCTATATTTTCGATCAGTCTTTCTTAAGACTACCATCAGTCTTTCTCAAGACTACTGACTTTTTGTACTCAATCAGTCTTTTTCAAGACTACGTTTTAATAATAATTCAGCCTAAAGAAATATTTAATTCTTCCAACATGTCTAGGTCCTCCCAGAAAGGCCGTGTGCCAAGTATTAAAAATAAATGAAAAAGGATGGCTTCCCGATCAGAACGACATAACAGAAAACTATCAAATTTATATCTGATGTTGATATTTATTACTCACTGTGTTATTTTTGTGATATCCCAATCAGCAAGGCAAGCAAACTTATATCAAGATTATATCTTCTGGTGATATCATTGAACTTCTAATATGATTTTAATGAACGCATATAACGATGATGTTATAATATATTACATATTCTTTCACAATTGTCATTGATCGCTAACTGTAAACTGTAAAGCGGGCAAATGACCAGTTGGTTAAAGCTCTAATAAATAAATCAATCAATCAACTGTGAATGATTGTTATATAACACAAATGACTGTCTATTTGCTAATACGCTGAAGCCTCTTTTTATGCGTATATATTCAACTTTTTAAAACCAATTTTCGAAGTTTTTATTGATTTCCTTATATTTGTGTTTTCCACATGGATATTCAAGGTTCCACGATTTTGAGAATAGATAAGTTTTAGATGCAAGTGGTCGGAAAACTTGAAAGTAAGGTGTTTAACTTACTTGTTTGCATGTTGATTAAGAGACACTCGTCTGACACGCAATTTCGAATATGTGGCATATGATTTCAATGTTGAAGCCTTTATTCAAAAAGTTTTGGAATCATTATTATAAAGCTATTTAGTCTATCGTAATATAGGCAGCTGTAGTAGTGAGCAAAACTATATGAAAACAAAGCGTATTATACAAGGAAAACAAACAGTCCTTAGGCTTTGGCAAACTTCAATGTTTGCGTTCTCGAAACATCTTCTACATCTATAATTGTTTTGCCCTTGACGAATGCGTAGAATATTATGCTAACATTAAACATCGGTCGAAAGCAACGTCGTTGGTTCATGCAGGAAACATCCCCATAAAACTCAGAATACCCAGGTTCAAATCGCTATATATCCACAAATAACAATCATCGTGTCATATATTCATAATAACAATCAGCCAGCATGTATGCAATCATTTGACAAAACTATATAAAGCTTTTGCTACATGAAGCTTTTTGCTTCCAAACGAAAAACGCCTGAATGTATTTTATATTTTTCTATTCTATTCTTTTTTAGACTTGCACGCTAAATTCGTTGATACTATACAATAGGTAATAAAAGCTATATTGGCCGTGGGGGAACCTAACAAAATTTGTTATAATTCTGATAGAAGCCTATTACAGGTTATCATATTTTTGATATATGCTAGAAGAATTTCTGTTATGTTTTCTGTTATTTTACCAACTAACGAGACCAAAGTTATAACACAACTTGTTATCATAACAAAGTAACTCAGTAATTTTGTTATTTCTTTCTGATCGGGTTATCCACCCGATAATTCAATTGATTGCAATAACTCATTCGATGTTTTATCCGAATGTGAAGCTGACGAAATTTTAAAATTTCCTCGCATTGTGCATAATGCCAAAGAGAAAAAAAGCAATCACCTCCCCCGATAACAGTGATGGTCTCCGATTTCAAAGCCTTTAAAATTCAGCCTTCGACGTTCCTTTCGGACGTGAAAGTCTCTTTTCAGATTGGCCGAAGAGGAGAAAGTCAAGTTACAGCGGAGGACTTGGTTCGCCACAAACGACTAATCCGGTATCTTAAAGAGAAGTTATATAAATTTTATTCATATGATTTCAAGACAGATAGACCATTCAAGGCTGTCTTGAAAGGGCTGCCGTAAGGTCAAGGTTTGGACGAAATATCCAACAAATTTAAAAATTTTCTTGGCTTTTCTCCTTCACAAGTTATTCTTATGAAGAAAAAGGCTAGCGGCACTAACACTCCAGTACGCTCTGAGCTTTACTGCCTTACCTTACCGTTCAGGCTAGTGCCTTGTTGTCTCTTGTAGAAGCCGTCTCCACTCCACTCGGTCCATTGTTGCTTGTCGCCAGCCTCGCAGTCTTCGAAGGGTCCCCACGTTGTCCTCTGTGTGGTCTATCGACCGTGCTCGCTGTGCACCCCGTCTTGCGGGATGGATGGTTCTTCCAGCAGCTGATGCAACTCATGGTTCATTCGCCTGCGCCACGTTCCGTCTTCCATCTGCACGCCACCATAGATGGTACGCAACACCTTTCGTTCGAAAATTCCAAGGGCGCGTTGGTCCTCCACGAGCATAGTCCAGGAGCTTTATCTAATTCATTTTAACCATAATGAGGTCAATAATTTGAATGTATTAGAAAAAGCACGTTTTATGTCTACGTGCGAGTAAAGTGGATATATTATAGACGACATGGGGGCAGAATTCAAAAATTGACCCAGTGTCATGGATGCCAAGGCTTTGGGCACGGCACGAAAAATTGTCGTTTGGATTCCAAATGTATGGTCTGTGGTGATAAATAGAATACAAAAAATACTTGTCCGGTGAAAAAAAAACCAAAAAAAGTTTCGAATACGCTAATTGTAGCGCAAATAATACATCGAATTTTTGGGCTTGTCATATTCGAGAAAAAATTATAAATTCTCGCTCAAAGCAACAAAAACGACAAATAAAAAATGTACCTACTTGCTAATCCACTTCAAAATAGAATAACTTCCCTACCTATACTAGGTTCTTCTATCTTCGTCACACCATCCTTCAATGGTGTGCCATCTTATGCTTCAATGGCAGGTGACTCGGCCAAAATAACGGCTACCCCGCTTTTAATGTGATTTGCTCCCAATGCTTCCTTTAGTCCTAAGAATCTAGGTAGCGTAACGGAAGAAAAATTGAAATTATTGCAAGAATATATGATGCAGCTGATGATTGCAATGTTAAACTCTACCTGCATGTTTGAAGCTTTTCAAATTGGGTGGGAATTTGCCAACAAAATTGTAATGAAATTAAAATTTAATAATGATTTTAAATAATCATTTAAATTTATTAAATTGAAGATGAATATTTCAACTTCTTGAAAACACATATGCATATTACCGTTTTGACCGAAACTTTTTTAAAACCAAATATTTAATTGAAGAGTAACTCTAATTTTGTTATTCATCGATTTGATCGAATTGTTGGATTCGGCGGAGGAATCGCAATAGCGGTTAATCGCAGAATCAAACATTCTGTTATACCGTCTTTTGACACCAAGGTGATCGAGAGTTTGGGTGTCGAAGTTGAAACCGATCTTGGAATCATTTTTATTGCTGCAAATTAATTTCTTGAAAGGAGACTTACAAAAACTTACAAGAAATCGGTCGAAATTCTTTATAACCGGTGATTTTAGCGCCAAACACCGATCCTGGAATAATGCTCACAGCAATTCCAACGGTAAACTATTTTTTAATTCTTGCTCTGATGGTTATTATTCAATTTTGTTTCCGAATGGACATACATGCTATTCGTCTGTAAGGAATCCATCAACAATTGATTTGGTTTTGACAGATCAAAGTCACCTTTGTAGCGAATTAATTTCACATGCGGACTTTGATTCTTTTTTTTTTTCCAATTCGTTTATTTGATAAGGCAGGTTTGCGTTAGCTTAAAGGTGCCAATTTTGTTTTGTTTTACATTTTAAATTACTTAAAACTAAGGGATTACATATTGATTAGCTATGCATATACACAAGGGGGTAATATAATTTTCGTAAGATTAGGGGATCATTTTGTTTTTATGGCAATATGGTTTGACATTTTCAGCAATGAGATTATTGGAGCAAATAATGTTTAACTAAGGGGGAAAATTTATACGACTATCTTAAAAGTTGAAATAATTAGAGGGCGTGATTAAATTTTGTAAAGATTCGGAGACATTAATTAGAGTTATTTTATGTGGTAGTAGAGTTGGGCATTTTCAACGAGATCATATAATATAATAGTTAAAACTAGAAAAGGCAAGAAGAGCTAAATGCTTCATGAAGATATTTGCGGGGGGGGGGGGGAAGGGGTGTTACTTCTGTGTATAAGAGTCAGGGGAAGTAGGGTGGACAAACATGGCAGGGGGAGAACATTATTTCAGTTTCAGACTTCGGGAGATCAACGGATGGATTACAGAATCAGGGTGGCCTTCATCAGGAAGAATCATGTACTGGGACGCCGGGTGGTCGTTCTTAAGATGGCAGGGGTTTCTCCAGACGATTTCGTAGTGCGGCTCAGATGTTGATCGGCTACATTTCGAGTTGTGCGTGTGATGTTCGTGCTTTAGGTCCCGTGTTTGTTGGCTCATTTGACAGGGATGTTTTGTGTCGCCTTGAAGTCGCATCAAACCATCGTGGGTGTATGGTACAGGTGGAAGAGAGCGTTTCTGAGAATGATAAGGAAAAAGGGGCAGTTAAAGTTGGATATTGATGGTTTTTATGAAGGTGTATATAAGGGACATATAGAGGACATCGCGGCTTGCCAACACATCTCGAACCGGGACGTTGGGTGGTCTTCCTCGGGCCCGGAGGGTGTCCATAAGCCGAGACCTGGCGGAACTGTACTCGGTGCACGCCCAGATTATGTGCTCTATATCGTGATAACCGTCGCCACAAGCGCAGATACCACTCTCCACGAGCCCAATACGTCGGAGATGTGCATCCAGCGTGTAATGGTTCGCCATGAGTCGGGACATCACACGAATGAAGTCACGACCCACATCCATCCCCTTGAACCAAGGTTTCGTCGATACCTTAGGGATTATCGAATGTAGCCACCTTCCTAGCTCCCCATTGCTCCACGAGGTTTGCCAACTTTCGAGGGTTCTCTGATGAGTAATACTGAAAAATTCGTGGAAGCAAATTGGTCTTTCAAGAACGTCACCTTCAATGGCACCCACCTTAGCTAAGGAGTCCGCCTTCTCTTTGCCCGGAATGGAGCAATGAGAAGGGACCCACACCAAGGTAATCTGGAAAGATTTGTCAGATAAAGCACTCAGTAGCTCCCGTATTTTCCCCAATAAATACGAGGAATGCTTTCCATGTTTCATCGAGCGAATAGCGTCAATAGAACTCAGACTATCCGAGACGATGAAGTAATGGTCTGCGGGTAATGTGTCAATGACTCCAAGGGTATACTGAATAGCAGCTAGTTCTGCGGCGTAAACTGAAGCAGGGTCACTGAGTTTGTAGGAGGCGGTGAACTTTTGATTGAAAATACCGAAGCCAGTGGATCCTTCGAGGTTTGATCCGTCAGTATAAAACATCTTAGGACAGTCGACTTCTCGGAATTTATTATAAAAAATGTTTGGAACCACTTGCGGGCGTATGTGATCCGGAATTGCACTAATCTCGTCTTTCATGGATGTGTCGAAGAAAACAGTAGATTCAGAAGTATTTATGAAATGCACACGGTTGGGATTGTAAGAAGAAGGATTAATATTTTGCGCCATGTAGTCAAAGTACAGGGACATAAAACGGGTCTGAGAATTGAGCTCAACAAGCCTTTCGAAATTTTCAATCACCAACGGGTTCAAGATATCGCATCGAATGAGCAATCGATATGAGAGTTCCCAAAATCGATTTTTCAGCGGGGGAACGCCCGACAGGACTTCGAGACTCATCGTATGGGTCGACTGCATGCACCCTAAGGCGATACGCAAACAACGATACTGAATTCTTTCGAGTTTGATGAAATGTATGTTCGCGGCGGATCGAAAGCAGAAGCATCCGTATTCCAGTACCGACAGTATCGTTGTTTGATACAACCTAATTAGGTCTCCTGGGTGGGCACCCCACCACGTTCCGGTTATTGTACGAAGAAAGTTGATCCTTTGTTGGCATTTCTGTTTCAGATACCGAATATGGCATCCCCAAGTACCTTTCGAGTCGAACCAGACCCCTAGATATTTTACTGTGAAGACCTGAGCTATAGTTTAACCCATTAATAGAAGCTGTAGTTGTGCTGGTTCACGCTTCCTAGAAAATACAACTAGCTCAGTTTTCTCCGAGGAGAATTCGATACCCAGCTTAATAGCCCATGCAGACAAATTGTCCAAGGTATTCTGTAATGGTCCTTGTAGATCGACAGCTTTGGGTCCCGTAACAGACACCACGCCATCGTCTGCAAGTTGTCTTAACGTGCAGGAATTGTCAAGATATTCATCAATGTCGTTGACGTAGAAATTGTATAACAGGGGGCTTAGACATGAGCCCTGGGGAAAGCCCATGTAGCTAAATCGTGATGTCGATAAGTCACCATGCGAAAAATGCATGTGCTTTTCCGACAACAAGTTTAGTAAAAAGTTGTTTAAAGTCGCTGAAAGACCATGCTGGTGCAGCTTCTCTGAAAGAATGTTGATAGAAACTGAATCAAAAGCCCCCTTTATATCTAGGAACACTGATGCCATCTGCTCTTTACTAGCATAGGCCATTTGAATTTCGGTTGAGAGCAACGCAAGACAATCGTTCGTCCCTTTGCCTTTGCGAAAGCCAAACTGTGTATCTGACACTAAGCCATTTGCTTCGACCCAATTGTCGAGGCGGGATAGGATCATTTTCTCGAACAACTTCCGGATACAAGATAGCATTGCGATCGGTCGATACGAATTGTGGTCGGAGGCTGGTTTTCCTGGTTTTTGGATGGCGATGACCTTCACTTGCCTCCAATCGTGTGGAACAATGTTAGCCTCAAGAAACTTATTAAATAAGTTCAACAAGCGTCTCTTGGCAGAGTCTGGCAGATTCTTCAACAAGTTGAATTTGATTCTGTCTGGCCCTGGAGCTTTATTGTTACACGACAAAAGAGCAAGTGAGAACTCCACCATCGAAAAAGGTGTTTCGTTCGCGTTATCGTGACGGGACGCGGCGAAGGTAGATCTTCTGTGCCGGAGCGGAATCCGGACAAACCTTCTTGGCGAAATCGAATATCCAACGGTTTGAATATTCCACGCTCTCATTAGTACTGTTTCGATTTCGCATACGTCGGGCTGTTCCCCAAAGAGTGCTCATCGATGTTTCTTTCGTTAATCCGTCGACGAACCGGCGCCAATAACCGCGTTTTTTGGCTTTCGTCAAACTCTTCATTCGCTTGTCTAACGTCGCGTACTGTCAAAAACTAGCGGGTAACCCGTCGTTCCGGAAGGTCTTAAACGCGGCGGCCTTCTCTGCGTACACGTCTGAGCACTCTTTATCCCACCAGGGATTGGGAGAACGTTTTTGTATGTTCGCGCCGGGTACTGGCTTAGTCTGAGCTTGATTCGCGCTGTCGAGAATCAAGCCAGCCAAAAAGCTGTACTCTTCCTCCGGAGAAAGTTCTTGAGTAGATTCGATGTTGTCGGATATCGCGGCAGCATAGCTCTTCCAATCGATATTTCGTGTGAGGTCATACGAAATATTGATTGTTTCCAATGGCCTTGAGCCGTTATTGATTGAGACTACGATCGGCAGATGGTCGCTTCCGTGGGGATCAGGGATTACCTTCCACGCGCATTCTAACTTTAGCGAGGTCGAGCAAAGGGATAAATCTAATGCGCTTGGGCGCGCTGGTGGGGGAGGAATCCGTGTCATTTCATCCGTGTTTAGAATTGTCATGTTGAAGTTGTCGCAAATATTGTGAATTAAAGAGGAACGGTTATCATCATAAAGGCAACCCCATTCCGCACCGTGAGAGTTAAAGTCGCCTAAAACTAGTCGCGGTGCAGGCAGGGATTCTATGATGTCATGTAGCCGGCGATGCCCAATCGCGGTGTTGGGGGGAATATATATGGAAGCTATGCAAAGATCTTTGCCTTTGGTTGTTACTTGACAAGCGACAACTTCAATACCTGTTATCGAGGGAAGGTTAATTCTGTAGAAGGAATAGCACTTTTTGATCCCCAAAAGCACTCCTCCATAGGGGGTGTCTCGATCCAGGCGAATAATATTAAAGTCGTGGAAGTTGAGATCTATGTCGGAAGTTAACCAAGTTTTACATAATGCAAATGCATCGCAACTCAAATTATTTATTAAAATTTTGAAGGAATCGATTTTCGGGATGATACTTCTGCAATTCCACTGTAGAACAGTGATCAAATCCGTGACCTCGTTCGATGAGTTAGCCATCGAAGGATACAATCGCTGAAAGGAGGGGCCATTTAGCAGTCAACTGCTTCACAAATGTTCTTACTGTAGGGAAAAAAGCTAACATAAGACTTTTAATAGGATCAGTTATATTGAAAGTTTTTATTATCCAGTCCACAATGTCCGAGAGTTTGATAATTCCAGTGCCGCGATTATTCTCGAACTGAAACAGAGGAACACTTGGGATTTTTGATGTTCCGGGAAGTGCTGGGAACTCCTTCTCTGAGTTTAATCCTCCGAGACCAGGAGCTAATTGCTTCGGTTTGGTTGCAACACTTCCAATAGATGTGACTTTCGGAGTCCCGTCAAGGGACACCTTCTGGCTTTTACAACGAACTTTAGGAGAGGAAATGTTCCTCCTCTTCCTATAACTTCTAGGCGCCCTAGTAGATGTTCCCTCTTGTGGGTCATCAGCCTCGCCCTCGTTAGGAGGCAAGTGAGCATAGATGTTTGTTGAGGTTGGTGGTGTAGCTTTCTTTAGCATTTCTGTTCGGATCGTCCCGAAAGGGAACGTTTTAGTTTATCCCCGCGTAGTTTGTACGCGGGACATGCCGAGATATCATGCAGATTCTCTGCACAGTAAGGACACTTCTCAGCATTCTTACTGCACGAATCATCTAGATGATTCTCCCCGCATTTTCCACAGCGGGCCTTATTGCTACAATGGGTGACTGTGTGACCCAATTGTTTACACTTTGTGCAATTCATGACCCGCGGCACAAACAGACGCACAGGCAGACGAACCTTGTGCAAGAGGACGTAATTTGGCAAAGCGGTACCAGCGAAGGTCAACCGATAAGAGTTTGATTGGGGGTACGTTTTTGAACCATCCCCCGCAACTACTACTGAGTGCAAACGCTTGCACTCGAGTATTTTCACTGGCTGAAGTATGCGGTCTCTAAAACGGCCAACCCCGTACTGCAGCAGATCCTCGCATGTCAAACTGTCATCGGTGACAACGCCTTCAGACTGTACTTTTACAGCTGGAATATACACGTGATAGTCCTTCGTAAAGTGCTCGCAGCAAGCAATATCGTTTGCCTGCTTTGAGTTAGTCAGCACGACCCTCAGCCTGTCTGAGCGGACCTTTTTTATTTCGGTCACAGCCGAGAACCGTTCCGTCAGGTCTTTTGAAATCTGTAATAGATTCAGCGATTTTGTTTTGGGCCGAAAGAAGACCACAAAGGGACCGGTCGAGAGCTCTGGATATTGTTTGGGTTGGGGGAGAGCCTTAGGAGTCGACGGGAAAAAGCCGTAAATGTATCAAAAAGGTAGATTTCACTTATCTGTATACTCGTTTCCCACGACGCACCAGTCCAGCTTAAATAGCTGGTTATTGTTCAATCCTCGCTTTACGAACAAAAGGTTGAGGAATGTGGCCTAACGGTTAACACACGCACAAAAGAATAAAAGTCCAAACCTCGAAGAGGCAGAGAATGGCAAAATAACCTTGAACGCGGATTACTGCACTGTTCTTTTTCCAACAGACCGAAAACAAAACACTTCTATCTCGATCGAGCGATGCGTAGAGACTGTGACTTTGATTCTGATCATCTTCAAGTAACTTTGTAACCAGTAACTTTCTCAAGAAGCTGTTTCCAATCCCATTCGCTCAGTGTTTAATTATCACAAAGCGAAATGGGCATACGTACAAAACTTTCATTGAGAATAAGTTTAATCATGATCATGATTTAAAAATGAAGCTGATATTGATACGGCATTGCAAAATTGAAGTGATTCTATAATTGATGCAAGAAATTTATGAGCACCAACAACACAGATAAAATTTTAGGGGGGGAGGGTTAAAGGTTTCAGTGTGAAAAAGAAAACATTTTTGTTTGCGAATATTTTTAGAACTTTGCTTCAAGGAAATTTAACAAAACTTTTGTACATTATAGTGTATCATTTCAATAGCATGCTGTAATTTTTCTAAGCAAAAATATCGACAAACGACTCGGTGACGAAGCTTTTTGTAGAACGTCTCTAGAAAAAAACATGGTGTTACTTGCTATTCAAAAATTACTTAACCGATTTCTTTCAAACTTTGCATACACATTCTATGTTAAAAATACCTAACCCCTACGTTGAGATTTTGAGATAATTTTTCATTTAAGGGGGTGTTTACTCATAAAAAAGCGGAATTTTTCGTGGAAAATAGTAATTTTTATTTAAAATGAGTAAAAAACCCTCTTAATTGAAATCAATTTTGGCGATGTTTTTGCATAGAAAAATTACAGCATATTATTGAAATGGTGCACTATAATGTTATAGATTCACACTCTTAAGAAATGAAAATTTCGCGAAAGAGGTTGAACAAATCAAGCCATATTCTAAACTTTTCTGGAAACTTTCTAAGGTCTTAAGAAACCTCAGAAACCAATTCCAGCTTTGAAGGAAGGGACCACATAAATACAAACGAAGAAAAAGCTCGAAATCTCAAGGGTCAAGCGTGGCACCAATCCTATACAATATTTTTACCTCTGATCTTCCAAATCTACCCGCAGGCTGAAAAAGGCCACTTTTCTGTGATGATACTAGCATCTCAGCCACAGGAGACTCCTTCGTATTATCTGCAGTCGACATCAACGAAACTTAAATATTTTCATTGATTACCTGTAAAATGGACAATTTCCACTAATGCGGCAAAAACACAATTGATTGTATTTCCGCATAAGCCAAGAGCTTCTTTTCTTAAACCAAATCATAACCATATTATTTAATTTAATGGTTTGAATTTAACGTGGTCAGATTAATTAAATATTTGGGTTTCATTTACGATAAAAAACTCACTTTCAAGGATCACATTGAAGGAATTTAAACAAAATGCAACAAATATATAAAATGTTTATACCCTCTTATAAACAGGAATTCTAGGCTCTGCCTAAAGAACAAACTATTAATTTATAAACAAAAATTTAGATCGTCAATTCTATATCAGATGCCAATCTGGGCAAGTTGTTGTACTACTAGACAGAAAACGCTTCAAAGGATTCAGAATATAATTCTTAAAATGATTTTGAAGCGTCCTCCCTGGTTTAGCACAAACGAGCTGCACAGACACGCAAACGTAGAAACATTATACATTATGACGAACAGCGCTTTATGTCTAAGAGAAACGGAGAAAAAGGGATTCCACCAACTTACCCCAATCGCCAACTAGCCCCGGGCTCCCCTATTATAAACAATTTCCGACAAAAATCTTTACAATCACCTATTGCAACGATTAGCTCTCTTTATAGTTTATAAGTTTGTTTATAAGATTTGTTGAGCCCTTAATTTGGATGACAAGTTGGCTTAGAACTTCCTACTGCAAAAATCTTTTAACTGCGAAAGCTTATTATATCTTAATAAAATTTAACCGAATCATGTAATCATAGGGATTAAAAGTTATCACTTGTGGATGAACACCCAATATACTAAATCAGAAATGTAATGCAAGCATAACAATATAATCAAATAGAAAAAAAAACCACAGGCGATTGTCTGTCAAGTTATCATGACTCGATTGAAGTTTATATTTTGTAGAGAAAAAATAATGTTTTGTGTAATCACCAAAAGAAATCACCGAATAAGCATGAAAATACACAAGGCGAGCACTTTAAGCGAGAGAACACAGCACTCAATTTGTCATTTCGAAGCTGTTCCTTCCTACTCCAAGTAAACAAACATATTATTATGCCATTATAAGTTAGATATCGGGGTGTATACAATATAATACATATGAATAACGACCAGCAACGATTCGATCGAAGGATACCATTCAATATCACCTCACGAATTTGAATTGAGACAGTTGATCGGTAAATGTACAACCCGGCAGAGAATTCCGCTTGAAACTTTCAATCGATGAGAAGCAGTGAAACAAATTATCCGAAAAGAAAAGTTTTCGTCGAAAGCAAAAAGTTATTCACATTATGCAAATAATGGAGGGTACGAATGTATGTAGTTACTCAACCGGATACAATGGAACGAAAGTGAAACTCTGGTCGATTCGGAGGTATATCCTTTTGAAGTGTGGAATTTTTCATTTGCTTTTAATGTTCTGTGCATCTTTCTGGTCTGAATAAAGGACTAATCTGAAACTTTTTCAGCTTCTCTTTTTCGTCAAGTTGCTCATATATAAAATTGATAAAAAAATTTGATGGAACTTAGAGTTTCACAGATATTTTTAGATACCAAAAAAAAGTTCTTAGAAAGGCATTACAATTTGTGTTTCTACTTTCACTGGCTTTCGACAGTTTTATTAGCTATCCGTTTAATACTACATGTCTGACTCAGATATTAAATTCTAATACATTTAACACAATTTAATTCACAATTTTGAAAGCGCTCTGCGAAATTGCCATTTATCATTTATCGAAACCGTTTAGTGTATTTGTGGTGTAACAGCTGGCTTTCGGCTCTCTTTTCCGGTCAACGGACAACAACGACCCGTGCCCTCTGACTACATACTCCATATAGAGCACGATCCCGCGGCACATATGTTTATGCTGTGGACGGAAATATGAAACGAGCGGATATTGATACGGAGTCAGGAAGAGATAATGGTCATTTCCAATTTTAGCTGGCTAGCCACCAGCAGGCAATGCTCTCAAGTACGTGAGCCCCAGTCACATATCCGATTCATGTTTGCACTCGGGATCCAAAACGCCTGCAGCCAGGATGCGAACTTTATAATCAATGATTTTCACATCTCTTTTTGAACCTTCACTTCAACGGTATCTATCACACTACAGATTGGAGTGGATTCTGCTGCCAGTTTTGAGTATTGGCATCCGCTTGCAGACATGGCACGACGCCAAGTGAACCACGTAGCACGTTTATAATAAATTAACAAAACCATTTGGTATCAGAACCAAACGCTAAAATATTCCAATAAATCATGACCGGTGCTTTCATCTCAATCAGGACTTTCAATTTCAATGCCAACGGCCTTCCGTCATAGGTTCACACATGACTCGACAAACTGATTAACCTATGTCTGCTATGCCGCTAACCCCCCATCCCATCTCCGGTTTCAATAGAAAGCTGAACGTGAAGAAAACAGCTTATTCATACGTGAAAGCGAATTCAATCAACTGTTTACGCACGTGCTTGGTTTAATCAAACGCTTATTCGGCACCATGCGATAATGAAGGATGGAATCTTACAGTTATGATACACGGTTGTTTATTGGTTGTAGGTAATTTGTAATACATATAAACTGCGACCGTTCAGAACGGTAACTTTTAGTTGTTCATTTAGTTCTTTTTTGTTATTTGAAGATATTCAATGAGCTTAACGGAGCTAGAGACTTTGTAATTTTGAGATTAGTTTAGTGTTGTATTGTAGGGGAGATCGGGGCTAGTTGGCGGTGTTTTCAGTTTCCATTTTTTACCGCTTCGATTTTGGTAGATCTTGCAAAATACAACACGTTACATGAAACGGCAGACTGTCGGCAACATCTCTGAATTTTATGAAAATGATTGATCGTTGTCTTCATTTCAAGAGACAAAACGATATGACGCGGAAAAGCCGCCAGCTTACCCCAGCCCCAGGGTAAGTAGGCGGTATGTATGGGGTAAGTTGGCGGAATGCCAGAAAATAAACAATCAAATGGAAGTTCGATTACATCAGTGGTCCTTATGAAATGTAAAGATTGTCTTTTCAATAAAACTGTATATTATTCGACACTTTTCATTATATTGCTGTCTCAATACTCTGTCATTTTGACTTCGATGCGTATTCCATATTCAAAAGCAAATTTTCGAAAATATTCAGGCGATTATCCGAAATAATTATCCTCTGCATTCACGAGAGACACAAGAAAAAGTTTCTCTTACTTTGGAGTGAATTCCAGAAATGAAAATATTTGATGACTATTTTTGCACTGTAAATAGTACCGCTAACTTGCCCCATGTGCGTCACCGCCAACTTATTCCAACAGCATATTTTATGAAAAAGGATTTAAACAATTACTTTTCTGTATAGATAGGTGTAATATGTATACGGATACTGAAAGCTCTTTTCACGCACTATCGAAAAATATAATCATTCGAGGAATAGATTAAAACCACCTTAAATAACACAAAATGTTTAAAATTAAGAAAATTTACAAAATATGCTCAAAAACACAATATCGCCCACAGCTTCCACTAAACTAAATGTTTTGCAACAAAAACATATTGGATAATGCGTTTCACATTACTTGAGGTTCACAACGAGAGACAGCGCTTTATGTCTATTAGAAACGCAGAAAAGGGGATTCCGCCAACTTACCCCAACCGCCAACTAGCCCCGGGCTCCCCTATATTAACTCATCTGTTGTGGTTTTATTTCTTTATTCCTTTTAATGTATTGGCGCAGCACAAAGAATCCGGTCTTGCATTTTCAGAAATAAGAACAAAAGGTTCTTTATCTAATAGTTTGGGTTGTCCGGATTTCTATGGGAACATCGAAAGTGTTCTCAGGCCGTTTTACTTTCAGATAAAGTAATAAAAGAAATTTCGATATTTTGAGAGAAATTAAAGTATGTAACACCTTGATGGAGAAACATGAAATTATTGAAACACTAAAACTGTCTTCAACTTTTATTCTTACCGAACAGCAATTAATTTAATTTTCCAGGTTTCTTTTTTTATTCAAGCTGTTTCTTTGATAAGGCGCCATGCTATTACAGCTTAAAGGTGCCAATTTTTACATTTTACATTTCAAATTTCTTAAAACTAGAAGATTACTGAATGCTTTTTTTTTTTAAAAACTACATTTAAAAAGTAAGCTGCAATTTTGAGACTATCTTAAAGGTGAGGACAATTTCTAGACTATCTTAACCAGGAATAAAGTTTAATGTACATGCGGAATCAAACACTAAGATTTAAAGAAGGGGGAGTCGGAGGGTCGCGAAATATAATACTATAAATACAGCTTAGTTTTTATTTTTAGGGGAATGGGAATGTAATTGAAAACTAATGGAGAGCAATAAGAGGAAACAGAATCAAATTCACTATTTCTAACAATGGGCTATTTACTTGTGAGAGAAATTAAGTAATAGCAATATTCAGGGAAATTAGTAACAGCAATGTACAGGAACGAGAGGATTGACAACGAGGACAGTGAAGAGAGGAATCAAGCTTGCAGGTTATAGCAGATCGTCGATGGTATGACGGTGTGGTCCCAAGACAGCACGCAGCAGAACGTCGGGTGCTCCTCGTCGGGCCCGTGGGGAATCCTCCAAATAGGGTCAGATCTTCATGTTGTTTCGGCTCCAGTATAAAATATCTTAGAGTATAAAACATCTTATTATAAAAAAGTGGTTGGAACCACCACGTCTTTCATCAATGTGTAGAAGAAAACTGTAGATTCATTAGTATTCAAGAAACGGACGCCGTTGGGAATTTAAGAGGAATAATTAATATTCTGCGCCATGTAGGCAAGTACAGGTACATGAAACAGGTCTGAGTTGAGCTAGACAAGCCTTTCGAAATTTTCAATCACCACCGGGTTCAAGATATCGCATCGAATGAGCAATCGATATTAAAGCTCCTCAAATCGATTTCTCAGCGGGTGAACGCCCGACAGGACTTCGAGATTCATCATACGATGCATGCACCCAAGGCGAAACGCAAAGAACGATATGAATTCTTTCGAGTTTGATGAAATGTATGTTCGCAGCTGAGCGAAAGTAGAAGCATCCGTAATCCATTACCGACAGTATCGTTGTTTGATACAACCTAATTAGGTCTCCTGGGTGGGCACCCCACCATATTTCGGTTATTGTATGAAGAAAGTTGATCCTTTGTTGGCATTTATGTTTCAGATACCTAATGTGGCATCCCCAAGTACCTTTCGAGTCAAACCAGACCCTTAGATATTTTACTGTGAAGACCTGAGCGATAGTTTGCCCCATTAATAGAAGCTGTAGTTGTGCTGGTTCACGCTTCCTGGAAAATACAACTAGCTCAGTTTTCTCCGTGGAGAATTCCATACCCAGGTTAATAGCCCAAGCAGACAAATTGGCCATGGTATTCTGTAATGGTCCTTGTAGATCGACAGCTTTGCGTTCCGTAACAAAAACCACGCCATCGTCTGCAAGTAGCTTTAACGTGCAGGAATTGTCAGGACATTCATCAATGGCGTTGACATAAAAATTGTATAACAGTGGGCTTAGACTTGAGCCCTGGGAAAGGCCCATGTAAGGAACCATCCACAAATGACGTAGCATTTTTTGAGTGATTTTTAACCTCCCCCATCGTAGCATTTCGTCAAAACCTCTAAATACCTCCTGGTAATTGCGTGGCTTGACGGTGGGTTATCCGTCTTTCAATTTCATTGCTTTCGTTTATCTTTGTCTCAAATTTGTCGAAAATAATCAACAAAATCGATACAGCAGAAAAATAATATGTGTAACGCGAATCAATTTACATCCGATCTCCAATAATTTTGTATTAGTGGAAAGGGTATTCAAAACCCAACAAAATGGTATAACGGTTACCAGTGTAACCTTATATTTGTTTGTGTAAATCGTGATTGATCTCGAAAATATACATTGGGGTAGGTTGGCCGAGTTCTGTGCGAGGCTGGTTGGCCGAGTTGTAAATTTAGTGTAGAGTAATGTGCACTTTGATATTTGTGAAATGCCAACCTTTTACATTTCTTAGAAAAGAAATGTATAGAATTCGCTCAAACTTTCAAGATTTTTTCCGAGTCTTATATACCAATCGACTCAGCTCGACGATTTGGGACAATGTCTGTGTATGTCTGTGTGTGTATGTAACGGACAATTACTCATTTGTGCTTCTCAGTAATGGCTGAACCGATCATATCCAAACCAATTTTAAATGAAAGGCCTATCACCCAGACAGAACGATATTAAATGGTTTTTGATTCTGATGTTTAGTTTCCAAGATATAAATGTTTGAAGGTGCAAAAATCGCGTTTTTTGCAGTTTTTCAAAATTTGCTGTGTAAATTGACGACGTAACTAAACATATATATATATATATATATATATATATATATATATATATATATATATATATATATATATATATATATATATATATATATATATATATATATATATATATATATATATATATATATATATATATATATATATATATATATATATATATATATATATATATATATATATATATATATATATATATATATATATATATTAGAAAGCTTATACGAATACCTTTCGAACGAACTATAGATTGTTGAAATCGGACTATTATCAAAAGAGATATTTAACATTAAAAGCGGACCAAAGATTTTTATCATTTCCCATAGCCAGAAATAAGATCAAAAACATTCATTGTATTGCAGTAGTTTACAAGAAAAATAAAGCTTCAATAAAAAATATTTTTTAGACTAATTTTGGGTCGCTGAACATGAAAACAATATTCATTTTTTTGTTCAAAGAAGCGATTTTGTGATTTTCTGAAAAAACTCGTTGTTGAGCACTTTTCGTCAATATTTCGTGTCAAAATCATTCAATTAATTTAGTCAATATGCAGGTTGAAAGGTGTCGAGATGCCATTTCCAAAAACATATAATATATGTCGATCATATGTAAATTTTTTAGTGCTGCAAGCGACCAAAGTTTAAAAAAGTGAATTTTTGACGATTTTTAAAAGTTACTCATTTTGAAATGATTTTTTGACCAAAAAACAAATTTGTTTCGGACCTTTTAGAATCTAAGGTGACAAATAATATATTCACGTTAATTTTAAGCCTAATATCACTAACATCGGATGGAAAATATTGATGCTATGGCACATTGAGCGAAATGGAAATATTATGATTTTAGCGGACCCTGCCCTAGTGCGGCGGTTTAGAGGGTGTAGCACTGGTCTCATAAGCCAGTCGTCAAATATTCGAGTCCCTATCGGGAAGGAGTCTCAGTGGGATCGTAGCACTAGCCGCGTAATATTCTGTGAACTGAGAATCTGCTGTGAAGCTTATTGAAGTAGAAGGCTAAAATTCCTTTAATTCGTAAAATATGTACTCACCACAGACAAAACAAAACTTTTCCAACGATATTTCCACATTTTAAAAAGAGCACTTAGTTGTACAATGAAATATCCAAAACCATTCAAATGCCGCAGGATGGATGGATGCAAGCTCGAGAAGACAGTACCCAACACAAACAATAACTATCAAGTATAGAAGATTATTTCAGCCGAAAGTATGATTGTGCGAAAAATAAAAAGTTACAATTTTCACTCAGTGCTTCATACCATCTACATTTTTCATTCGACTTTTGTGACCATTGGATTAAAATTTATGCAAGAGGATTTTTTATCTCATTAGATTCTAAAAGAATTTTCTTCTGTCCTTGATTTATCATAAAAAATTACTAGAAATATGATTTTTTTTAAAAAAATGCTCGACCTTTTTTTTTTTTTAAAAAAATGCATATTTCTAGTAATTTTTTAGACTTTTTTTACTTTGGTCGATTTTAATCATAATAAATGTACATTTCTCGGCAAACGTACAATTACGGCTTAAAAGCCAACTGTCCAAATTCTCTTTGAAATGAAATTCCAGACAAACCGTTACTGGCTAAACGCAGTTCATAGCAGTTAATGCAAGAGACATCTTTTTCTTTTGTTTTTTATAAACATCTGTGATTGGCGGGTAACAGTTTGTCTGAAATTTCCTTCCAAAGAGAATTTTGTTTGAGTTTGTCGAGATTTGATCTACGCATATTATACATTTTCGGAAAGGGCACATCAATACCTTTCGAATTGTTTCGATCGGATCCTATTTGTACAAGGTATTGACAAATAACTAGTGCCCAAAAACACTTTTTTCAAAGAAATCTTGAAAATGCTTCTTTGAAAAAATGGACTTGGTTTTCGTATTCGGCGATCCAAAATTAACTGAGGAAACACCTTTCTTCTTAGCTTATCGCGATTACCTTAAAGTTCTTAAAATCTGTCACATTAGATTCTGAAAATATGGAAAAAAAATTTCTGTAATAAAAAATAGAGTAAAAACAAAAAAAACGGAAGCACAAGAAAAACTTTTTTTTTAAACTCGAACTTCTTTGAAAGAGAAATAAAGTATTATTTTCGTATTCAGCGACCCAAAATTAATCTAGAAAACACTTTTTCTCGTAACTTCATTTTTCTTGTAAACTAGTGTAATCTTATTTAAGACCAAAACAGATACAGCAATTTTCACTCGGTGCCTAATAACATCACCATTTTTTGTCTGATTTTCATGATCTTAGGATTAAAATTCACATGAAAAGTTTGCCTGTCACATAAAATTTTAAAAGATTTTTTTTGTTGATTTATTTTTTATGAAAAATCAACTAAAAATTTGTAATTTTACCAATCACTAGTTTTTTTGACTTTGGTTGCTCTTAACCCCAAATTTTTGATATTGTATCCTAACATGTTATATATTTTTGGAATGGGCACATCAATACCATTCGAATGGTGAGTCGTTTGTGTTAATCGGAAGATTTGTTCCTGAGATATTGACCAAACACTGCAAAAAGTGCTCAAAAACACCTTTTTCAAAAAATCACAAAAACGGTTCTTTGAAAAAGAAAATGGATATGATTTCCGTGCTCAGCGACTCAAAATTGACTTAGAAAACACCTTTTTTCTTAACTTCATGCAATTAACCCAAAATTTGTAAACTAGTGTTATTAGCGCCAAAACGGATAAATTTAGGGCAATAGTATCTTCGGAGAATTTAAACCTTACTTTTGGTATTGTGATTTTACCGATTAATCCCCCTAAGAGCGAGGTATTTTCATAAATTTCCTTGGAAGTGATTGTATTGAAAAAATGCCTTCAGCAAATTTGTAGCTCTTACTTTTGCGAATAACTTCACTGAAGGCATCAAGTACATATTTCGAATACTTTAAAAGTTATGCCTTGATCACTTATCAGTGCAACAATTTTCATTTGCGCGAACCTTCTGACTTATAACCACCGGATCGATCTGAAACATATCTCGGAAAATGAAAGCGAAATGAATAACTACAAGCAGTGGTGTAGCCAAGAGGATGCTTTGGGCTTTAACCACACCCCCTCCCCCCTCAACCAAAAAAAAGGATTAAAGTTAAAAATTTATTGATGCTGACTGATTTAATTCAATATTACAATGATAATTACCTGATCAGTACATTGATAACCTTGAAAAATTGAGGGAATACGATCCTGATCTGTAACTGATCTATTGGTCTTGATCTCACAGTTGTCTAATAACATCAATATCAAATACTTGCCTAAAACATTCCAATAGAAACTCATTCCAGAGTTCTGAAATCAATCATAATCATAATCATAATTTTTTATCATATTGAGTTCAGTTTGAAGGGGTGTACTGTAATATGGATTAGGGTCTTTTTTACTAGGAAGCGAAACTGGAATTGCTTTAATGGCTATGAAACTTAGAACTGCTTACCGAAAAATTGCATAACTCCATCATTTGCTGAAAATGTTTTTATTTTGGGAATGCGTCGAGTTGAGACGAAAACGTCATAGAATTAATAACGAGCAAACCACCTACCAAAAGTAGGGGCTTTTATGAAAAATGGCGTTTTCCGTTCCGCCAATTTCGCAGGTTTAGTATCTTTGATGAATTTTACAAACGTTAAACAGCACATCATTTGATAAAATAATTTTGGCGTTATATCCTCCAAGAAGTATTTACGGCAAATTTACTCTTCAAGCATATTTAGTTCCAGACTTAATGTCTGCAAAATTTTGGGGAGTGCTATTACAAACCATTTTATTGAAGACTTCATGGCTCCATGTGTTCAAGGTATTAACATATTTTTGGCTATTTCTATTTAATTTTAAATTAAATTATTATGATTTTACTGTTTATAATAAATCTCTTCTATTGTTTATAAACGATAAAATTTACGTTTTATCCAAAGCTTGAGTTGTGAAGCTCACAACAGACAGTTATTTTAGAAAAAAACTAGATTTAGGAACACTTCATAAATATCATTTTATAACTCGATATACTCCATATACATAGATATACGTAGTATTCATGCCTACAATAAAGTTGTTTTAAATGAAACTCTCAACAAATTCGCTAAAGACAGGAACTCTGTTACAATTTTTTGAAAAAACTGATTCTCCACAATATCAAAACTTCAAAGATGGCGGTTTCGTAATTATGCCAGTTGGACAGTAAGTTAGATTTTCACCAAATCCCTACCAAACCGAATTTCTGACTACGCCGCTGACTCCAAGTAAGTAGAGATAAAGTCGTTCTACACTCGTCCACAAGAAACTTCTTCGAATACTGCCTATCTATTATAATACATTGAAGACCCGATTTAATCAGCCCCCAATTTTATCAGCCTCATATGAAAATATGTTTGATGGGCTCTAGCAGACAAACAAGACTGAATTTGAGTTAATCCTTTCTTGACCATGTTTTCCTTATCTTAAAGATGCAAATATGCAAAAAATATTTTTTTTTTAAATTTTTGCGCTAGAAGACTATATTGAATAATCAGAAATAGTTATTAGACTACATCAATGGAAGGGAAGATTATGTTAACAGCTACAGTTTATTATGAAGAAAAAAATGTCGCGTTTTACTCAATGTTCCCATTTTGTCAGCCTAAAATACACCATGGAGATGATAAGAACGGGTCTTTATTGTATTTATTATTCACTGTAATAGGTACAACCTATTTTCTGAGGATATTTTCTTTCAATTGCATCGAACTACACCAATTTTTAGGTTATTTTATCGATCCGAATGAATCAAGGATATTGATATGAGTTTATTGTCATTCAATCGCTTACAGGCTGAGTAATTATTCAATTAGTGCCGCACCCTTCCTACAGGTCTAATATAAACTTATTAGGGTGGGTGCTCCTATAGTTGAGGTGTACCAATAGTTGCAGTAGTGGGTTATACGCCTAACTAAGATACCAACCATCAACAAATATTTTTTTATCGATTCATCGCACTAAAATTATGCGACAATAAAACTGTTATCCTTGAAATTTGCTCAAATAACTATTGAAAAAAATTATTTTCTTAGAATTTTGAGCTCCCTTGCACTTATAGTTGATGTAGTGTACCTATAGTTGCAAGTCCCATAAGAAAGCAATGGGATTTGCAACTATAGGAACCGAAATTAGCGATTGCACCACTATTGGTACATGTGTTCCTATAGTGGTACAAGCGGTTTTGAATACATAAATTGGTTACTAAGCCATCTTTATATTTTTCCTATGATGTAGGGACTGAAAGCTTTCATTTAATGTATTAACATTGGTCATAGGTCTATTAATCGATTTTTTATCAAAAGTTTACCTTAAGCATGCGACTATTGGTACATCCACCCTACTGTACTATTCCCTATCATAGCAAACAAGGCTGAAAATTGTAAAATACTCGCGATTGAATGAAGCGAAACATTCATTCGAACGTTCTTATTTTCACCCCATTTGAGCGCGTTAAACGGACACAGTGGATGCTAACTAACTAACGCTTTCAAATGAGTATGGTGACAATCGGAATATTGGGTGAATATAGGCTCTTACTTTTTCCGATAAAATAATATTGTTTCCTTTTTAGTGTATTTCTACACTTACCTATACTTTAAGATGTTGGGTTTGGCCACTCCATGCCAATTCGATTTACGTAGCAAACAAATCAACCGAACGTCAAATAAATTAGCGACCCCTCATTGATACAAAATGCCTGACCGCATCGACTCGACAGCATGCTTTACCCGTGACCTTTTTTTTGATTCGCCTTCAGGAAAAGTTTGCTTTGGGAGGTAACAATAATGGATTCCTACTTACCTCACGGAGGCACTTTCCATTAATAGATATTGGTGTAAATAGCAAAAGTTTTGCCTTTTATTTCTGCTCTTCAATTCAAAACCGAATCGATTTTATTTGTTATTGCTTTCATGATTGCTGTGGTTAAAACCATTCGAACTCCCTATCGCCACATTACGTCGATGGAAGGTACTGTTACGATGAATTTCACTGTACAAATATCTTTCCCGCAATTGAAGAATAAACTGAAAGAATAAATATATGAATACTTCGGTGCAAATTAAATCCCGAGCAAAGTTGTGCTCCTTGTAATGTTTGATTAGATTTTCGGTAACTTTTCAAAATTTCAGAAAAATGAATTAGGCATTACCGAAAATAGAATTAGGTATTTCTGGGAGCATAATTTTTGTTGACATTTATCTTGCATCTGCGTGTGGTAGGGACGTTAGTCTGGCGGTGCAGAGGGTACTACACTTGTCGCACAAGCCAGTCGTTGTATGTACAAGTACAAATCAGGAAGAATTCTGTCTGCACCCAAAATCAATTTTATTACTTTTGGCTAAGATTCAATTATAGTAATAGACCATGTGATTGCGCATTGCGGTATTAAACTCATATTACCGCTTAGATACTAAACGGTGAAATGAAGAACTACGGTAGTATGTACTTGTATGTGCCTCACACAACCAAATAGATTTTCAGTATGTGTCAACCTTGGTTCTGTTTGTATGTGGTTGGTTTCTGCTGGAATTCTAGCTAGTTTATGCGGCAATTCGGGCAGAAACCAGCCGGAATCCAGATTTTTGTCTGGGTTGGTCGCAGGATAATTTTTTTTAAAACTGGTACGATGCTTTGTACCGGAATTTGTCTTTGGTTCCAGATGCTTGGTTTCGATTTAAGCCCAGACCCCGAATCCGGGACAAATGACGAAACCGGACCAGTCCATGGATCCCAACTAGTGTATTCTGGATAAGGACAAGTTTCCGGATCTGAACCAGTTTCGGATCCTACTACGCTCGGCCTAAACAAGACCCGAACTTGGTGTTTAGGTTCGGACAAGTATCTGGATCCCTTAGTTCAGATATGTGGATTCAACCCGTACATGACGGGAAGGAGTGCTCATGTTAATGTCCGGATAGAAAGGAGGCTTCAACTCAACACAGCGTGATTCATTTTGAGTCGGGTTTTCGTCTGTGACCAGTCGAGTGTGACCCGATTTGCAAATTCGAAAACGTCTCGTGTGTTGAAAAGAAAGATGATTTCTCCACATTACGTTCGCTTTGTTGTGCAATTCAATGACAAGTGAAATGGTACACAGTTTTATAAGATTCGAAACGTTAATATGTATTGTATAAGATTTGATGAAACATGCAGGACCTAATATTCCACATGAGTGCGAAACAGAGAGGATTTGGATGTTGATATTGCCGTTTCTTGGTACGTTAGTATTGACCGTCTTGCTATTAGAGCATTCTTTTCTTATTGTTGTAAAGGTATTACGGCCTGGTTTTGGGCGTTGTTTTTTATATTATGGTTTAAAAAGCTTCAAAAGTCTGGCCTGTGGCGCTGTGTGGGACTCACGTCCCACTTTCGTAACTAACTAACTGCTTACTCTTTTCTCGTCCTTCTTCCCCACGGACCTACATCGAGGTATTACTTCGAGGATGGGGGATCGTTGTTCATTCGTTGCACCTCTTTCTCTTGCTCACGTGATTTACGCAGCTACCGCGGAGCCTCACTTGATCCATGAAATGTCACCTTTGAGCCATTTAAGTTTCGATTCTTCTCTTGCTTCCCGTCTCTATCTAGCTCTCGTCTTAGTGAGCCGTTTAGCCAACTACCTCTAATTTTTGTCACGATATAGTCGGATAGTTGACGGTAGTGAATATCTCTTCCTGTGAATACCCCGGCGTTAGGTTTCTCCCGACACCGATGTTCGTTTTCGTGAGCCATTTAACTCCCCACTCCGTCCATATCTACTCGATCTAGTTTCCGGCGGTGGATCAGGCCTACTCAATGGGCCAGCAAGGGGACCCATTGCTAGCTGTTCGACGCGATCTACTCGCGCTAATCCTAGGATCTAGTCTACTGACGAGCAACCCGGAAGGATGCCGATGTCGGTCCAGCGATTCCGTGGAGTCTGACGTGCGGTTTGCTGATGTCCTGTTAACCCGAGCGCGGTACTACGTCACGTAACTGGTCCCCGGCGGTAGACCTTATCTACACCGAGGCAGAGTTCTCCGGCGGCGGAATTTCTCCCGAAACCCGATTTGGTTTTTCACGGCGGTTTTCTAATCGGTGGCGCTACTTTGTTGGTTTTTTCGACACTTTCTCTGCAGCTCAGAGAGTGTACACGTAACTACTCTGTTGACAGCAACCAGATATGCTCGTTGTGGCACATTTCTTCGACGACATTGTCAACTGTCACTCCAAGCATACTCTTTCGATTTTTTTTCGAACCAAGGGCATTCGAAGACCACATGTTCCGGTGTCTCTCGCACATTTACACACTTCGGGTAAAGGGTTGACGAAGAGTGTCCATGCAGGTACATACGGAAGCATCCGTGCGCGGACAAGAACTGCGTCAAATGGAAGTTCACCTCTCCAAGCTTCCTATGCACCCAAGCCGACGCATTTGGGATGAGATGGGGATCATCCCGACTGTTACGCATACCGCGTCCGACAATTTTGTGCTGTAAGCACTCGCGACGACATTAGGCGAAACGTGCTTGTTAATTGCGATCGATTCCGCTGTGAGCTCAGTGAAGTAACCCTTGCCGGTACGCCATACCTTAGTATTGAGAGTGAGACATCCGTCAGAATGCGTCTCGTGCTACATCTTATACCTCCAATGTTCGTCATGATCCTTGCCAATGAGTTAGTTATCCTCGCTGCCTTCTCACATACATAGCCGATATGGCTGTTGCAATTTAACCGATCGTCGACCATCACCACCAGGTGCTTCAGAGCATGCATAGATGGCATTGAGTGTCCCTCGACGCTGATCACGATGCGCTGGATTTTTTTACGGTCGCTGACCAGCACTATCCTTGTCTTGTGGTCAGCCAGCTGCACCTTCTCGTCAGTCATCCAGGCCGGCCGGCAAAGCCGAGAATCTCAACTTCCCCGGGCAGTTCCAGCGTTAATACTCCCTTCCAGAATTTTTGTTGGTACTTTTTTAGTGTTTACCTTCTTGCTATTAGATCTTTTTTTCTAATTTTTGTAAAGGTGTTACGGACTGGTTTTGGGTGTAATAATAAGTAAATGTGTAGTAATCAGAAAATTACCAACAAATTGATGTTAGTGATTAGAATTAGTTCAACTTTCGACAGATCGAACTACTCAGCATCGGTATACTTCCAGCTAAAATACAATGTACACAAACTTAGACTTTCTACGCAAAATTCGTCATACGAACCGAGTACGTATATAGAATCTAGATCAATGATGCCACCACGTGACCAAATTTGCAATATCGGATTAAAAATAAAATCTGTTGACATCTGTACACTAAAAAAATTATAGCAATCTGTTATCTGCGAAAAAGAATCTGAGACCAAAACTTGTAAATGATTCTGTCAGAGTTGCAACTATCATATAGATGTCAAGTAGGTCAGTTATATTACCACGAGAGTGTCGCCGCGGCTATCTGAGACACGTGTGAATCATATTATGTCAATCCAACAATTATGGGAAACAAGATAGTTAAAGGAAAGGATGGTTTCAAATCTAAAAGATTTTCACTTCTTTTTGCTATTCCTCCAAAATTTTATTACAGTTATATTTTTACTATTGCACTAAGCGTTTATTTCACTACTCCTTTATCTCACCATCGGTTACATCACGGCACAGAGAACAGACGTCCATCTTCAGCATTCAACTTGTGAAAAAATCCCTAACGTTTTCGAAGGTAGTTGGGATATTTCCACCAGGTGCGCTACTGTCGTCATGTTTTTTCGTGGCTGAGTTCGATTGAATTGACAGCGGTTATACCTCTACCCAATTAAATCATTCCGGAACCGGTTCGGACTTCTGAGTGGATTCAGTATGAATTCCAGCTCAAATGCACCAACCGATTGAGTCGGAATTGATTGTTTTTAAGTCAGATTCCATACTGAATCCATTCAGGATTTCGAACTGGTTCTGGTATGGAATGGAAGGATATTTGGGATAAGTTAGTGTGGCGTCGCTAGTGTTTTATCGCATATTAATTCAAATGTTTACACACGTTTTATTAATATATTTGTTCGATCATGGATGTCTGTTCTCTGTGATCTGTGATAAACGCTTCAAAAAGGTTTTTGTTAAAGTTGACCGAAGTTATAATTTGGTACGTCGAGAACAAAAAAAATGTTTTGAAAACTTACTAGTAGTGATATATTAGTTTTCAAATAAAAATTTCTGATTCAAAGATACAAAGATTTAAAAATTCAAAGAGTTATTTAGTCATTTACAGCTTTAAAGCTACATAAATTCAAAGCTTCAATTGCAGTTTTAGGTAGGATTTATGTAATCATTAATAAATTTAGTAGAATTTTTCAATTGTTAAACGTCATACGTTATACTTAAAGGGCAGAAACGTATGTCAATGATGATTCACAATTACCGCATACCAACCGTGTCAGTTTTCGTTTGACAGACTGTTCAAGCATGTCAGCTTCGAAAATTCCGATGTGGTGGATTTTATATAGATGTAGCAATGCTATTGCATTGTTATCTCGCTCAATGTCTGTTCATTTAATCTATCTATCTATCTATCTATTCTATTCTATATGGGTCATTCCATGCGAAGTGATCAAGGCACGTGTAATCGACCTCCACGGATTTGAATAAAATTTAGAGGAATTGTTCATCTAGGGCCAATATATAAAAACCCAAATTTTTGTGACAATTGAACCACCCCTCGGGTCATGAGAGCACCCCCCGTTTTGGCAAATTACCAAAACCCTTGATTTTCTTTTGATCATATCTCCAGTTCTATTTACTCTAGAATCAAACCACAAGATGGCTTTTGAAGAAAATTGTTCAAGGAGTCTATAAAAAATATTATTTTTTGCCGACAGTGTTGCCAACTATGCAATTTTTTCAGTTAAATATTAAAAGCCAATTTTTCTCAAAATACGTATATTTTAATTTTGAAAATTTTAATGCCATCGCGTTCCTCAGACATTTTTACATAAAAAACACTTATCATCCCAATATAATATGAGCGCATCCTGAGATACACCGTTTTGAAGAGAAAAACCCGCAATTTCCCATATAAAACCGCAAGCGCACAACACTAAAAAACCAACTTGAGTATTCTAAGTTCAAACATAATTTTTCGTGAAGTAGACGAGAAATGATTAAAAACTACGTATTTGGTTTGCTTCTAGCAGATCAGGGTCGATTTTTATGACAGTTTGAAGATTTTTACAATTTTGGCCAATAAAAATGAATTTTTATATGGGAAAATCGAAGTTTTTCCCTTCAAAACGGTATATCTCAGGATGCGCTCATATTATATTGGGACGATAAGTGTTTTTTATGTAAAAATGTCTGAGGAACGCGATGGCATTAAAATTTCCAAAATTAAAATATACGTATTTTGAGAAAAATTAACTTTTAATATTTAACTGAAAAAATTGCATAGTTGGCAACACTGTCGGCAAAAAATAATATTTTTTATAGACTTCTTGAACAATTTTCTTCAAAAGCCATCTTGTGGTTTGATTCTGAAGTAAATAGAACGGGAGATATGATCAAAAGAAAATCAAGGGTTTTGGCAATTTGCCAAAACGGGGGGTGCTCCCATGACCCGAGGGGTGGTTCAATTGACACAAAAATTTGGGTTTTTATATATTGGCCCTAGATGAACAATTCCTCCAAATTTTGTTCAAATCCGTGAAGGTCGATTTCAAGTTTGCATCTTTTTTTGATCACTTCGCGTGGAATGACCCATATTCTATTTCTATCTATCTATCTATCTATCTATATATATATATATATATATATATATATATATATATATATATATATATATATATATATATATATATATATATATATATATATATATATATATATATATATATATATATATATATATATATATATATATATATATATATATATATATATATATATAAAAGTCAAAGTTTGTATGTATATGATTTATAGACTCCCAAACGGCTTAACCGATTGTCGTAAAAATTTGCACACTGTAGGTATTTGGTATGGGGCGTGTTTGTGTGCTATTAGTTGGAGATTATCTTCCCGCCAGATTGGGCTTTGGAACAAATTGTGTTTTCCTCCTATTTCGCAGAGCGTCGCAGCAACGCGCGATGGGTATTAGCTAGTATATATAAAAGTCAATGTTTGTATGTATATGATTTATGGACTCCCAAACGGCTTAACCGATTGTCGTCAAAATTTACACATAGTAGGAATTTGTTCTGGAGCGTGTTTGTGTGCTATTGGTTAGCGATTATCTGTTCGCCAGATGGCGCTTCGGAACAAATTGTGTTTTCCTCCTATTTCGTTGAGAGTCGCAGCAACGCGCGATGGGTATTAGCTAGTACGTGATAAATTTCGTTTTACATAGACTTTCTTCGATTTTTTCGGATACCTATACATTCAAATGTGATGTTCACCCACAGTACGGACCAAATTATGCAAAACAATGAATAAAATACTTACTATACACGTGACAGGGAAATTGATTACTGTGTTCTTACATTAAAGTATTGTGAATGAATAAAATACTTACCAGGGACCTGATCGTTGCTTAAAGTACTGAAAAATGACATTCTCTAAGTTCGGATACATGGGAGTAAGAAAGCAAATTAACTTTTTAAATCGTTTATTTTATTTTATTTTATTTGTTGCTTTATCTGTTCTAGTGTATCCATGATCTTACTGGTATTCATATTTACATATTTTGTAATAGCAGATACAGATTTGCTGCAATTCCATTGTGTTTTCACCACTCATTTGCATTGTTTAACGTATGCACCGTTTCGGCATCATTACAAACAACTGCAGAACAATTTCTTCTCCAGCGGAAATATATCCGTACATAGATTGGCTAAATTTGTTACGGTTGCTTTTATTTATGTTGTTTATCTACCATTATTTAGCAGTGTTCTATTCATTGAACCTTCTGTTTGTGACATGACATATGTTATTATAATTGCTATCTCTTTACGTCGTAACAATAAGCGCCAGATTTTTATTCATAATAAAAACTTGTCATAATATTTCATACACTCTCATATTTTTGTTTTGCATTCATAATACTTCATAAAATGATGCTATTTACCATCAGCAATGAATATGAATATAAATTGTATGAACGTGTGTGTATGGTTTTTAACGACACTGTCATCGCCTGTTCATCTATTTGCAATATTTGTTTGGCACTTACTTTTAAAATATACAGTTATTTACGTTCAACTTCTTCGACCATGTTATGATTGAGCCAGCGTGTAGAAGCAGCTAGCGGAAGAGTCATGGAAAACAGTCGCAATTTCCACACACATTGGGTGGATAGTGATGAGCGGTCTCTCTGGTGTTTCTCACTTTGTCAATGATAACAACTTTTGCCGCGGAAGGAAAGCTGCAACGATAAAAACAGTAGAAGGGTGTGTTCAGTGATTGATGATTTTTCGGAGAACTGTTTGGATTTAGTTGGTATGTTTCGAGAAATAGGTTGATCGTATAGACGCTCAAGATGGTGAATGGAAATTCGATTTAGGTGGAGGAAAGATAACTTTTTTTATCGTGGTCGCTCTAGTAATAATTCATCGCTATCTTTGTGACTTGGAGATATCGGGAAACATTATACGTAATTCAAAATTCATGATAGAGAAGTTTGTTGTGGATTATTTGTCTTAATCATTCATGCCAGTGTGCTTATTGCATGTGTTCCTTCGGAAGGGAAGTAAAGCCGTTGGGCCCCAGTCCATGAGGTGATGGATCGATATCTAGTCCAGATAGTGGCGTCACCTCTCTGGCGTCGGTAAAGAAGAAGTAAAATCCAACTTCTATACTTACTAACAAATATCCTCCGTGATCAGTGGCGGATCCAGGGGGAGGGTCCTGGGGGTCCGGACCCCCTCCGAAATTATTTTACTTGTTGAGAAATTTTTAATTAGTTTCAATTTTATATTAGCTTTAAACTCAAAATTACTCCAAACCAAATTTGATTAACAAAACTGATATTCTTTTAATAAGGTTGTTACGTATTACGAATTGTATAATGTTCAATTTAAAATCGCAATTTCGGACCCGTCTCGAATTTTTTTTCTGGATCCGCCTCTGTCCGTGATACTTGTGGAGTGCGCAGTAGTATATATGGCCTCTAGCAAAAGCAAGCATCGGACTAACCATTCCTTCCCTTTCCTTCCGCGATCTACGTTCGGGCCTGGCCGGCGCCTGTATTGATCAGTATACACTTTAGGATTACCAGGAGTTGCACATTGAAAGATGTTTCGCTCAGTGGTGGGGGAGGATCCTGGGGGTCCGGAATTCCCTCCGAAATTTTCAAGTTCTTGAGAAATTTTAAAATAGTTTCTAATTTATATTAGTTCTAAATTCAAAATTATTTCAAGCCAGATTCGGAAACCAAATCTGGTTTTAGTTCAATAAGGGTATCACATTGTACATTGTACAATGAACATTTCCAATTCGAAATTTCAGACCCCCTCCGATTTTTTTTCTGGATCCGCTCCTGGTTTCGCTATTCCGAAGCATAATTATCTACTGATTACCTGTATATATATAAATTCTGTTCATGTTAAGAAGCAATGTGGTAAACTGGAAAATCATATTTTTTATAAGAAAGTTTTAGATACCGCGATGCCGCGTACAAAGTGCTATCCCAGATTCCGTTCCGGCGCCTATCACCGCTGGTAAATGGATTTGTCGGGAGTTACTATAATCTCAGTCAGGGTCGTGCAGATGGGGATCATCCTGGCTAAAACGCATACTGCCTCCGACGATATTGTTCTTCACGCGCTCGCGATTCGTACGGCCATTGAATGGAACGTTCTTCTCAGCCTTTTGCGGCACCGCTTGGTTTTCAGCGTCACACCCCAGGCATCGCAGTATCGATGATGAAACACTAGCTAGCAGTCGTCTCGTGTTACATCTTGGACCGCCGACGTTTGACATGGTCCTCGCTATTGCGTTCGTTGCCTTCACCGACTTTTCGCAGGTATAATCGATGTGGTTGTGTATATAATTGCTTTAGTGCACGCTTCGATGCCATCGCGTGCTCTCGGACGTCGATCTTCATTCTTGAGGTGAGCTATTTGCAGTTTGATCCTGTTCATACAGCTCTCAATCGCGTTCATTGTCTCCGTCATCGGCACCTCCACTTCTCCGAGTGTCTTACGTATCACGGTTTGTGACACGTCGTCCGCGAAACCTACGATTTTCACTTTCTTCGAAGTGTCTTGACTTCATCGTACATCCCGTTCCAGAGAGTTGGACCAGGATTGGAGCCCTGGGGAATGCCCGCTGTGGCTCTCAATGACTTTTGCCCTTCGTTCGTCTCATACAGCAACACTCTGCTCTGGAAGTAGCTCTTCAGGATCTGGCATAGATAGTCGGAGGCCCTCATTCAGTACAGCGCTGTGGCGATGGCTGGCTTAGTTGAACGCATTCTTCATATGGATCTTGTAAAGTCCACGCTCGCCCACTGTGCATTTCGCCAACCTCTTAAAAATGATTTTTTCTATGAGTTTTACAAGTGTAGCCAGTTGGACTATAGGCCTATATGAGGCATTGTGCTTCGGGAAGAGACCTTCAACTATTATCATCAGCTAACCAGCGCAGCTGGCGTCGACGGGCTGTTCATCTCCGCCATCACGATTCTGTAAGCGCCCTCAGAGATTGGCGTCTGCTTCTCAGCACAGCTCCTTGTGGCAATCTGACTTGCTTAGCATGATCTTCCGTTGTAAATCGACCCTAGCTTTCCGAAACGCTGCCTTGCGCTCCTTTCTATTTGGCTCCGACTCAGCTATCTGAGCCCGCCTTCTGGTTTTGAGACAAGCAGCACGTAGCACACTGGACGTCGTCTAGTGCGTGGCTCCGAATGTCGAGGCATTGTGGTGACGCAAGCCTTCACAATCCTACTGATCAATCCACATCAACGTTCTAGGTCCCGCTCTCCAGCCGAAGTGCCTAAACGAAGAATTTTTTGTCTTCTATTTCTACCGTTGACTGATATGGTAGCGAATCGCCTGGTGGTCGCTATGGGTATACTTCTCGCATACTTTCCAGTCCATGTTCGTCGTCACTGAAGGGCTGTAGAATGTGACGTCGATAGTAGACTATCTATAGACTCTCCGAAATGTGCTAATGGAGCCTTCATTGCACAATCATACGTATACGTATAACTTTCTGCAAAATGTCCCCTTTTGTGTTTGTTACACTGTTGCTTACTCTACAGTCCAGGCATTGAAGTCACCACCGGCTTTTGGCCGATAAACTGCTAGGTTAACTGCTCCAGTATTCGACTGAATTGCTCCACTGTCCAATTGGAGTTGCATGGTAGCTTCACATGAAGACGCCGTTGATTTTGGCGATCACTAAGGCGGGAATACGTTCATAATTTGTATCGCAGTCGTTCTTGTTTTATCCGTCACCCAGCTACCATTATCAGGGGGACTTGATACGAATCTGCAATCAAAATGATGTCACACATCGTTTCTGTCGTAGATTGCCACAACAGTCGCTGTGCGGTGTCACAATGATTCAGATATATTTCTCGCAATATGACCCGTCTCCCTGCATTTCCTGCACACCCTGGATCTATCTGGGTCTTTTCAAGCCCCTGTCATTTGAAGCTCTTCTCCACTTGTTTATTGCCTCGCGGGGCGGCTCTCAACGGGAATCTCGACCATTCAACCGTAACTTTGTCTACCTCCAGCGCCTTGATAGCAGCGGTTACCGGTAGACGAATCATCGTTGGCTGTGTTCCTCCGTACCTTTTCTTTAAACGTATCGTCATGTGCACTTCGCCAAAGTTGCACTGCGCCTTAAGTGCGCCACTCAGCGCCTACCGTTGGGATCTTATTCAGGTCCTTGCATACAATCACTGTTTCCGGGCTTAAGGCTTCAGCGTCTGCCTAGTGATTTGGCCAATTGTCTGCATAGTCCAGGTGTTAATCATGGGGTTTTCCTTCAACTTGAAGAGCATTTAGCCTTTCTCACCACGTTTGCACTCAAAACCTTCCGGTCTGGATCGTCTTATCGGCAAAATAGTACCAAGAGAAATTTGTTTTCTAGGTAATCTCGAAAAATCGATCGACGAAGTCACGAGAACAAATAAAAAAACATCTGTGTATGATTTATGTTCTTTATTATGTGAGTGTTCATTGAAGCATCTTGAATATAAAAATGCCAAAAATGAATTAAAATCTTCGCGAAGCTTAATTTCTCTACAAATACCAAATTAATACCTTATTGAATACCTCTATACAGTCAATTTTGTTATTGGAAGGGTGAAAAGGTTTTGTTATTATTCAGGTACTCCTTTCATTATCAACTAGTTATTACTAGTACATGTCTCAGTTATTATTTCAGGTATTTTACCTCTTATGCAAGGCTCCTCAATACCTTATTGTGGTGTTCAAGTACTGGGTACAGTATACCTGAATTTGATATTCTGAAGTTATTTTCATCTGCTCGGGTAGAGTCCCCAACCTATACGCATATTTGAGAAATTGGGGGACTGATTATTCTTTTTTCATTGTACAAAGCATATTCCAGCCTTGTCACAACCGTCATTGTAGCTTCGAGCATTATATGCACTATGTTACACGTTAATTGCGCTAGTTTTATATTTTGTTAGATTCCTCTTCCTTTCTTATGCCACTGCCCAGGCACAGTAGACGGAAATGGCAATAGAAGAGCTGAGGTCATTTCTCATTATTTGATCAGAATCAACCACCTACAGTTTCAAAATAATTTAAAACTTTTGCTTGGTTTGTGTTAGATACATTTGCGGTGCTGGGCAGCTGTTGGCGTTGGGCCTCATTTGAATAGGGGCTCAACTGCAAAACCCGTACCATGCACAAAAACCAATTTTAAGTTGCCATTGTAGCGTAAGTTTTGTTTTTGATGTTGTAATGTTCACTCCCGGGCCGCCACGTGCCACAGATGCACTGCGGTGGTTTTAAAAAAGTTTTCCACTTCATTTACTCGTTATCGTTTCACCAACTATACATACCTATAAATAAATGGAGTGTATTTTTACTTAATGCGGCAAACTGGGGTTGATTGTGGTTATGGTAAATTTAGAACGCTACGATGCACCAACATTCGTTCAGAAAATACTGACGTAGTAGTGTCTACTGACGTAGTAGTGTCCAGTATATCGGGGAAACAACGGGGGGTTTGGATACTTCGCGTCTCTCACAAACTGCAAAATGTTTCTGAGAGAGACTGCTAATATCAAATATACGAACTATTGGATAAGCGAGCAAAAAAAGTCCAAGGTGCAATGAAGCTACAGAAAATAACGATTAAAATCCGGAAATTGTTCACCGTCGATTTATCTTTCTAGGTTAACATGATGTGCATACTGTTTATTGAACATTTGACTACTGAAAAAAGAATTAATGGAGTTTTTCTTCCCACGTATTAACAACGGTGTATGAGTGGGTCCGGCACTAGAAAGTTAGAGTTAATAAAGAGTGAGTCACTAATTACTACGACACGTTCAAACTTTCATTATTTTATTATACTTGAACGAAATGAACCAAATTTTGTCTAGTTTCTCATTAGAGTGTATTGTTTACATCCGCTAAATTTTGCAGTTGTCGGTGAGACTCCGATCGAGATGGAAGAAAATCATCATACCGTTCGCGTTCACCCACGTGCGTAATCCTGGGGCCACATTATGGAACCATTTCGAATCGACTTTTTCATACAAGCTTGCATACAATAAACCTTTCGTTTCGAGATGCGCAATGTCACCCCTGGATTGCCGCATCACGCCTTGTGAAATGGATATATACATCATTCGACAACCTCTAAGATCCTTCGAAGGATCCATGAAGGGATGATAGTGGACCATAAGTTAGGAGCTGTACAAAAACTGGGAACAACGGGTAAAAAACCGACAGAGTGCTTGCTCATTGCAAGCGGAGGCTGAACATTTCAATGTCGGACTTGGCCAAAAATTTGATGTTTTGCAAGTGTCAAGAAACGATCCGGATTGAAAAGGCATAAGTTTCAAACCTTCTCAAGTCGGGACGAGACCTACATCAAAGCGTATTTCAATCAGTTGCCGGGACAGAAATATTCCATGGGTAAGGACAAGTTTGCTGTGGATGTCCGATTCAAATGAAAGAAGCTGATGCAATTCACTCCGAGGTACCTTATTTAACAAGCCATATCTCGACAAACATATGATTACGGCCTAAAAGCCAACTGTCAAAATCCACTTTGAATGGAAATTCCAGACAAACCGTTACTAATCGAACACAGTTCATAACAGTTTATGAAAGAGAAAACTTTTCTCTTTCGTTTACTACCAACATCTGTGATTGGCGTGTAACGGTTTGTCCGGAATTTCCATTCAAATTGGATTTTGACAGTTGCCTTTTAGGCCGTAATCATATGTTTGTCGAGATATGTACTTATGGTGTACGTAGTGAACCATTCGTGACCACGTTACGGTAAGATTTACAAAACTGATCGACATATGTAAATCATTCCATATGAATCTTTCGTTTCAGTTTCATTTCGACAGCCTTAGCTGATTTACAAATCAATCTAAAGTGTCGCAATAATTAACGACACACCCTTTATGACTTGTTTACCCATCTTATGTAGACATAAGGTCTTCCTAATCTTGATAAACAATCATATCTCGAGTGATGTTGACGTTGACTCCACCATTATTTTTGAAGCAAAATGGGCACAGAATGCCATTTTTGTACAAATCGCATCACACAGTCACTTTATTAGGATGAAATAGGGTCTCTATATTCTCCTCGAGTTGCTCATTACACTAAATAGGCAGTTTTGTTTATTCAATACCCCATTCACCGACCTTCGTCAGAAAAGGTTTTTTTTGCAAATAATCGCCAAAAGTTTGTTTGGCCGGTCTGTAATCTTTGATTGAAAATTCCTAGATTTGAATATTTTTGGCACGATAAAATTGTGAAGAGAGTGATAGTTACTCCCTTCGGCACACTGTTCAGGAAATCAAGAGCTAGCCTGTGAAAGACCAAATAATTTGAAATAAAATTCTACCGCTAGGTAGAGTCAGCGAGCATTTTGTTTTTTCGGTTTATTGTACCTCAAGAACCAGACCTTCGACGAAGTTGCTCAGGACATCAAAACCTACGAGATAGCACAGTATGAAATTCTTACACCAGCAGGCGCTAGTGAACATGTATTTTTTTCGACCTACCGTATCTCAAGTTCATGATTCATTAGAAGGTGGTTCTCTTTTTTCTTCGAACTAAATTCGAAGATGGTGAGGGCCACTTAGGAAGAGAATAAATTAATGAAATTTCGAAAATGAGCTCACTAAATTATCAGATGATATCGTTTCTATCTTATTTAACCAAACTGAGTAATTTCTCGGCGTACAATCAATGGAATGCGTACAAATTGACATCAACAGCTTTGCGTCGTTGTTAAGAATCAATATAATAACACAAATACGCTGAAAACAGTGGAATTCTCGCGTTTGGGCGCAAAGAACACTCGAATCGAGTGCCTCTATAGTTGCGCTACCATTTGACTCAATGCGTTGAACAAAGATGGCAGACACTGCTCTAACCAACGGCTTCAAATGGTTAGGGTGATAATAGAAACATGGCGTAAATAGGGTCATCACCCTAATTACATCAAATTACGTGTATTCATGATTTTAGAACATGCACAGGCACACAGAAAAGTTTAAATTTGGAAGCCTTTACAAAAAATAAATCGCAAGAATAAATAGTTTCTTTGCTGATTTTAGGTTTCCGAGTAAGAAAACAATATTCATCGTTTTTCAAAGAAGCGCTTTAAAGATTTTTTTTTTCAAAAAATATATTTTTTTCGTTTGGTCAATATCTTGTGAGAAAATAAAAAAAGATGAAAACTATACTTATGAGAAATTGACAAATAACCAAAATAATAATTGCAATAATGCGGAAATAGGGTTTTGATACAATATTACTGCTGATATACAGCTACTATAGAGCAATGGACTATTGGTTATAGTTATTTGGGCACAATAAGAGAATGATTGAAACAGCTTCCTTTTTCATCAAAGATACGTATTTCAATACATAAAATAATTTTAAAAATGAATGGAAACGTAAAAATTCGTAGAGAAATAGTTATCATTTTATAACTGATATTAAGAGGTCTTTCTCAAAAGTTCGCTTCTTCGGCAATGTGACGTTTAACAGTGTTATCTACAGCCAAGGATGCAAAATGCCTACCTTTTCTGCGGCTGTAATTTTTCTGCCTACATTCTCATTTCTCTCTCGATGCTGCTGTCATTCGCTACTGCAGGACGCCCAGCGCGGTACGGCTGCCTGTGTGCAAAGCAGTAACATGACAAAAAACTACTGTCCCCAGTACAGCCACCAGACGCGAGCGGTACAGCTTCTCTTTCCTTATTTTACATTTTTTAATATTTTCAATCTTTTTAATATTTTTATTCAAAAATGCCGACAATGAATGCGGCTCATTTACGCCACGGCCGGCATCAACGCTTTCGTGTGCGGGCGTCTCCCTTTGACTATGCAGAGAAAAATGTACAAAGCGAGAGAACAAACTTTACTACGCCACACTCTCACCGTGCAGTCGGAGTACAGCAACAAAACAAAAATGTATTCTACTGCTGTACGGGAAAATGTACTCGGTTTGGTTACCTTTCTGGCAAGAGCTGTAGTGATACGTTGCTGTAGCGGGCTGTACGGATTGTGCAAATGTAAATATATCGAAAAAAATGTAGTTTATCGGTACCGTTGGCATCCCTGTCTACAGCTTTTCGAAGACAAAAACAGTTTATCTGATCTTTCCAAAAAAAATCTTTGTTACTTATAGGTGGATCAATCACTGAATCATATATTAAAATATCTGCTGTTGGCTGAATATTTTCTATCACATAAAAAAAATATCATAATGACATTAAGTGTTCCAAAATGATCCTAATATGGTGATTCGAACTAATTTAAACAACTTTTCAGGTTTTGCTCGAAGTTCCGTTACCGTGCTGGCGCTCGAAAAATTCCTATACGATTTCATACCACAGCTGCCGAAAATCAATGACGTCTACCGCTTATTGCAACGTCCAGACGCTATGGCTATGAGGTTGCTCGTTTGGCATAAGAGCAGCATCCGACGGTGCGGAAATTCATTTTTAAAGATTCCCGCTTTTCGGCACTCTCAGTTGAACCATTATGTGTCATTATTCCAATGTTTGTATTATTTACTTATTTGTTCGAATATGATAGTTAATTTGGTATAACAAAACTTTTTGCGATAGGATTTCAGCTCTGTCTCGAATGATACTTAAATTTGAAAATAGGGAATTCTCACGGCAGATTAGGATTCCGTTAAAAAATGTTTTCCACAGAACGTTTGATGATTTACATGTTTTTTTTCAAAGCGGTAAACTATAAATATAATGAAAACAGTACTTACAGCTTGTGCACACAGTCCAAGGTATTTACACAACTAGCAGGCCTAAACAACGCTCAAACGCACACCGATCAGCAGAATTAACAGCGAAAATCACAACGACGAGTTTAACAGTACCGTCGGCAAATGTGGCCAGCGGAAGATAGCGCTGCAGCTTCGGTACCAACCGTTTGGATGCTGCATCGTTTTGAAAATTCGAAGCAGTAGCCGGGCGAGCAGGTGGCGTAGGTGCACCAGCAGGACAATTAGCAGCTTCACCCCGCCAGACCACGATGATTGATGAGGCCGATGATGGAGCAGGTACGGGTGGACCCCACCGATTGCAATAGTTCCGGCTGCACCAGAGGAACTCATCAGATCGTGCTCGCTACCTTGCAGTCCCTTGTACAGGCGCCCGTTTTTGTGGATTTTATTATTCTCCTCGGGTAGGTCAATGTTTGGCGTAGAGTTGATTTCCTGTTAGTTTTTGTGGGGTAAATAGAAAAGATTCATTATTATTGCGAGCAGGTTCGAGGGCAATGTTTCATCCGGCGAATCTTTGCAACATTGATTAACTCTCCTTCGGTCTGATACTTACATCATTAACAGAAGAATCCTCCACGCTGTTCAGTCTATGTGCTGATTTGGTTTTTTTCTGGAGCTCCATCTCTGCAGTGCATGTGGGGTAGGGGAGAAATGGAAAAAGGGAAATAACGTTTTTATTGAAGAAAGAAATTAAGCTAATTGTTTCCACAGCTTCATACAGTACTTTCAGAGTTTATAATCTCTTTTCGTCGATTGTGATGTGACGACTCATGAACATTATGAAAAACAATAGAACACGTTTCCGCATGCAGAACAAGCACGAGCAGAACGAGCTTTGTCGCGCCGTGCAGGTCAGTGGGGAACGGGGTTCATTATCCCCGTCATTGTGAGTGGGGTAGTGGAATTAATTTCTGGAATGTTAATGCCGCCGAGCATTCAGCATTCTGGATTGTTTGTTTTGTTCACTGTTTGAGCACAATGGGAGCATAACTGTTACCTATGTCGTCGTGACAAGAATCGGCAGAGGAGTAGCTGCAAAATTTTCACAAAAAAATCAACCGTATGCAGTCGAGGTTGAACGCACATATGCTTTCAAAAAAAAATGCGCGTTATCCTAGTCATGGTTACCGTGCCATACAATGGGGAACCACAATATAGGGAAAAATGTGTGCATGATGATTTTTAATATTTTTATGTGCTTTTACATCGGGGAATTTTCCGCAGCGTGGGTGGAGTACTTTTTTGTTTGGTTTCATACGGTGGCAGACAAGAGGAATCCCTTAGCACATCTGAAAATCGTGGTCGCCGTCAGCGAGTATCATCGGGGCGGCACGTCAAGTTTTTTTTTCGCAAATGTTTGTTTGTTGCCAGTTCGCTGAAAATGGCGTACTAGATTTATCAGGGTTGTCCACTCCGTTTGAAAGAACTAAGATAGAAAGTAAATGGATAGAAGGTTTTTTTGTATCAGAGTTATTTGTTGCCTTTGAGTCATTGAATGAGTGACTTATCGTATTCGCCTCAATTCATGATGGCCGCTCAATTGTTTGTCATGTAATATAGTGAATTAATACTATTCTACTCCTTTTAAAATTAACATTTTAATAGTGATTTTCAAATCATTAAAAAATACTTTTTGATGGAAGGGGAAATGATTGGGGGAGTAGGATGGTGTGTACTGTGGGGTCAACCCCTCACCACATGCCCCTAGCTACGCCACTGTTAAAATTGAAAAAATCTATGTTAGTTAAAAAAATAGGTTGTCGATGTTCAGATTGATTACATAACCATTCTACACACTTAGAAGTATTTGAAGTGTTCGGTAAAAATAGTTCGAATAGTTCGGTATTTAAATACAAATTTTACCGGACTTTTTCTGTAGATTCAGTTAAAAAACTGAACATCAATTATATAAAATTACAAGGGCAGCCCTATGGGGATGCACGAACTGTAGACGTAGGACTGTACTACTTAATATAAAATATTTATTTTCTAGGTGCATTGTGAGTTATAATAAATCAAATATATTTCTTACGTACAGTTTAAGCCGATTTATAGCACAATATCAGCTTTTAAAAATTGTAAAAACTTTCCGATTGTGTATGGTAAAAAATCCGGACTGGTGAAGAAAAATCAAATTTTAGACAATATACATAGACATTTCATGTATAGAACAAGCTTTATTGTTATATTTTACCATTATTGTAACTTTTCTAAAGTACGCATACAAATGTAGCGAATGCAGTGGTCTTAATCATATATCGAAACTATAAACATACAAGAATCAAAATCAATTTTATATATATGCTGTTAGATGCATTTTTGCAACGGTTTTTCGAGTGGAAGTGTAATCATTCATGAATAGGCTTTGTAGTATGTACCTATTAGCAGAATCATAATAGGCTAGGCTGAGTGGAAATTAATCACGTGAAATGGAAATAAATCAATGAATTGATCGAAAGTAAATAATAAACTTTCGTTGTGCTTGCCATCGATCCGCGTAAATTTGTTGCTAAGAAAATTTTCGTCTTTACGCAACGAAAGCACAGATTTCTATCATACAGGTTACGCATGCAACCGCTAACAAATTAGATATACCCACCTACACATTTGCCTCAAACATTGAACCCAAGCGCACAAAGTAAAATGAATAAATAGAGGGTAGAGTGGAAGAGACAACTTGTACCACGACACTATGTTAACCGTGTTTGCAAATGGAGCTCGAATATACAAGCGATTTTGTGTACGAATGATTGTGTTCGAGATTGTACATAAAAATGTACTGGAAACGAGCACAACACAAAAGAAAGCGTAGTGTTTGAACGGATAAGCTCAGTCGCGTTTAGAACGGTTCTTGGTTGCCTACCTCTACAGCCAGTGTAACGGACTTGTCACTCAGCTACACTGGCTGTGAAAATACACAGCGCAGTGATCTGCCCAGCCTGCCGTTCAACAGGCAACTAAGCTTGTCTGGCGAAATCCATTATATAAATAGTCGATGATGACAGGTACACCAATATGTCGCGCCGGACTTGGGAAGCGCTATCTTCTGTGTGTAAATGCGCGATATTTTGACTAGGTTGTACATTATTTAAATTTTTAATGCCATGATATCAACAATGTTTGGATTTATGCATTGGATCTATTCTGAGAAGTATTTCGGGGCGATATGCGCAAAAGAATTGGAAATTTATCGAGATATGGCTGAGTTATAAACGTTATAACCTGACCACTTTTCGTTACATACCATTTTTGTAGAATTTGCAAAGTGCACCCCCATATCGAAAACAAAGATGTAGTCCTACGTCAAAAATATTTCGGATTTATGTATAGAAACAACAAATGGATAACTTTTATAATTTTATTGTGGTTTTAATCTTTGGAACTTTCATTGCATTGAAGCGCAGCAGCGCAGCTCTCGGGTGGTGAAAACATGCCACGGGAAAGGACTTGAAAGTTGTTTCAATAAAGATCTACGCGCCGCAATGTATCGTGATGTCAGGGGAGGCGGATGTATAGCGTATTAATTTACTGATAAAATCGGCCACTACAGCTGACGTTTCGCTGCATTGCAAATAAATGCTTACCGACATTTTCCTTAAGTAGACAACTTTCACTCGCGAACGCGACCACTAAATATTGAACTAAACAATGCTTTGAAGAACACTTTGAAAATTGTAGATGGCTGCTGGTTGACAGTTAATTTTCATGGATAATCGAATTTTCCGAAATTCGGTAATGAATTTTTACCATTCATTTGGTATTTTTTTTTACTGGATACGGTATTACTGTACGAATTGTACTTTTAAGTACAGATTTTGGTAACGCCATTTGTATACAATAGATCGTTCGGTAAAGTTTGACATATATTCTGTCACCATGTTTTTCGAAAAATCAGATATCTTTCGGTCTTTACTGAAATTTGCGTAGGTGGCCAATGTGGTCAGAGCGACTTTGGGTAGTCATTATTGATCAAGACTGGCATATCCAAGTAATTTTGCACCCATTTTAACAAGTTTTGCAACATTTTGATATCATGGTGGTACCAGTTTATATGGGAATTTGCTGTGTGGCTGCATTCTTAAACCCGTAACTCCGAAACTGGAAGTCCAATTAATAAAAAAATCAATAGCAGCCGATGGGAAGGTTGCATCTTTCATTGGAAACTAAGTTGGTGCAAATTGGTTAAGGCTATTTATGAAAATGAACCATCAAAAAACGTGAATGGATTGTATCCGTTCATATTCAATTGCAAAGTTTTGTCGTAGTAGATCTTAATATATGAACATGTTTTATGTGCGTTATATTCATTTTGTAGGATTAAAATATTTATATTTTTTATCAATGAATTAGTTTTATTATACTAGTTCCATTCCGTTTTGTGTAGTATGTGGGCCGGGGAATTAAAAAATTGTAAAACCCTAATCTAACTACAACCGAAATTTTAAAATGGTAATTTGCCCAGGATTCACCTATACAATGAATTTTAAATTTTGAAACAAAACTTTCTTCGAATTTATTTGACACGACTCAATGCGTTAGTATAAATAAGCCGAGGATCTTTCGTGTTTTTATAATATGCAAGAAGAAATATAAGATGGGTGGGTAATGTTTGTGCCATAACTGGAGTGTAGTGACTACACTTTGGCCTGTTAACTGGATTAGATTTCAACGGAATTACATTTCAAAGTAAAATGTTCAAATTATTTCTTATGACAATAGTAGTGGATCTGAAAAAAATCGTTGATGCTGGCGTTGATTTTGATGGGTGATTGACTGGATTCGAAGATCGCTGGATGCTGCTAAGTACCGCCCACTATGACATGACTGTTGATGACCAACATTTTCCAAAAATGTGGAATATGTGTAGATCAAAGATAAATTTATTGTGACTTCAAGCGACCAAAGTGAAACAAGCATAATTTTTGACCATATAAAAAAATTATTCGACTTTGGTCGCGTTCCTAAATTATGTTTGTATGATCCAAGCTTATTTTATATTCTTGGAAAGAGTATACCAAAACCTTTTGAACTGTTAATTGATTGCATTGATCAGATATTTTTTTCGCGAGATGAGAAGACAATTAGTGTTTTACGAAAAAATCTCTACAACGCTTACCGTCAAAAAGGAATGATTATGAATGGGGGCGGTTGGATACGACGACGGGTATGAGCTGCAGCCTTTGACTGATTTCAAAATTTATTCAGCTCAAGATTTGCTGCTCGATGAAATTGTACCCATCTTCCTCCACCGGGCGTTTTTCCGGAACAAAGACAAAAAACGTTTGAATCTATAGCAGATTTCTCGACCAAAACTTATGTTCATTTGAAGTAATAATAAGTATTGGTTATTTCGAATATGGAACCGGTGGTTAAGTATCAAGCCTTAGGTTAAGATGATGGAGTCGTCTCTATTGTATCGGTGATAGGCACTGAGGGCAGAATGAGTTCGACAAAAAAATAAATTTAAATAATAACAATAATTAGCATTCTCACCAGTCAAAAGTATGTCCAATGCCTTAATTGTTCTGTCAAGTTCATATTTATACGCTTTCATATTAAAACATCGAAATTATTCGAACCTATTAATATGAGCGATACAAATAAATTCAATGCCAGTCACGTAAAGCAGTCGAAATACAAAACATATGATAAGATATACAACGCATTTTTCCGATGTGGCTTTGGAGATTCACTGCAACTAATTTCGCAAAGACATTAGTGAAATGTCTTTCAAATGTTGCATTATTGTATGGAAATTGATTGAATAGACCCACCTTATATAGCAGAAAAAAACATTAAACCATTTTAAGTATAACATCCTTTTCTTCCCAACTCCCTCATTAACCAATAAGAATGTTTATAGAAATATTATGTAGCAAAACTAATGGCACCAATCGAAAACAAAATTTTCCGTTCAATATATCCGAATCCAAATGTTCAAAAATCTTCAAATAACCGTAGAGGCACGCACATTTCTTTAAATCGAATTTATTAAAGGTATGGTCGATTCAATCACACTTTCGCAAGAGGAATTTTAATCCTTTTTTGTGATTTTACAAAAATAGCATTATAGATTTTTCCGCCGACGGTCCCAGATGTAACGAACAACTGACTATTGACCCCAGCTGCGGATCGCTAGCTAAACAATGATTTTGCAGCGAATGTCAACATATTCCGTTTCAATTTTTTATACAGCTTTCTTGTGCAAGTTCTAACAACGTGCTATAGTTGCCGCTCCTGTTCGGTGCCTTTCCAATTTTATATTCATGTTATACAAAACGCTTCCTTCTTTTTGCTCAATACAAATTGAAACTTGAATAGAAATGTCCGCTTGGTTGTCTGATGCTCTTTAGAAGTCATGTTCATATGGGATATGGTACAATATGCGATGCCGAGTTGCTACCAATTCATTATTACCACACACTAAATTGTATTAAACGTTTTTCGGAATATAGCCTTTAAAATGATTTTATATCCATCCTAAGTTCGGGCCCCCAAATCCTGGCGTCTGTGGCCCTCTCTCAGTATGCCTATGCGTGAAGACGGTACACAGTGGTACGACGATCGACAAAACCCCAAAAATCAATGCCTTGTAATTCTTTGGTAAATGTTTATTTTGTTTTTCTCTGGGTTCGAATAATTTTTTTTCTCAGAATTTTGCGATAATCGAATGAAAAATGAATTTTTAACATATCGTTGAAGCAAGTGATGTTGAGGATTTTTTATCAATTCAATTCATAAGAAATGTTCGTACCTTCGAACTTAAAATAGTGGCGAATTGGAGTAGTTTTGAATTTTTTGGACAGAAGAATAAATGTTTAAACTATAGATGTGAGCATTTTGTGCAGAAATCTTTTACATTTGTTCTGCATCAGAAAAAGCAAATGAGAAATTAAATGTCATATAAGTAATTTATCTATAAACGTCTTATAGTTTTTAAGATGGTCTCCCATGGGTATTATATCATATATCATGAATCTGACTTAAAATTTAGTGTTGTTTCAAGATATACAGGCCACTTCCTGTGCATTTTTGCGACGAAGTTTTTATATCTAAATTTTTGAAAATACCCACATGGAGACGGCCTGTAGCTCATGAATCTTCTTATAAATTGCTGAAAATTAAAGATTTTTACTTGTTTTGTCAGCCATTTCTGCTATTCGATGTAATCAAGTTTACAAAGAGATTTCTTTCTTATTTTGTACATCTGTGCTATTAGAAAATGATGAACAGATTATGTAGTAGAAAAAGCGACAAACAAATTAATCAGGCGCTATTCTTCGTCACTATTCAAAGGTCCAGAGAATTTGTTTTCTATTACCCAAGATCTCACATTTGACATCACGATTTTGCTAATCTATGACAAGAGAGAATATAGTTCTAATTCCTACTTGATTTTCTCGTTTCAACCACCCTACATCCAGATTTCTGTTCACCTAGAACCTTTTCTGGCGCAATCCATTTCGGCATTCTCCACGAAGGGAATAGAAAACGAAAGAATGCTATACTCTGCACTGGGGTTAGCCCAATCTTCATCATAACATTTTCCCAGCCCACTTGAACCCTCCAAACTCATCGTTACATATTACTTTTAATGCAAGAGATTTTTTCTGCCTCCCCAAGGCTACATTTCTGCGTTTTGCATTTTCTCACACATCGTTTGTGCGGTAGAATTATTCATGAACAAATTTCTTTTTTATTGTTCCCTTGTTGGTAGCAAGCATCACACGATCAGCTGCTCGTTGCTCGCTCTGCGCCCCTACAACTTTAGCCTCCCATAAGTGTGAACGGTTGTTGGTCGGGAGCGCTTGTCGTGAGCCACATCAGTGGTACTAGAACAATAGTGTTAGTGTACACTGTTGCTTTGATAACAAAAATATATAAAGGCTTCAATTTGCATTATACTGCGGACGAAGCTTTAAATACAAATAAATAAAAAAATAATAAAATCCCTATTACCACTCTCAACTAATTTCAGACACTTACACTAGCAACACTGTTTTTACCCTATTTCAGTAGATAAATTGTGACCGGGCCCTTCAAAGAGTGACCTCGTGGTCGGCCAAACCCAGTGCAGATGATTTATTTATGCTTACCGTACAACCGAATCGTGCCCTCGGCATCACCGATGCTGTTCTTCGATATGCATTTGTAACCGCCCATATCGGCTTTGTGCAGCTTGCGGATCACTAGTGTCATCTGCACCGCGTACATTGAGCTTTCGTTTTCGTTCATTGAATAACGATCGTTGGAGATTATCATCTCGCCTGTGAATGAAGTAGGATAGAAGAGAAAGAAAAAAAAAGAATTGGTTGGTAAGAAATCGATTTGTTATTGCATGTTATATGAGATCGTATTCAGCAATATAGCAGTTATACCACCAATCAATTGCATATCATATAGAAAGTCCACTAGCTAATAGTCAATGAAGTGAGGTTAATTGTGTCGGTCTTTAAATTATACATACCTAACGCTGAATGTAATCCTATGATAATGACAATTCCAATGTTTGATTTGCCAATCAGCTAATTTCAACCGAAAAATGAAAAACGCTTTGCGAGATTCAGTTCCAGATTTTTTTCCATTTGAAATTATTGAATGATAGATACCACAGATATCAAAAAGAAAAAAAAACTACCAAAAGAGAACACAAACAAAGCTGTTCACAGACGATGCAACAGGACACACGACACATTAAATAATCACGATATTGCTGTTGTCGCATGTGAATAGCTAGAACAAAATCCAGTAATTGCACGGTGCCACAGTGATTTTGTACTTTTCAAGTGACTCAGTAGATGTAGGTCTCACTTACATTGCACCCCGGTCTGCACCGTTCGAACGACGTTTGGCTTTTGTGGTTGCGCGTCGTTTGGCGTTGCTTCGCGCACCTTCGCCTGGTGACTGTCTGGGCCGCTTCGGGTTAAGCGCAGTCTTGCCCTCTTTTGCCGTCAAGGCGAAATAAATCTCCTCTTGGGCCATAGTAGCTCCTCCAAGGAAGGTGAAGGCCGTCGCTGTCGAAGTGATTGGTCTTCCACCTGCGTACCTGGCTGGGATCACCCACGTGCCTGGCTGGGATCACCCGTCCTCGGATCCTAAAGCGCATTGCTAGGTGGTCACTATGGGTGTAGCCCTCGTCTACCCTCCAGTCCATGTCTGGAACCAGACCCGGGCTGACAAACGTTACGTCAATCCATGACTCGACCCTATTTCTACGGAACGTGCTAGTGGAACCATAATTGACTAGCACTGCATTCGCAAGCGCCTCCAGTAGGTATTTGTACAGCGGCTACCCCACTCCACTGCACAAGCGTTAAAATCTCCTGCTATGACGAACGGCTTCCGACCCACTAGGTAGGACGAGAGTCTGTCGATCATCTGGTTGAACTGTTCTATAGGCCACCTTGGTGGGGCATAGCAGCTACAATAGAACATACCATTGATCTTGGCAATCGCGACACGCAGAGAAGTGTACTACCTCTTGGACCGGGAACCGTCCCGTTGTACAAATTGCCGCCATTCTAGACCCCCGTCCGTTATCGGCAGGAACGTTGTACGGGTCGGATAGGAGGGCGACATCTGTCCTCGACTCCGAGATCGACTGCCACAGCAGCTGCTTGGCAGATGCACAGTGGTTAAGATTCAGCTGTGTTACTTGCACGGCTTCTTCTTACTAGCCTCACCGAAGGGATACGAAAGTACAAGTCCATGATTACGGTCTTGCTTCTTACTGGCGCAGATAATGCATTTTGGTACCCTATCGCATTTCTGTGCCTTGTGTCCCTCCTCACCACAGCGACGGCACAACTTACTTCTGTCTGGACCCTTGCAGTTGTAGGACTTATGGCCGGACTTTCGGCACCGATAGCACCTGTCCACAACCGCCTGGGGTTTGCTTACTGGGCATACTGACCAGCTGATCTTCAGCTTCCCTCTCTCGATCACCTTTTTGGCTTCCGCAACCGGTAGCCTGAAATAGGCTACCTGCGTGCCAAAGAGTCCCTCTCTTAGGCGTACAGAGGTCCGCTCAATCTCTGCGCCACACTGCTCCATGATGGCAGAGACGACGTCGTCTGAGTTCGTAATGTCATCCAGTTGCTTGCACTGGAGGGTCACTTCCACACCCAACGACCTCACTTGAGCGCCGTCACCCAAGACCTCTTGGGCCAACTTCTTGTACGCCGCCCAACTAGTTTGCGCACCACGATCATTTCGCAGGTCCTGGTACGTCTAACGCTGCGCACATCTTGTCCTAGAGCCGAGAGGCTATCGGCCACCCGCATCGATTTGGGGACGTCAGCATACTTGTCCTTGTCGGTTTTCACCAAAAGAGTCTCTCCTCTGTCCTTGACCTTCTGTGCGGGTCGAGGTGCATTCGACTTTCGCTTAGCCATGCTGACCAGCTGTCAGGGATTTTCGCCACTTCCGCCGATGGCACCCACTTGTGGCCCGGCACTTTGTGCCCGGTTGGTGCCTTTCGGCTTCTTGGGCCGAGAAGTCACCTTCTCGGGTCGACGCCCTTCGGGATCCTTTGCACCCCGGTCTGCACCGTTCAAACAACGTTTGGCCTTTGTGGTTGCGCGTTGTTTGGCGTTGCTTCGCGCCTTGCCTTCTTTTACCGTCAAGGCGAAATCAATCGCCTCTTGGGCCATAGTAGCTCCTCCAAGGAAGGTGAAGGCCACCGTTTGGGCGCCTTTATCGGCCTTCTTTCTTCCCGCCATCCGCCTGATATAAGCGTCATGTTCTTGTCTTGCGACTTGAACAGCCTGGCTGAGCACCAGCAGGTTCTGTTTCAGTTCCTTGCTGATGTTCAGCTTTCCACTTGTAAACTCGTTGATATTATCGAGTTGCGCATCGCGGGTAGTGGTCCGCTGAGCGTGTTGGTAGGGCTATCCCCTACCACCACTGAAGGGACTCTGGAGCTGTTGGTTGCAGCCACCGTCGCTCCGCTGTCCCCCACTCGGGGAGGAGACCTCGCCAAACCATCTTTGGCAAAGGAGCTCACCACCTTCATCGCCATACTCATGTTTACAGTGTTCTTAGTGTTTTCCATTTTGTTCCCACGAAGAGCAAGGGAAAGAAAGTCAACCCTGACTGACAGGGTAAGGGAAAAAATACTGTGGGGTGCGCCCTGGTGACCCACAGACTCCGTGCGCGGCTTGGTATTTGACAACACTTCGGATCTGAGTCCTTGTTTTACGTAGAGTTGGGGTTCGAAGTATTGATGCCCCTCCCCCGCCATTAATCCCTTGGCACGGCTCGCGTCACGCCTTGGATTGGGGCACCCTCTCATTCCGATGCTACAGCAGAAGACTGTTAGCACCTAGCCGACGCCGGTCTAACGATCAAATGGCATCGATAGACTCACGTGAAGGCATAATATAGGAAACTTGTGAGTACGATGTTATCTCACCATTTAACAGCACAACTGTTGTTAGTCGCCTCTTACGACATGGGGAACAGAAATCCCGTGGGTCAATTTTTTGGTGAAATACTACAAGAGATTTCAGCAACCACCGGATACCACACGGCTGTATGTCAGTATGTGTGTCTGTATGTATGTACACTAATGTCACGTAATTACCTCAGCAATGGCAGTACCGATTTTAATGAAACTATTTTCCTTTTTTATTTCGACTGATATGTAGTCACACTCAGCCATAGTACTCAAGTGAGAGCAAGGATGTGAAATATATAGATCGGATAACTGTAAGTGGCAGGGTCATTAGAAACTGGCTTAAAATCTTTCTGACTAATCTTTTTGTTTTCTGCTCGTAGAATTCGAGCTTAGGCAGCATTTGTTTTCAACAAAAGGTCTAACGTGTCTATTTGACTATTGTTTTTGTTTTTGGTAATGTTGTTTACCTGGTTGACATATTCCAAGCATATACCAAGGCAATTTCATCAGTTTGAGTAATATGGTCAAATGTGGAATTGAATAATATGACCAAAACCATAAATTCAATGCAACGAAAAGAATGAATAAAAGAAACAAAATGAATAGAATTGATTACATAAATAAAGAGAAAAAAAAACTGAATAAAATTAATTGAATGATTTAAATGAAAATTTTAACAATTTTAAAAACGTTATATGCCTAATAGATTATTTAAATTGTGTCAAAAAATAATTAGTTTGAAATTATTAAAATGCTGAGTGAAAAAATAGTCAGATTATTCAAATGAAGAAACAGAATAAAATATATGAAATGATAAAAATGAATGAAATGAAGACAGTAAATTAAATAAGTTAAATTCATGAAATGAACAAATTGATCAGAATGAATCCCAAGAATGAGACGACTAAAATAGATGAAATAAATAAAATGAACTTAAACCAGCAAAATAAGTAAAAAGAATACCGAATGAAATAAACGATTAAAAAGAAATGATAATATATTTAAAAATAGTCTAGTAGTCGTAATGAATAAAACAAACGAATAAAATCTATGAAATTAATAAGCTGAAGAAATGAGTATATGGAATGAAATTTAAAACAAAAATGATTCGAATAAACTAAATAAATAAAACAAATTAGACGAATTTGAGATCCATTGTTTCAGAAAGTTGTGAAATGTTTGTGAAAATCCTATATCTAATTGGTATATAATGCTCTTTCTAGTGATTCCATCCTTTCCAGTTTTGCTTTTTCGTTTTCGTTGTTAATTTCTTTCTATTTTATTGTGTTTCTATTTTATTGAGCGACCTTTATTAGTTTTCAGGAAACTGGAATGTTTAACTTGTTTTGGAAATCTAAGATGACTTTTTGGCTGCAGATTTCTAGCAAAAAGTATTTATTTTACGTCAGACGTCCACCGCACTTTGGGAAGGTTTAATACAACCGGTTGACTAAAGCTTTGTTGTTTCATATTCTTGTACAAAAAGTTTGTTTGAATTGATAGTGATACGCAACAGTAATAAAGGGATTTTTAGAAATGACGGAATTAAAAAACACTTAGAATAGAATTTTCAGGTTCAGTATTTTAACGCGTAATTGGAAATCGTTAGCTGAGATAAGGCCATATGCGTTTCCAAACCACTTAAACAGAGAGCGACAGAGATAGATAGAAAGAGAGAGAATGCGATTGGTGAATGAGACAGATAGTGTCAAAGTATTCATTTGCATAGAAGTAAATAGAAGGGCGAGTGAAGTGTCTAGGGTTATTTTATAGACAATGCCACAAATGCCGTGCATTCAGTCGGTTACATGGTAGTCTCTTTCCAGTTATCCTTATAGCATGCGTATTGTTTCATTCGGAATTCTCGATCCGGAGATATGAATTAATGACTCTTATACAAACCAGTACTATGAATAGGGTTGCCACCCCTCCGGGTTTGATCCGGAGACACCGGTTTTTGGAGACGATGTCCAGGCCTACGGGATTTACATCAATTTCTCGGAATCTAGTGAGACGATGAATAATTTTAATTGAATTTGTTTTTTTCAAGCGCGTTCTTCTGGCGTTAATATTGATGACATCTGCAGCGGCTATAAACTGTTGACCAGAGAGAAAAACTTCGTTCTTTTGTTATAACCTCCCTAGCGACTGTGATGATGAATTACCGAATTTGCGGCCAGCAACAATTCCGGCAGACATCGCAGTGTACTTTCTAGATGTTGCCACTTTCTTGTCTGCTTCACTCTACTTCTCCTGTTAGCTGTGGCCAGTGATGTACCGAAGGGAAAAATTCCATCTTCCCGGGTTTTTATTTTTGGGTTTTAACCGGGTTTTTTCCCAAATCATTTTAACCCGGACGAAATATGGGTTTTTTCGTTTTATCGAATATATGATGTTCATTTAATGTTTTAACCTTTCGGCAGTCGCGCTAGTGCACTGAGTGCACGCTGCTCTGAAAATCTAGCGAAATCGTCTTAGGGCACCAGCGGCTGCTCGTTCAGTGGGCCAGAATCATTTACATTTGAGAGGCCATCAAGGATAAAACATACTTTGCAGAACCCACTCTAGATATCTTAGCATGTAAAAATCGAATATAAACATCAAGCGTGAAAATCGGACAGAGATCCTTGAACATGAGAATCGCTTAAAATATTCTCACCCGAAAAAGTCGGCAAGTATGAACCTCCAGTATAATTAGCTCACAGGAAATTCCATACAACGTTACATTCAAGATTAAAAGTTGGATGAAGAAAAGTCCTTTGTAAGAACCGGACATACTTTTTTACGGTTTTTAGTCTATAGGACATAATCGAAAAGCTCCTGTCCGATTTTGAAACTTGAAGTTCAAATCCAATTTTCACATTCTAGTATATTTATAACGGGTTTTACGAAGCAATTTCTGTTCCTGCGACTTTAATTTCGATCCATTCCATATTCCAATTTATTTCATATAATACTGGGAACAATAGTCATTGTTACTCTGACTAGTGAAAATTAGAATAATCGTGTGATGCCCGAACTACTTTTATTCTACTTGTTACTCATTTTGGGGGTTGCTATACTTTTAGCGAAATAAGGTAGGTATTCACACATAATTTAGAAAATACCTATTTAGTTCGGTGAAAAGTAAAAGTGAGTAATATGCAGAAAGAAAGGGCCTTGACATTCGTCTTTAGTATGAACAGTAATCAGAACTCTCACAAATCGCAACCCAAATTCTTTCGGCATCAACTACATCAGCAACAGTAGAAAAAATGTGCAGTACGTTTGGGTGGATTCACAGTAAGAAACGTAATCGACTTAGCCCAAAACAGGTTGAAAAGTTTTATCACTTATTTAACCACAATATTTGTAAAGAAATGTTGGATCACCGCTATAACAATGATTCAATCGAGGAAAACCATTAAGGATTAATATACATGCAAAACTTTATGACAATAATGCTTATAAATAAAATAAAAATGTTTGTATAACAATACATTAATGTTGAATTACTAAAATATCAAAAATTGCAAAAAACCCAATCTTCCCGCGAAAAAACCGTTTTAAAAAACCTTGGGTTTTTTCCCCAAAATTATAAAAATCCGATTTGGTACATCACTGGCTGTGGCAGAAGGCAATCCTTGTGGTGGTCGGTGCTTTTGGATTTTTTGACGATTGCCGGGTAGTTGAAATTTCACACTTATATAAATCTTCAAAACGGTTTAGAAACGCGAAAAAATTACAGTTTAAGGAGAAACACTCAGAACAATTATGCATGATGCTTTGCTAAAATAAAGCACTAAACGGTGAATGTATGTCAATTTCGGTAATTGATACCTCGACGAGTTAAAAAAATGAAAGAGTTTATCCTTGTCTCATTTAAACTCCGCAAGTAGGTGTGGTTTCAACGTATACTCGTGCTTCTATAAAACTTATCCCAGGTAAAAATCTCGGGATAAAGGGCTTACTGGAGCTGGTAAACCTAACCATGAAAAAGAAATCGTTTAAACTATCATAATAAGTATTTAAATTCTCGGAAAAGCGAGTGTCGTTTGAAAGTGTCCCTGCTTTTGTGGGATGAACATTCTTATAACACAAGTTTCAATTTTCTCCAAATTAATACATTTTTAGTCACATTGAACATGTTATATATTATAAATTATATGTAAAAAATGCAAAATGGCCCGAGAATGGCGAAATTCTTCTGTTTATGCGCAACGCAAACTTGAATCGAATGCCCCCATTATCGCACTACCATTTAAGTCAATGCGCTGAACAATGATGGCAGATGCAGCTTTAATCAACGGTTTCATGTGAATAGGTTAATGGTAGCAACAGGGTGATCATTATCCTAGGAAGTATCATGTGTATTTCAATTTACCACTGGATGTAGAGAATTCAAAAGGACAGACATCTTGGTGATTCCACGACTATAATATGAATATGAATTATATGAAAAGGCGTTTACCTCACTACTAAGAGGATTATATGACGATCTGTGTATTCATATATTATCAAACTCACGGTTGATCGCAATCCCTAATTCAGAGGTTAAAACCGTAACTTTGACAAATTCGATGGCTATCGCCGGTTTCAAGATCCGTATTTTTAGCTGAAAAAATGAAGCTTCGAGAAAAAGTATTTTCTAGGCTAATTTTGGGTCGCTGAAAACGAAAACAATATTCATTTTTTTGTTCAAAGAAGCGATTTTGAGATTTTCTCAAAAAACTTGTTTTTGAGTGCTATTTTTAGTTTTTAGTCAATATTTTGCGTGTAAATCATCCAATTAATATAATCAATATGCAGGTTGAAAGGGGCCGAGATGCCCTTTCCAAAAATATATAATATGTGGCGATCATATGTAAAATTTTTATTAAACACTTTAAACCGCTGTCTTCCGTTTTAATTCCACTATGATGAACAAAATGCAAAATTGCACTTTTCTGTTACAGATACGTATTTCGGCTACGACTTGCAGCCTTCTTCAGTGTATTGTATTGTATCAGAATAAAACGGAAGACAGCGGTTTAAAGTGTTTAATATAACATTCCACTAAGTCGCTCAAAACAGTGCTTTTGTTAAAGTGTTAAAATTTTTAGTTTTGCAAGCGATCGAAGTAAAAAAAGTGAATTTTTGACCATTTTCAAAAGTTATTGATTTTTAATTGATTTTTTTACAGCAAAGCAAATTTTTTTCGGATCTTTTAGAGTCTAAGATGACAGATAATATGTTCACGTTAATTTTAAGCCTAATATCACCAACATCGGATGGAAAATGTTGATGCTATGGCGCATTAAGCGAAAATAAAATTTTGTAATTTTAGCAGACCCTGCTCTGGTGCGGCGATTCAGAGGGTGTAGCACTTGTCTCATAAGCCAGTCGTCAAATATTCGAGCCCCTATCGAGAAGGAGTCTCAGTGGGATCGTAGCACTAACCACGTAATGTTATGCAAACTAAGAATCGCCAGCGAAGTCTGTTGAAGCAGAAGATAACAAATCCTCTAAGGGATTGCACAGTTCAATAAATATCTACCACTTAATGGAATTAAAAGGATTAATATTAATATACATTTCTCGACAAACATATGATTACGGCCTAAAAGCCAACTGTCAAAATCCGCTTTGAATGGAAATTTCGGACAAACCGTTACACGCCAATCACAGATGTTGATAATAAACGAAAGAGAAAAGTTTTCTCTTTCATAAACTGTTGTGAACTGTGTTCGACTAGTAACGGTTTGTCTGGAATTTCCATTCAATGTGGATTTTGACAGTTGGCTTTTAGGCCGTAATCATATGTTTGTCGAGATTTGTGCTGTTCACAAAATCACAATTCCGGTAAAAAAAACTTTTTCCCTTGAATGCAGTCCTTTATGTTGGATAGAGTGTACTCGAATTTTCATCCAGTAATAGTCACCCATTATGCCTTCATCCCAGCAGCTCTCATATCGCTTTTCACTTGCTGCAATATCCTGATGGAATCTTTCACCAAACACAATACGCATACGGAGTCCAAAGCTCTTTTACGAATTTAGCTTAGAATGCAAAAGAATGTTTATAGCAGTAAGAACATTTTCAGTCAACCGATTTCTGGAATGATTGCTAAATATTTGTTCACCACAGACAAAACAAAACAAATATTTGCACATTTTAAAAAGAGCACTTACTTGTACAACAACTCAAAAATTCAAATGCCGCAGTTAACAAACACAACGTTGGCAACGTTTAATGATTAATTCACTTGAGAGCCCTTTATTGCAACACGACGAGAAATCTGTGTGTATTTTTTGTAAAAGTAAATTCCATTAGGGTTCAGCAGTTAATGAAATGCGATATCAGGTTTTCTGGGACGGGGACATTGTAGGTGACTACTGCTGGATACAAGCTAGAGAAGACTGTACCCAACACAAACGATCATTATAAACGAATTTATAACTATCAAGTGTAGAAGATCATTTCAGCCGAAAGTATGATTGTGGGAAAAATACAAAGATACAATTTTCACTCGGTGGTTCATACCATCTACATTTCTCATCCGATTTTTGTGACCATTGGCTTAAAATTTATGTAAAAGGATTATCTATCACATTAGATTTTAAAAGAATTTTCTTCTGTCCATGATTTGTTATAAAAATTATCTAGAAGTATGCATTTTTTAAAAATGGTCGAAAATTAGACTTTATTTTGGTCGCTTGTAATCACAATAAATGTACATTTGATCTACGCATATTATACGGAAAGGGCACATCAATACCTTTCGAACAGTGAGTTGTTTGTTTCGATCGGATCCTTTTTTAACGATATATTGACAAATAACTAAAAATAGTGCCGAAAAATATCTTTTTCAATGAAATCTCGTAAATGATTCTTTGGAAAAAATAGACTTTGTTTTCGCATTCAGCGACTTAAAATTAACTTAGAAAACACCTTTCTTCTTCATTTATCGTGATTAGATTTTGAAAATATGAAAAAAAATCTGTAATAAAAAATTAGAGCAAAAACAAAAAAGGTAAGCAAAAAAATGTTTTTTTAAACGCGAATTTCTTTGAACGAGAAATTGAGTATGACTTTCGTGTTCAGCTACCCAAAATTTATCTAGAAAACACTTTTTCTCGAAACTTCATTTTTCTTGTAAATAAGTGTAATGTTATTTAAGACCAAAAGAGATATGTGAAAAACAGAACAATTTTCACTCGGTGCTTAATAACATCAACAGTTTTATCAGATTTTCGTGATATTAGGCTTAAAATTTTCGTGAGAAGTTTGTCACATAAGATCCTAAAAGGTTTTTTTTGCTGAATTATTTTTCTATGAAAAATCAACTAAAAATGAGTAATTTCGCTAAAAATCGCTTTTTTTGACTTTGCTTGTTCTTAACCCTGAATTGTTGATATTTAACCCAAACATGTTATACATTTTTGAAATGGTCACATCAACACCTTTCGAATGTTGAGTCAATTGTGTTAATCGAACGATTCGTTCCAGAGATATCAATCAATCGCTGTAAAAAGTGCTCGAAAACACGTTTTTCAAAAAAATCTCAACAACGATTCTTTGAAAAAGAAAATGAATATGATTTTCGTGTTCAGCGACCTAAAATTGACTTAGAAAACACCTTTTTTCCTAACTTCATGCAATCACCCCAAAATTTGTAAACTAGTGTTATTTGCGTTATGCGGCATTTTCTATCCGCCCATGGCTAAAAGGAACATGTTCATGTAACTTTTTTGGCAACTATTGCAACCGTTTAGTCGCTTCACAAACAAATAAAAATCAACCATGATATTGATGCTTGCATTAAAGTTAAGTATTCACAATAAGTTGAACAGTGCTTGGCTGAAAATAACCACTGTATGGTTTCACTATATTTTCTCATTACTTTTTTTCGATGTTTCAATTTGTGAGCCATTCTGCACGCAGCGTTGTCCTAACCAACCCATTATCAGAATGTATTAATTCAACGAATTATGATTAACAAACAATTAAACGTATTTTCATGCATAACGCTGAACAAACAATAACAATGAGAGTAATGGAAAATAAATGATATTCGAAACATTTCACACACCGTTTGGGGCACGTTTATCATTTCACTTTTCCGCCACCCGACCAAGAGCTGTTCTTGCGGAGTGGATGCAATATGGAGTAGAGAATGTAAAGGGCGAACACGAAATTATTGCGACACCAAAAATGTCATGCCAATTTTCTTATAATGTTTAAAATCAAACCAAAATTTTAGGGTAGTTTTATACATATATTTACTTCAAAAATCAAAAGAAAAGTTAATCGATGGAGCCTTGAGTGTAAAATTGAACGCATTTTCGCTTGATGCCCTCCATCAAAGTCTTTATAGTGTCATCCGGTACCAGTTTCTCAGTTTTTTTTTTCATTTTCTTAACATGTCCTTCACGTCTTTGACTGTCTCTTGCTCTTCCGAAGTTCCCGCTTCATCATTGCCCAGTACTGCTCCACCGGGCGCAGCTCCGGACAGTTTGGCGGACTCATGTCCTTTGAAACAAAATGGGCAGAATTGGCATCATACCACTCCAGGACACTTTTAGAATAGTGGCATGATGCCAAATCTGGCCAAAATAGCGGAGCTTAGTCGTGCTGCTACAAGAACGGAAAAAGGCGCTTCTCGAGGCACTCAGATTTGTAGATCTCGCCATTTACTGTGCCCTTTGTCACGAAAGGCTCACTCCTCAGTCCGCAAGAGCAGATGGCCTGCCAAATGAGATATTTGGAGGCGAACTTCGACATTTTCTTCTTCTTAAATTTGTCGCCCACATAGAACTTGCTCTTCCCGGTGAAAAACTCCAGCCCTGGAATTTGCTTAAAATCGGCTTTTATATACGTTTCGTCGTCCATCACATAGCAGCCATATTTTGTCAGCATCTTCTCGTAGAGTTTCCGTACCCGAGTTTTAGCCGTCGATTGTTGCCGCTCATCGCGGTTTGGGAAGTTCTGTACCTTGTATGTATGTAGCCCAGCTCTCTTCTTTGCATTCTGGACGTAGCTCTGCGACATGCCGATCTTTTTAGCCAAATCACGGCTTGAGACGTTGGGATTTGCTTTAATCATCCGCTTCACCTTTCCCTCCGTCTTTTTGTTCTCCGGTCCCGGTTTTCTTCTAGCTCCTTTGCCGTGGTCCAACGTCAACCGCTCCTGGAACCGCTTCAACACTCTGGAGACGGTTGAATGGTGTATGTTCAACATTTTTCCCAACTGCCGGTGCGACAGGTCAGGAAATTCCAGGTGTTTGGAAAGAATTTGTTCTCTCGACTCGCGTTGGTTCACCTCCATTTTCGTTGAATCGAAAAACACGACTTCGAGTTTGACAGCATGTAAACAATACACATCAACGAGAAAGTGTGCAAAATTTGGTTGATTTTTACCCAATGGTAAAAAAGTTATGCCCTGTTGAATGTGTCGCAATAATTTCGTGTTCGCCCTTTACCAGTATGGATATTCGGAACGGCAAAATATAGTTAGATTAAAAATCTGCTGCGTGGAAATGAATGGTGCCATCGGGTTTTTTTTATTGTGCTTTTAAATAGTTGGTTTAGTAGTATGATGTACTGCAGTAATATCCCTTTTGTTAATTTCACGGGATCGATGGCCATTCGTCCAAAGTAGTGAACTATGAAATTTATATTCTTTAAACTTCTAAATAGAAAAATATTGTCTTAAGCATAGTTATAGAGAAGCACAATACAAATTTAAATTGGGTGAAAAATGACCGCGTAGAATTTTTTTAAATTAATTTTAAATTAAAGTTCCGAAAAATAGTTTTTTGCCATAAATCAAGATTTTGAGGGTATACAACATTTTTCAAATATTGTTTTGTGTTGCATTTGGCGTGATTTACAACCTATACTAGGTCATTTGAGAAGTACAAAACCACTATACCACCGTATTATGAATAATCCAACATAAAATTTTGTGGTTTTGTCCAGATAGGACCTGATGGTTATCATTTTTCGATTATTAATAATAGTTCATTATTAAAACTTATATTAGAAGTTATATACACACTTAATTTTTTCTGCCGAATCTGAGCTTTTTTCGCATATTTTGTCGAAATTTTAACAGCTGAGATGTCAGTAAATATTTTTTTTGCTAATATCTCAGTAAAAGTGACGTTTGCGACTCGGAAAATATTCCACCGAAAATCAGCAAACAAATCTCACATTACTGAGATATCAATTTCCAAATTGTCTGACTACACAGCTGTTGGGTAATTGCCGAGCCCAATTGAGTGTATAAGATTTGAAGAGATTTTGAGCTGGCGACATTGGTGAACTATAAGTTCTTGATTTTTTTAGGATCATTGTTAAATGTGATTGGAGAATATTTAACGAAAATATATTTCAGCATTATCATCTCATTAGCACCTTGCGCGCCGGTTTTGTTGCCATAGAAGGATGCTAAGCATTTTTTTTATTAGATCACATATAATAGTAATTGAATTTGGTGTTTTTTTTAGGCTGCTACTACTACTGCTACCACTAAAAGTTTAGACTAGACTTACCATTTTCCCGCTGCCAGTAGTTAATTGCCTTCGGTGATGCTTCCACATTGCAAATTACCGTAACATCGGTTCCCAATGGGGCGCCAACAAGCTGATTCGGCACTTGTATCAGAGGATGAACTGCTCGGAAAAGCGGGGATGGGATGAAAAAGAAGGTTTTTTTGTTAACAAGATTCGAAAGCTGGCCACAGGAATGAGGCTTTTTCTCCAGGTACTCTATGTGTATGGTTTACATTAATGTTACGAGATCCATTTTTCCAATGTTTGGCTTCACCCCGTTAGAAAAAAATTGCCTTTCTGGTTAAGGTGTGAAAAGGGAGGGCTTGGCCCTTTTGCAGGATTGTGCATACATTTTTAACGAGGGTGTCTGGTACTGAGTAATCGTTTTACGCGAAGAGCCTGCGAGTGGCTCCTGTGATAGGTGCTTGGAGGGAGTTAATTCCGGCGATGAAAGGTGTAAAATATAATGATTTTAAATGCTTAACATCTTTGTGTACGGGAAACCATCTATATTTTAGTGGAATGATTTATAAAATATGGTGATGACTTACAAGAGAAATGAGAAAATGATTATGGCAACTATCTACAGTATGATCGTTGCCTCCTGCCTTTTTCTGCATTCTACCACCACCATATTATCACAAATTAGAATATAATGCAGGACACTAGGATGATATTAGCATTAATAAAACGACAACTTTACAGATGACTTCACGAGTGCTAGCAGCAATCGCCTTTGGGTAGACAAGGTGAAGTAATGTGATAGCGACGCTTCCTGATTTGACTCATGGTACTATAGCGTAATATACTTTGCTTGAAAAACCACTGCTGGAAGATTCCAGGATGAGAGGAGAAGCTGTCAGTGTGTCAGTGTCAGTGAAACAAAGACGATAGATTAACCTTCATTTGGGTCGTTTGTTTGACTTTTATTTAATAGCGTTTCATATGATGCGTGTTGTGTGATTCAACCCTACGGCGAATCTGTGGCGTGGAATCTATTGTTGTCACTTGTATGCTAGTCGACCTCACGCTCTCATGCCGTCATTAAAGCTGCGCAACTTTTTATATCAATGTGTCAAACCGAGCTTTAATGATATGCTTCCGAAGCATCTGCATAAAAGGAAGTAGTACATAGGCACTTATTGCACCGCAGAGAACAGGCATTTAAGTTGAAATAATTTTACCAGAGAGATACGTAAACATTTCAATGAAAATGCGTTACAGCCACTATTGCTTTCAAATTGGCACGGAGATATCACAATCTCACGTAAGGATCGTAGAGTGGTAACTGGTATACTTGAAGTCGTTGTTATAGCCGATTGTAGTACCGGCTAGCTGTTAATATTATTGCAAAACGAGTGCTACATTTTTACACGTTATCAACAGTTGTGTGTCAGTTCTCCGAATTCAGTTGTTAAGATTCGACATTGTAGGATGTATTCTAAAAGTTATTACATGATACATATTTACGAAATATGATAGTTTCGCCTCTTGACGCTGATTGGAAAATAATAGACTGCTATCAGTGGGCCAAATCTCACATGTAATGCACACAATTCGAAAAAGCAGCCGGAATACAACTGTCAATATACGTGTAGCAAACAATTGAATAGATGGCGGTAGGTAGTCATTGATTTTCGACGTATATCAATTCTAAAGTTTAAACAGGTTTTAAACTAACTTTTTATAGTCTTAATGTATGTTATCTGAGTTATATAATCAACGATTCTTCCGCAATAAATATGGCTTTTATTGTTGGGCCAAGGATAAACACCATCCCCAACTTTCGCACAACAATTGAAATGTTCTGAACCTTTGGTATTTGATGGAATTTCAAACTAGTTTCATTAGTTAAGCATTAGTGCAATTTTAGTTCAACTTTTGCGAATGGATCTCTTTACAACAACACTTGCACCAAACATTTGCAATTGCTTTTCCAACGTTAAAATACTGCAAGCATCTATGGTCGTGCCGCTCTCGACAGCACATGTTCATCTTGAAGTTGACAAGGGTCAAACTTTTATTTGCTGCAAATCGTTCCGCTTTAAATTAATTTTAGCCTATAAATTCCAAACACGTTCCGCATGGCCGTGCCAGGTTCAGGACTACCGCCCATCATTTGCATGGTAATCTTCCTCGGCAGCTCATTGCTGCTGTGTCGTATGCAAAAGCAACCCACATGGGTTTGGAGCGTTATAGTATGCTCCTCTGTGAATCTTGACAGTAGCTACTGCTAGCCACCTCACCCAGAAGGGTTGTGAAACTTTGAAGAGCGTGATGAAAGCTGTTTTTTACCGCCCTTGCTCATCTCAACTCGAGAGCGCTTGCCACTCATATAGCAGGCCAGGTAGTTCTCCACCAGTGGCAAGACTAGCATGGCAAGTGTGAATTGAATTAAATTGAAATTTTACTCTTCATGGTTCGAAGTTGTGTGAGATTTTAATGGGTCCCTCCATGGAACAATGTTGCCATATCTGTTAATTAGACATCAGTAGTCTTTCGTTAACGATTTACTTGCTTAAGGGAAACTAGCAGCTCTTTTCTCATCACAAATACACCACAGACTGAAGCTTGGTGTAGAATACCTGGGTATTCTTCTTATATGGTGTAAATGAACCTTTGCTCGTTGAAATGGATCTCGGCAACTTGGTCGTGCTTTCGCTGGATGAGAAGGCATTCCAAAAGTAAGGATAGGGACCATTAAACTTACAATGTACTTGCAGTTTCATCCGCTTGCTCACGGACGGTGGAACACCGTTGGACGCGATGCACATGTACGCACCCATCTCCGAACGTGTCACCTTGGTAAGTGATAGCATCTCGCCTTCCACGACTGTGGCTGCAAACACGAGGGAAACAGTCAGCAGTTGAAGAAGCCAGATTAAATTGAAACATGAAGCTCAGTTACTACTTCGAGTTCGTTACCTTTCATCTTCCCATGGGTGCCGTTACGTGCGATTATCTCTCGCCCATCCTCCCTTCGCCAGATGATCTTCGGTTTCGGATAGCCACGTGCTTTGCACACTAACTTGGCCGAGCCGCCCTCTGGGACCATCATATCGCCGGATGTCTCCTCATAGATGACGTCCGGTGGGATCACAACCTCGAGAAATGCAGTCTGTTGGGGGTGAAAACGGTAGCATTGATTAGTTTCTATGTTTTCTATGATAGTTTCCGCGTATGTTTAAATCAGTCTTAGTTGTACGGTTTTTTCAAGAATAGTAGACACACTGAACTATCAAACGAATTGTGACTTATAATCAGCAGCCAATGGGTGAAAACGTAAGAGATTAGCTAACAAACAAAATAAATGGAATATTAAAATAAACAGCAATGGTTCTTCGTTTTACGAGCGATTCATGATGTTGTCGACCGGTACGAGACAGGTTACCGTTAATCGAGCCACATTCCGATATAATTTTACCTAATCATTATGCTTTCTTGATAATAGTGGATTTATACCGGGTCTTTATTTTGTGGTTAATAATCAAATGAAATAATGAAATAGTCGATAGTTAGTGGTTTTGATTTAGTTAATTTTATCTATTTAGGAATACTAAAATTCCTATTAGTCAAATTATGAAACTTAAGATGATTCATAATCCGTTCTCCCACATCCATATCCATTTTAGATACTATTAAACTTTTTCTGTAGTTTAAATATAAGTGTTTAAAATACTCTAACCAAATAGTAATAGTCCCCTTGTTCCTGAAGTTTGAGTGCAGGAGTGCCTACGAATTTCGTTTTAATATCTTTCCGCTTTTTAATACATGGCTTTCATAAGTAAAGGTGTTCAAAGTGAATGTTTTGGATGGAGTTTCTTGACTTTTCTAATTGTAAAATAACAAAACTTTCCATTGGATTTATTCATTCGATGCTTATTAACATTCTCTATAATTCGTTCTTTGGCACTTTATTCCTATTTCTTTTGCAAAATTTCGGGAGGGGTTCGTATTTTTGGTTTAAAAAAAACACATTGTACAATAAGTATTATGTAAAAACTTTAGGACTCTCCCCATGAATCCGCCACTGCTTGTGCTCTTAAGGGTTTATATATGTAGCGGATTTACAAAGATTAGCGGATTTACAAAGATTAGATCCGCTGCTATAGCAGATCAAGTGATCAAATTTTTTCCTTTTTTTTATTTAGACTATGTCAGTCACATTTTCTTTTTTACATTTTAACGACATTCAATTAGCTAGAGATTACAGGTAGGGTAGGGAAGGTTATGAAAATTAGAACCATAATACTCAAGTAAGAGCAAGGATGTGAAGTATACATATCGGAAAACTAGAAGTGATGTAAAAAAGAAAATGTGACTAACATAGTCGAAATAAAAAAAGGAAAAAATAAAAAGGAACTGATGGGAATCTATCGGAGCGGTGGGTAGGCGCTGTAGACACAGCCACAACCTTGCACAATGTAGCAAACCCACTACGACTATAAGCGCAGTGACAGTAGTCTAATAAAAATCTATCCCGGCATTCGAAAGGCAAAAAGAGATGAACAGCAGCAATCAACATTGATTAATGCTAATCGTCGACAGGTTTTCAGTGGTGATCTTGCGTGGCTTTTCTTTTGTCGGTTCTCACGGTAAAGATGGACAATTCTGTCTATGCCAGGAGACATGCTGCGAACTCGAGTGATTCGTAGTTATGCTGCCTAAGCTCGACCCTCATTAGCAGAAGACAAAAATTAAGCCCGTAGGATATTAAGTCTGTTCTAATGACCCTGCCACTTCTAGTTTTCCGATCTGTATACTTCACATTTTTGCTCGTACTTGAGTACTATGGCTCTAATTTTCATAACTTCCCCTATCCAGTAGTCTCTAGCTAATTGAATGTCGTGAAAATGAAAAAAAAAAACAAGTGATCAAATTTACCCGTGCGCCGCCGCTTTGTCTATTTGCAAGAGCAAAAATTGATTCCTTCTACCTAATGTGTGAAACGTGAACAAACAATGAGTGACAATGTAAAGTAAGAGTGTGTCCCGTTGCGGATAAACTGTGTTGCTGATGACTTCTCTAAATGTCCTCTAAGATGATCGATTCGTGAAGTGGAGCAATTGTTGAAGGTGAGCTCAACAATAGCAGAAGTTAGTGCCGTACAATTCCATCATTTACGTCATGCGGTAATGATTACGTTCAAAAACATTAGCCAAGCAGAATCATTCGCTTCGAACAACTTGAAACAAGCCGTTGAATGTAATGAAATTTTATACAGCATCCCAACATATATTGATAATGACAGTATTGAAATAAAGCTACATGACCTGGCACCACGTACTAGTTCCGCCGCTATCAAACAACTCATGTCAAAATACGGAGAGGTGGATAGATACTTGGAGGAATTTCTGCCCAGGACTTGGCAATGGCTACTTGACCATGTCAGGCAGATGCCCTCAAGGTATTGTACATTCTCAACGAACACTAGTCACGTACCCAGGGCAGATTCCTGCGTGCCAACATTGCGATCAGCCGCTACACCACGATAAACCTCGTGCAGAGGCTGCTGCCGGTATACAGTCGTCGTATGCTAAACCACAACCGGTTGGTAAACCAACGACTGCGGACCGGGCAGTAACAAACACCAGCACAACAACACTCGGGCTCAGTACCCCTAAACCAATTGCTATTACCAACATTGAAGTAACAACGATTACACCTAATGTGTCCAAACCAACAACCAACACCACCAATAATGAATCAAACAGCGATGAAGAAGGATTAACAACAGCGACCCGGAAGTAGAAGAAGCAAACAAGAACATCCGACCGTGAGCATCATGAATGCAGTACCGATGACGACATGAACGTGAACGAAAACGCGAGAGAAGACGGGCCGAATGACCCTCAAGCACAGTGGTCGGAAACGCCAAAAACGTGAACTTAATCCACTAGAGGCCAAACCATCGAATATATTCAATGGGTGTCTTTGAAGGAATTGTTCGTATGAATATTCCCCCAAATTTGAAAATAATTAAAATGAGACATGGCTTACTATGATTGATACTGACGAGATAGAAAGTTGGTGTCTTCGACAGTTTTGGAAATGCTCATAGTGAAGAATTTGGTTGTAGAACTTGAGCTTGTAGGACTAAAGGTTACCGATTTATAAGGCGTTTTCTATGGCAAACCCCTTAAATCTAGTTTTTTTTAATATAACTGATTTCATTGTGACTTTTCGTGCAACTATGTTCAGGACAAATGTGTAGGTATTAAAACTACATAATTTTGTCGAAGACTGTATATAAAAATACTTATTCATTTCAAAGTTATTGAAGATTTTAACACTTTTTTACACCAACTTCAACTACGTATAAGAAAGAAAGGTGCAAACCAAAATGCACGAATAGGCACTTTTTTAACTGTGTAAACTATGCACAATAAAACTAAGAAGGTTTAGTGCGTGGCACTCTAGAACCCTATGAATAGGGTAAGCTTACTTTATCATGTTTTTTGACCTTTTCATTACAAAAGTCAGCTTTTGCTTTCAGTAGCCTGAGGGAGGCTACTTGCGTGCCGGAGGGTCCCGCTCTCAAGCGCACAGAGGCCCGCTCAATTGCTACGTCCCTTTGTTCCTTGACGGCTGCGACGACATCGTCTGCGGTCGTGAACTCGTTCAGTTGCTTACACTGGAGAGTCATTTCCGCCCTCACCTGGGCGCCTTCACTCAGGACCTCTTGGGCCAAGGCCTTATAAACTGCACTGGATTGTGCGCCTCGCTTCAGCACCAAAAGCATTTCGCCTGTATTGGTGCGTCCCACGCTGCGCACGTCTTGCCCGATGGCCGAGAGGCTCTCGGCCGCCCGGCGTTTGGCCGTGACGGTTACACGCCGTATGGTGTTGTTTTTTGCGCTTGCCCTTCGAGGGGAACTCAGCCGCCGCTTCGAGCGACTTGGCTGCTGCATAGAAGGGGAAGGCCCCTGTTTGGGTACCTATGTCGGCCTTCTCTCTTCCCTCCCTCTTGGAGGCCACTGTCTGGGTTCCTCTGTCGGACTTCTCTCGACATTTCACCCTCTTGGCGTACGCCTGCGGTTCCTGTCTTGCGACACGAACTGCTTTTCGGAGCACCAGCAGGCTCTGTTTCAGATCCTTGCTGATGTTTTGTTTCGCGTTAGTAAACTCGATTATACTATCGCGTTGCTCCACCACTTTACGCATCGCGGTTAGTGGTCCGTCCAGCGCGTTGGTAGGGCTATTTTCTACCACTGCTGGGGGGGTCACTGGTGCTGTCGGATGAAGCCCCCGTCTCTCCACTACCCTCCCCACTGGGGGGAGACCTCGTCAAACCACCTTTAGCAAAGGGGTTCGGCACCTCCGTTTGTTTGTTTTTATTATTTTTCACTTCGCTCATTAATCCCACGAGTAGCGCGAGAAAGGAAGGTCCGCCACGCCAGAGCTCCGCAGTAACGTAGCAAGGGGTGCTTACTGTGGGGGTTGCCCAGGCACCCCACAGGCTCCGTTAACGATCTAGTATCTTTTTCACCCCCTCGATCACTCATCCCGCGGTACAGATCATCACAACCATCCTCCTTTACCAGGGCTTTGGACCTGTAGCTCTGGTTCTCAATAGTTCGAAGTACGTAGGTTATTACAGACATGCTACTATTGAGATTCGTCATTCGCTAGCGGAGTTAGCGGGTGTGAGCGTGTGAGTGTAAATGCAAATGCCAACATTGCCAAAAATCTTTAGTGTCTACCGCTTATACCGTCCGAACGTTATAGTCAAAACCAAAAAAGCAACTGATTCAAACAGGCAAGCGTCACCTCTATTTATGACTTTTCGTGTTTGATTGAGCTGTTAAGGTGCTTCTTATTGACGGCTCTGCCTGAGAAATCTGCCTCACAAATGGCAAATTTCCCTCTTTCGTAAGCTTTTCAATTTTACCAATTTTCAAAAAAACTACTTTTATTGCAAAGATATTAAATTATTGCCAATATTTAAGTTAGGCGTATCTGAATAGTTTTGTGTATAAATGGTAAAAATCCGTCTAATAATAGCGAAGTTATAAGCGTGCAAACGTAGTTTCGTTACATAGATATATTTCAGATTTTAGAATGACACCTAGCCCCAGATAGTGGAGTAAGACATTTTTAATGTCAAAATGAAATCGGAACTAATTTCCAACTAATATACATAGTAATAAATTAAAGTAGTTGGTGCGGGATCATAGTGTCCAACGTTGAACTATAGTTGTTTTTGCTTGAGGGGGCCTATTAGACCTGTTCACCCTACTTATAAAAAACGAACAAACTAATAATTGATGCTTACAACTACCAACTGACTGATCTAATCTATAGAACGAATTGCTACCAACCTGCATTTTCATCGGATCGGTGTTGACCTGGCACATGTACAGCCCTCGGTCTTCCATTTTGACATTTCGTATCACCAGCGTCCAGGTGTTGTAGTCATTGTGCGTCACTGACAGACGCCCGTTGTTGGTGATCACGTGCTCATGGATTGCCAGGATCGCTTTCGCGTCAGCCTTTATCCAGGCTACCTGCGGTGTCGGGGTGGGCCGATGAATGAATCCATATAGGTGATGGAACAGGACGGTTGGTGTCCGACGAGGAAGATGGAAAGCATTAGTTTTGTTTTGCAAAAATAGTCTGGTAAAGTGATAAATTGCAAAGGTTTGATGTTTGTTACATAAATAAAACAGGAAAAAGGCTCGCGGGTGTTACGAGAGTTTGGTGCTGATTCAATACGGATATTGAATGGGACATTAGAAGGGGTGTGCGATGTCGGTGTTGTATCGCCTGGGATTGGTGGAATGTCGGGAGATAAGCGTAGAGCAAGGTACTGTGCGGTACTAAAGTGCAGTGAATTATACATTTTATTAGTGGATTTATTTATGCTGTTTGTAGCTACGTACAGAATTACGACCAACGGCACAACAGATAGAACTACTAGCTATTGTGGGGTTTTTGTACTGGAGGAAGGGAATCATAAAACGGCTGGGTCGAAAGGAAATGTGCGTATGGAATCTTTGTGGTTTCAGACACCATTTAAACATGCGAGTTTGCATGGGGTCGGATGAAGGCAGATAATTTATTGTGGTACAATTTCGAGGGAGAAGCTCTGGATAATGTTTGTTCGATAAAACGGAGTTTAGAGGAAAGGTGGAAAATGTGCTCCGTACCTGGTGGGATGAAAGCAGTAATAGAAAATTAAATAAAATCATTTATGTTTGGAGTGTGGAGTTCTATGCGTGTGGGTTGATATATTTCCCATATAAATGTGTCATCACAATCTGCTGATTAAACGATTGAAATAAATTTGCTTTTGTTATTTTAATTATAATACTTCGCTCATTTGCTCTGAATCTTGTCTGAATTTCAATAAATTATAGTATCGGTTAGTGAACAATATGAACTGTTTGTATTGTTTTATCAAATGGCTCGCAATCGTACTTTAATTTATTCAAAGCCCTGAACGTTCTATAAATATTCCAAACATTCTTTCTTCCGCTAGACCGTTTTATATTTCGATCTGTTTTGCCGTTGGACATGTTCACCAAATATAATCCTCTATAACCTCTTCAAATCTATATGTTGTAACATATGCATATATGTTAACCATTTTTAAGCAAAACATAAAAACTTTAATAATTGACGATACGTAGTACAACACAGCAATATCCATTTTGATTTGTGGGTTTAGTAGTGGGTTCTTTATAGAAATAAGATCTGCCGACAAAGGATTCAGGGATGTGAGTGGTGCTATGCAACAATGAATGGTGCGTTTAATTGAGGTGCAATACAAGTGCGGATACTGCTTATTTCTAATACTACAAACAAAACAGATATCACACTCTTGTTCGAGTTTGGATAAGATATAATAAATCCACATTTGTGCTGAACATGACGCCCGCGATTGACGAACCGTGCCTGAAAAGTTGAAGTGCCAATCACTGAGTTTGAGCTTAGTAAATGTGTTAATTTGTTGAGCTGAAACCATTCCATTGTCTAGTATAGTTTGGCCCGACAACAGTTTTTTAACTTATTTAATTTCTACGAAAATTACGGAATGTTCTTCTTCAAAACCAACACATCTTACAAACAACGATATATTGAAGATTGTACTTCAGTTTTGGAGGCTCTGAATTAGTTTTTCTATTATTGAAGCATCTTGGTGGAATGCTGGAAATAAAAATAAAAAGAAAAAATATTCTTTCAATCCCACCTGGAATTAAAAAGATTTTTTCTTCTTTTTTAGTATTGGATACTAAATTATTCAAACAGCCAAAGTTGAAAAAATACATCAAAATAGTGAATAATGCTACCTATTTCATTATTTCACGGCACTGCAATGAATTTCTATATGTTTATTTATGTGATCAGTTACTAATTATATATCAAATCCATCATTCGTTCGGTGACTCTCGAACCGATTGGTCGATCCGTGCAGTGTAACGTTGAAAAGAATAGTGCTAATTCGCTGCCAAAGTTATCTTGCGCATTCTCCATCTCGTCGAGGTTTCAGCATTTTTCTCTTCTTTTGTGTTTTGCGCGTTTACCGATATTCGGGCAGTAAGCAATGAAGCAGTGCACACCTAGTAAAAATCGTGTAAATTTACGTCTCCTGACCCTGACATATACGAGCATCAAATATGACTTAGTTTTACGTTTGGTTTTAACTTTACATGACGTTGATTTTTGTAAATCGTGTAATTTTACTCAACATATGGCATTTGTTTTCAATGGCAGTAAGTGTAATTTTATGTCATTGCGCATGTAAAGTATATGTTTCGTGTAAAATTAAACGGAACACGGCAATGTTTCGTCATTTCGAGAATTACGGGTTGTGAAATTATGTCATGTTTGCTATTACGTCAAAGATAAATTTCATAATTTTTTGGTGTGTGTATTTTTTTAATAATCCGTTTGCATACCGCTATAAAATCATACTTCCCATTCTTGTCTATAATACCAGCTTGCACTGGGCAATAGGCCCGTGCAAAAATGACTTCCCCTAATAATGATATTGCTCAAGTAAAGATAGATGTAGATATAGAATCACCTCCCCGACTGAAATCCTCCGCAACCGGGCCATTTGTGACCTTCTTCCGGACCAAAGACAAGAAATGTTTAAATCTGTTTCTCGAGTTCTAACGGAGCGACATTCAGCTGTAACAGAAATATCGAAAATTCGCCCTGATACGCTTCGGGTGGTTATGAATAGTTTGAAGTAGGCTACTGATATTGCTGCCTACGAGCTTTTTACGAAGGAGTACAGGGTATATGTACCATCATATAGGGTTAATCGGGAGTAGTCTCCGATCCGAGTTTGAATTGCGCGTACCTGCTGACACATGGGGTTGGCTGTTTTGAAAACCCCTTGCTCCAGCCAGCGAAGATAGTGATGTGCAAACGTTTGCACTTAGCTTCAATTGCAGCTGACGGGAAGACAATATACGTCAACTCAGACTCTTATCAGGTGGCCTTCGCCGGTTCTGCTCTACCTACCTACCTCCTCTTTGACCAGGTTAGTCTACCTGTTCGCCTGCACAAATTGCAAATAACTGGGACACACAGCCTCCCATTGTAGCAATAAGGTTTGTGGGAAATGCAGTGGGAATCATGTGGATGATTCCTGTGGAAGGGTAACTCACATGATCTCCCGACATATCCCGCGTACAAACAGCTCAAGGAGAAAGTTAAGTGTTCCCTTCAGGGACATTAGAAGCGATCATTAGCAGAAATGTTAAAGGTACCGAACCCCACGAACATCTATACCAACTTGTTTACTGACGAAAGCGACTGTGATGAACCCCAGGAGGGAAAATTTTCAGCTGTGCCTAGAAGCTATAGAAAAAGGAGGATCATGTTCTCTCCCAAGATTCATTGTGAAGGCCAGAAGGTGTCTCATCAAGGTCTTACAAAAATAACTACTCGAGGAAGTACTGGTGCAAAATCGAAGCAAGTAGCTGCTAGTCTCAGAAACCTCGGCACTTCCTGCAACATCAACAACTTCAAGTGTTCCCATATCTCAGCCTGAGAAAGAAACCAGTGCTAGCTTAATGAAATTCTCTGATATTGTGGACCGTATTTTTACAGCTTTAAATATATCTGACCATCTTAAAAGTATCCTAATAAGCTTTCTCCCCACAGTAAAAACATTCTTGATACAGTTGACTGCGAAATGATCCCTTATTTCAGCGATAAAATCCTTCGATGGCTCATTCAGCGAACAATGTCACGGATTTGATCACTGTTCTACAGCTCTACAGTGGAATAGCAGAAGCATTACCACCAAAATCGATTCTTTTAAAATTTTACTACATAACTTGAAATGCGATGCATTTGCATTATGCGAAACATGGCTGACTTCAGGAATCGATCTCAACTTTCACGATTTACATGTTGGATCGAGAAAACTCTTACGGAAGAGTACTATTGGAGATTAAAAAGTGCTATTCTTTCGATCGAATTGAAAGTTGTCGCTTGCCAAACTAGAATTACCTTGAACCTTTGCATTGCTCCCGCCTACATTCCCTTTAGAGCCTAGCTACCGACGACTTTACGATATTGCGTAACTCCTTCCCTCACCGGGGCTAGTTTTAGCTAATTTCAACTCCCACGGTACGGCCTTCTGAACAGAGCTTGGAAAACGAATCAGCTGAAAAAGAACCAACACTCTTCATTCGTTCTTCGCTTCACGAACATACCACCTATTGAGCCATTCACCACTGAGCTGCGGAGTTGACGGCTTTGGTTCACCACCACCGAGGCTGGTGAATCATTGCTGTTCTATAGTGTAGGTATATGCGCATAGCGTAATAGTACCCGTTGCTCATTCTCTCTCCCATTCGAAGAGATATCAACCGCTGTGCATCATTCGTTCTCCATAGCAAGCTGTCTATAGGCACCCAGATTCTCTTTGCTTGTTGGGTGCGAATGTAGGTACGAAAAATGATGCCGCCCAGCTGCCCCGGAGAACAGCGCTCATAACGAGAATGTGCTTGCTGTCTTTTATTATTTTTATTCGAGCTAGGTACATGTTCTGTGCGCTTTTCATATGCAATATGTTTTAGTTTTGTCTTCAACCTATTGAATCTGTCGAATGGTGAAAATACAAATAGGGCTAAGGGAACATGGGGAGACTTTACCAAGCACGAAATTCAACAATTATTAATAACATGTTCCATTTAGTACTTATTTTTTTATATATTAATATTTGTTTCGATCCCATCAGCTAATTTTTCATCTTCTTCATTTAGTTTTTCATCTTGCTCCTTTACGGAGGTGTGGCTTATACTTGAAACTTTGAACGCGATTATATTTGCGATATTTGCGGTGACTACGAGTGCCGAAAGAGTTTGCAACCGATTTCAAAACTTTATTTTTGTTTGTTCGCAATTTAACTGCCGTGTCCTTGAACGATTCCATTTTTTCGTCAAAATTTTCATATTAATGTTATGGATTTGTTAATAAATTTTTTCAGGTGAAAATCGTGTTTTTTTGGAAAAATCGTTCCCGTTTCCAAAAAGAAGAGAATATTTTTTCAATCAATCGTTCAAGGACACCACAGATAGATACACTAATGATTTTATGGCTGATTTTGTGACACGTGAACCTGCAATGTAATCAGTACAGTTAATCCAAAAAAAGAAATTAAAAAAATCAAAGCTCATGAAATGCAATCGTTTTATATTTTTAACTAGTACTAAGAACCTCAACAATATGGGAAGAAAAGATAACAGCATGTTATATGCCATTGTTTTTTGTTCTGATATTTCAAAATTCTCTTGGTACAGCTCCCGCAGTGGGCAGACTTGAGCAGAAAAAAAACGATCACAGAAAAACTTTTGTAACTTTTGAAAAAATAAATTATCAATTCTGAAAAAATCATTAATACACATAATAATTTTGCATATTACATTTCAACGAGTTTTGGAAGACATTCAATTATTAAACCAAAAACAATTTGTCTTAAGGAATACAATATATTTTAAAATATTCATAAGCCAGTCGTTGTTCAAGTTCAACTCAGGGGGGCTTTTTGGTATTACACAGAACTAGAAAAAATCGTAAAAATTTACGTGTTCTGCTCCTGACATATACGAGTATCGAAAAAGGTTAAAGATTTAATTTTAATTTCACATTACTATTAATTTCGTAAAATATGTTTGATTTGAATGTCAAGGAATGCAATTTGTTAAATTGTGTTTTTATTAACCAGTTGACAAATTTTGAATGATAGGATAGTAATATTGATGGAATAGGAGAAAACTATAGTGTGATTTTTTCCATTTAACAAAATTTGAAAACATTTTTGGTTACCTAGTCGCAAAAAAAATCTCGGGTGACTTAGAATAAATGCATTAAAGTCAACTGTCAAGATTCATTTGGAGGATATTCCGAATAAAACTTTATTCGCCAAGCTCGGAATAATTGCAGCGAACTAATCTGTCCAGATCACTAAAGCATTAAAGCGGGATACTAATTTCTTCCCAAAGATTGAAAGGCATGTGTAATTTTACTATCCCTGCTCAATTTTAGACGAAGCTCAAAGTAATTTTCTGATTATTAAATATTCCACAATATGCCGTACATTTTAAACACTCCGTTAGTAGGTACCCCAATTTAATCAGGAGTCATAAATCTTGCTCATCAAATTTGTGGTTAATATTATATTTGTTAACATTTAACCTTGTCCCAAAGATTGAAGGGCATGTGTAATTTTACTATCCCTGCTCAATTTTAGACGAAGCTCAAAGTAATTTTCTGATTATTAAATATTCCACAATATGCCGTACATTTTAAACACTCCGTTAGTAGGTACCCCAATTTAATCAGGAGTCATAAATCTTGCTCATCAAATTTGTGGTTAATATTATATTTGTTAACATTTAACCTGTCTGTACAACATGTAGGAAAAAAATGTAGTACATCACAGTTTGAAACATATATTGTTCTTGTTAAATGCGAATAACTTATAACCAAGCTTATAACCACTTCGTTTTGGTTCACGATTATAAAATTCCAAATATTCGTAAGCTAGAGATACAATGTTAGAAAAAATTGAACCTATATGTGTTGGGCTGAATCATCTGAGGAACCAACATCCAAAAAATTGATAAAATGCATATCGATGTTTGAATATCCGAGATTTCCATAAATTTATAAAGCATCGTGAACACAAGTTGAAATTTTTTCCCCTCAAACCTTAGCAGAATCAAATAAGCGGTACCTGTTGCCTAATGTCCGCTCCACAAGCCATATGTTCCTAGCTGACGTAGCGAAAGAAGCGGAAAACCGCTAATATGGCTAGAAGAATTTTATATTCAGATTCAGCATTACACAATGAATCTGAATGATTCAACAGCTTGCACGTTCTTGAACCAATTCCACAAAATAATCAACCAAGCAAAGAGGGACCACTATTCAAGAGAGAAGAGAATACTGATATCCTCTCTCAGTGATACTCACAACTGTTCATCATTATAATGATACGTGCTTATGCAAGCGTGTGTGGATATATTCGTTCCTGTTTCTGTTTCCTCGTGTTGTTGCTTCGGTATCCATAGCGGCAATTCATTCGGTTGGGGTGAAGGCAAGCGTTTTACTGAACTGTATTGTGGTTCGTTCGGAATGAATTTGAATGAATGGTGAATCTCGACTCCCCTGGGCAGTTCCAGTGTCACCCCGTTGCACGTTTTAATCCAGAGCGTTGGGCTCTGTATGGAACCCTGAGGTACTCCCGCCGTAACCCTAATCGACCTATGCCCCATGTTCGTCTCGTAGACTAGTACTCTGTTCTAATGATAACTTTTCAGAACCCTGCTCAAATAGTCCGGGACCTGCATTCTGTGCAGCGCTACGGCGATTGCCATCCAGCTGGCGTTGTTGAACGCTTTCTTCACGTCGATCGTCAACGCGGCGCAGTAGCGATTACCCCTTCTCCTTTGCTTCAATGCTTTGCCCGCGCTCGTGATGGCTGTGTCCGTTCTCACTTTCGGCCTCTCTGGTCAGCCTGTTAAAGATTACCCTTTCCAGAGGTTCACCAGGAGTATCCAGCAAGCATATAGGCCGACATGATGCTGGGTCTCCTAGTGGTTTCTCTGGTTTCGGCAGCAACACCAGCTTCTGCATCTTCCATCTTTCCGGGAAGTAGCCTTCGTCCAGGCTTTTCTGTAGAACAACCTAAACAGAAGTTCTGAACGATAATCGATCTACCTTACTCTACGAGCTTTGCGACAACTTCAATATGACCATTTTGAACACGGGTGAAGTGACACGAATTCCGGCTTCCCCAGCGCGCCGAGTTTTGAAATTTAATATCAAAATAACTGTTTTAAAATTATAACGTGATTGAATTTTAGAATTGTCATAGGAAAACGAAAGTGACTACTAATTCTGCTACTCGCTTCCGCATAATCGAAAGAAGAAGGGGCGTTGTCTTTATTAGGTTTTACACCAACCGATGTAACCCCACGAAATGAGCCGGATGCACTTCGTTTGACAATTCTTGGTAGTTTGTTTATATGGGAGTTACGTGAGTTCGAGTGTAACAGATAAGCACCCGTTGCACTCGAACTCACGCAACTGACAAGTAAACAAACCACCGAGTATTGTCAAACATGAACTTCATTCATTATGCGTTCATTTGTGTCGTCATCTTGTAGAACTCAATTGTACTGCTTTGTATCGAAGGAGACAGCGAAGGTGAATTCAGTGAATTCCAATGTTAATTGAATGGATATGATAATTTGAGGTCCTGGTGAGGCTTCCAGTAGTTAAGCATGTTTAAATTTGTTCAAAAAAGACACACAGATGATCTCGACGAATTGACAGATTTATATGAGTATTTAAACCATTTGTTTAATATAGAGTTCGTACCGCGTGAAAATCACGTTCCAGTCAAAATTACGCAATACGGCACTTTGCCGTTCGCTTCTTCCGCTTTATTAAGAATGAATACACTTTACAGAAATTAACTAAATTTCTAGTCGTCGCTTTTGCATTTGAGCTACCATCGATACTCCAAGGATTATAATGGGTAAAAGATATCCCATCATCTGTAGCAAAGTATTATTGTAGTAAAACTCTGCACTCCGAAAAGAAAAACTTAGTTTTCCGATGTCACTACGCATCCAACATGCGAAAGGGTTTTTCCCCACTCGCAACAGTTTCAAAGTGAATGACTCTCCACTTCTTCCGCTAATTAACAACAAAACACCTTTGGAATTCGAACCACGAAACCCATTTTTACCCTTGTTTAATTTATTTAATAAGTTTCTTGAGGGTAACATTGTCCCTCAAGACTAGAGGCAAGCTAAGGTCATCGCCATGCAAAAACCAGGAAAACCAGCCTCCGCAAACCAAAATTCGTATCGATCGATTGCAACCCGAGCAAACGAAAAGCCCATAATACCCCCATGCTCATGGGGTTTGACATGGGTGTTTGAAATGGGTTCAACCCATGAAAACACCATCACAATGGTCCGGTAGATCCCATATAAAATACCATATGTTGGTGTATTTATGGGTTATTGAGACCATTTTATGGTGTCTTGATGGTTGTGAATTTTGGCACGGACCATGTTTAAGGTCTTTTCAAGGGGCTATGTGGTGTTTGAACCAATGAGTAGTTCTTCGGGAATGCTGTCCTGTATCCGGAAGTTGTTTAAGAAAATGATCCTATTCTGCCTCGACAGTTGGGTCGAAGTAAATGGTTTACTGTCAGATACACAATTTGGCTTCCGCAAAGGCAAAATACCTTGAACAAATTGTCTCCTGGGGCCCAACAGCCCCACATGGCCCAAAATATCAATTTCTTCATATTGCCATAACCGTGTCAATTTCCCTCATGCTTCTGATTCAACTGTATTTTTTGGCACATCCATGAAAGACTAGATTCGTGGAATCCCGGATCACATACGTCCGCAACTTATCTTAAACATCTTTCATTGTAAATTTCAAGAAGTCGACTGCAACAAGAGGTTTTACACCGACAGGTCTAGTCTTAATAGTTCCACTGTCGGTATATTCAATCAAAACCTCGCCGCCTCATTCAAATTCAATGATCCTGCTTTAGCATACGTCGCAGAACTCGCTGCTATCCAGTATACTTTTGGGATGATTGATACGTTGCCCATCGGTCAGTACCTGATTGCTTCAGACAGCTTCGGCTCAATAGAAGCTCTCCGTTGAATGAAACCTAGAAAGCACACTACATGTTTTCTGGGGAAAATGTGGGAGCTCCTGTGTGCTTTGTCTGTAAGATCGTACAAGATCATCTTAGTTTGGGTTCCCTCGCATTGCACCATCCCAGGTAATGAAGAAGCGTACTCTTTGGCTAAGGCGGGCGCTTTAGAAGGTGACTTCTATGAAAAACCAGTCTGCTTTAATGAATAATTTAATATTTCAGAGGACGCTAGAAAGACATCTTGGAGTAATGGAGAGTTAGGGCGGTTGCTACATTCTATTTTCCCGAAGATATCAACGAAATCTTTATTCAGATGAATGGGTGTGGGTCGGAATTTCATTCGTGTGATGCTCGGCTTATGTCCAATCACTACACGTTAGGCGCTCATCTTCGACGCATTGGGCTCACAAATAGCGGTATTTGCGCTTGTGGTAACGGTTATCACGACATCCAACATATTGTCTGGGCACGCGTCGTGTACTGTTCTGCCAGATGTCAACTATTGGATTCCATTCGGGCCCGGGAAGATCGCCCCATGTCCCTGTTCGAGGTGTACTGGCAAGCGGCGATCTCCTCTTTATGTCTCTTGTACACACCTTCCAAAAAACCATATATACAGATTTAACTGCTCCTGTCATTCTTCTTATCATTGTCAGAAATGCGCTCTTCTGCCTGTACCGTACACCAACGATGGTTTGATGCGACATCAAGCTCACATAAAATATCTTTGTCGACTTAGTCAACAAACACGGGACATACAGCACAAACATCACACACGCAGTGCGGGTTTTTTGCCGATCCGCATCTGAACCGTACAACAAAATCGTCTGGAGGAACCCTTGTCGACTCAACGAGGACCACCCGGTGTCCTAATACATGACGCTTCCTGATAAAGACAGTCCGAGTCTGTAATCCTTACCGTTGATTTCTAGATGCCGAAAAGTGAAAGATTATATCCCCCTCTATAAGCTTTATCCACCCTCGCACCCTATCTCTGATACCCAGATGTTAGAATTCACTCCATCCTCCTGAATATCATCCCAAAAGCTATTGGCCCCTCCCTGTCCTTGTGTATGTATAAAATTGCTGTAAAATTTCTTTAGTTTCACTATAAAAATATAATAATAATTAAATGTGTAGTTTTAAGAAATTCAAAACAGAAAAACAAAAATAAGGCAACTTTAAGCTAACGCAAACGTGCTTTATCAAATAGAAATGAAAAAAGAAGTATCAAATCCATCCGGTGTTACTGGTTTCACATGCTTATATGCCTCCAAAAGTCCGATGCGTACTTGTCCCCCATGTTCACGGTTACCTCACCTAACATTACGGTACTGCAAAATGGAACTTGTGGTGAATTAGTTGAGTTTTTCGAATAACACAATATAGAAATGTTTGGATTCCGGGAGAGTTCTAGAGTTCAACAATGGCGGTGAACATTGTAAAACTTAAGGTGGCGAAAGCAAATAAAAGAAACATGCCGCTCTTTGACGTTTCATTACGTATGAAACCGTGCAACTAGGATATTTATGATTTGAGAAATATACCAAGAGTACTATCGTACGTCAAACATTCGCATCTATAATGAACCAAATTTCAATGCATGGATTTATCATAGAATTACGGAAATAGTGCCTATTGTTCGAAGGTTATGCTAAATTTCAAGATAGCAAAATTAAATTCAAGGTGGCTACTTTTCCATGACGTTTTATTATGTTTTTCCCGGGTTAGAAAAATTTCTCATTCTATGTGCAGAGTTGGGAAGAGAATCTAGGCAATCGACTTGCTCTCCTGCTTATGAATCAGTATTTATAACACTATAAAACAATCTAAGAACTAATTTGCCGACTAAAATTAAAATCGGTAAAATAGTTCTGGACTCTACTAATACTCGTAAGTTAAGAATGATAATATAATTAAATCTTTTAAAAATCAATGAAAACTATGTTTTTCGCGTCTATATACATTAAAAAAGACCAGAGTGTGATACCTGTTTGTCTGTGCTATTACTGTGCATTATTATTTTCAGTTTGTAATTACACTACGGTGCGTCACTAACTGTATCTGTTTGATGCTGGTGCTGACTCTAAACTATAGTGAAACAAGGTGTGTAAAGCAACACAGTGCCGTCGATGGATCAGTGGTTTTTTTGTGTAGACTAGTAGTATCACTGATTCGAAAGAGGTGCAGTTTTTGTTTTGGTTCCATACGATATACTTGCGTGGTGCGATGGTGCTGTTTTACTTTCTGATCGGGTGCGCTGGTGCAATTGCTAAGTGGGGCTTTGGTGCACAGGTGCAAGTAACAGTGCCAGATGCCGGGTATGCGGAGGTGCGAAGAAGTACAATACGAGGGAAACGGTGTGTCGACCACAAACTCAAGGAAGAATTTATACCATATTGAAAAAACCGATACATACCCTAGCTGGAGTTGCCTCCCCACTCACCCTATAACCACCAAGGTTATTCACGACGCACGTAAACGTGGCGTCACGTCCTGCAGAAATGAGAAAGCAAAGAATCGAGAATGGAATTTAATTTATTACTAAGTTTGTCAAAGATTTATATATTTGGCGAGGTGGTGAAAATAAGAACTGGATGGAAGACCACATATTGCAAGACTGTCGACGTTGTTTTGATAAATAGTGATAGTAGAACTACCTTTGACCGGGCGGACGCTGTGATCTGCCTGGAATGATGGTTTCATTCATAAGGGGTCGCACAAGTCAAAGTAACAAACCAACTTTGGTAGCGACAAGTCAAGCCTTATGTGGTCTTTGTTGGAATACAAACCTTTTGCTACCGTAACATTTTCCAGTGGGTATACAAAATCAGGCTCAAATGCTGCCACTGCTGTTGTGGTAATGCGGTTGATGGGTCGAAGGTCCAGCGGGTCAGTGTAAAGAGAAAGCGATAAATTGAAAATCCTACGATTGGGTTGAAGAGCATTACATGAAAAGTAATTAATTCAATTTCGTTATGTAGCTAGTTAGTTGGGTATATACACTTTGGTTCAGACAAATAATATAATCCAGCAAAATTTAACCACAACGTTTTGCCAAACTCTAGCGAAGGACTCCGAACAGACTCGATATTATATTTGTTCTAAAATATATTTACGTGGAATGTTATACAAATGCATGGTACTAATTCATAATGAGTTTGCATTTCCGTTGGGTTGACTTTCAGAATTCTATCTTTGAAACCAAGCTCAGTCTAGCCGATGTTGAACTATAATTAAAACATTTTAATCTCCCCCTCGACCAAAATTTATTTGTGTATTTTTTTAAATAGGCTAGACGAGCCCTTATCCATTTCAATAGTCAGGATGCCCCATTTCCTCGTTGATTTTTCGGTTTACAGTGATTGGATTGTGCTTAATAGTACAGCAAAAATCTAGGCTGGAGAATTAAAAAAGTCGCGTTTGAGCAAAGCGAAAAGACGAGTCCAACGCGTCCTTGTTCACCCTACCATTGAATACTATACAGTGGCATTACAAATTAACTCGAATGGTCATTATTGACAGTTTGCTTGCGCTGTTTACATGGACTTAGAGAAATTCTTTGCAATTTGCTTCGAGCGAATCTAGTCATCCAAAAAAAATTTCCAGGTCCATGTAAACAGTACTAGTGAACTGCTAAGGAAAGTGAGGTTAAGTGTGTCAGAAGAGAACCCAATTCTGGAGAAAAATTAGAATAGGATGTAAGTAACATTGAGCACAACTCTTGTAAGCTAATTATAGCTTTCAGAAAAGGCTCATATTTGACATAAAGTTTGTTGAGTCAACTATTTTAATGAATTAGCAATGTTTCGAAATAAGGGGGAAAATGGTAGCGGTCTAAAATTCATCCGAACCATCATGCGCTGTCAGGCCCCGTCCAAAAATTGTTCAAAAATCACTTCGTCAACCGTTTAATATAGTTTCTCAATGTAGTAGCCTTCGACAAAGTTGTAAGCAACAGATCTATTTTTCCGAATCTCACATTTGATATTTTCTATTCTAGGTTATAGACATTGTTTCATAGAAGACAAAAACAACATTTTTTATCACGATAATATAGTAATCGATATTGATAATTCTTATAACGTAGTAAAGCAAAGGCCATTATCTTACCATCTGCTATAATTACTACAAGTGCTATGTACAACACGATCACAGTTTGTAGTAATTGGGAACGAAACAATTTTACACTAAAACTAATCGGATGGCTCCAACTGCTGTTCTGCTGACAGATGTGATACTGTTTGCTCTGCTGCGACCGTGCTGTTAGCGATGGACCACCATTCGCCGTATCACCATCACAGGCACGCGCGGTGGACACACTACTGCTGGCCTTCAAGTTTCGTACAGAAACAGAGCAAGCTACCCTCGCCACGTCTTCCAGCACCGCAGCTGGGTCAGATTTCGCTAGCTCACCTTCACCATCGCCGTAATCTGCACTAGTTACCACCTTTTCCGGTTTCACCTTCCACACCCCACAACTACCGTCCGCTGTGCCGGAAGTTAAATTAATTCTACGACTGTTGTCACTGCGATGATGTTTATGATGATGTTTATGTTTGCACTCGTGAAGTTTTATCGTCATCTTGACTGTTTTTGCATTATTTTACATTTTCCTCACCCGGCCAGCCCCACTTTGCTTGGTAGAGGAATGTGGAATGCGATTTTTTTCGTGTCCTGTCGCAAAGCCAGCACAGAGGTAAAATTTCAACCACTATGTGTCTCTAGTGTTCTGGTTGGTTGCGGATACCGTCTGTAACAGAAAAGAAAGAAAAAATTGTTAGTATTTTCGATGCTAGAACGTGGCACGGATAGACGCGTCGAATACAAAATTTATATCAAAAAAGTTTCTCTTCCGTCGTACTCCAAGCTAGCGTATAGTTACCAGAAGATCGCTCTACGATTGTTGTTTCAAGCGAACTAGCAGAACGTGGCGAAAAGAATCGTAATGTAATATTCAACATGTTGCAGGATTCTTTTCCCTCGTCTGTCGTGACAAGATGACGCGCTATGATGGTGGTGATTATGATACTTTTATGCTTTTATTTGCGGTTTTGCTTTTTCGTCCTTTCAGCTGCGAAGTATGTACACGGATTTATTTCTAGTTTCATGTCTGGATCGGAAGCAGCTTTCAAAACAATTTAATAGTGGAAATATCTTAATTTCTCATGAGAGCTCGTAGATTGCTGACCTGATGTATGGAATCTTCAAGACATGCCAGATGGATGATTAGGGTTTTGAGCAAATTATCCACCAGCAAACTTTTTTTTTGTTTAGGAACATCCAGGCACTATTCTCAAAGTATTTTTATTTTTTGGTTCAAAACATTCTAAAAATGCAGTTGGCTTAAACTTTTGAAGTAGAATATTTCATGAAATTAGAATATGTTCTTGGAATGGCGCGTTTCGCCGGATTACAGAAACAAAGCATAATAAAATCGTTGACGGTTGATTCAATTAAACATAAGCAACACTCCCGACAGTCGGCTGTTCGGAGTTTAAGTTGCATTCTTTACAAACCGAGCATTTCCGAATAAATTCAATAAACGATAAATCTACCATCAATTCTCGGCAGCCGGCTTTCACATTCAAATCTGAATTTTTCACCAACTTTTTGTACTTTTTTTATTTATTAACAGATTAAGGCCGAAGTGGCCTGTGCCGTATACAAAAGATTCCTCCATTCCACTCGGTCCATGGCCGCGCGTCGCCAGCCACGCAGTCTGCGAAGGGTCCGCAAATCGTCTTCCACCTGGTCGATCCATCGTGCTCGCTGCGCGCCACGTCTTCTTGTACCGGTCGGATTGCAATTGAGAACCGTTTTCACCGGGCTATTGTCCGACATTCTGGCTACGTGCCCGGCCCACCGTAGCCGTCCGATTTTCGCGGTATGACAGATGGGCGGCTCCCCCAACAGCTGATGCAACTCATGGTTCATTCGCCGTCTCCATGTGCCGTCTTCCATCTGCACTCCACCGTAGATGGTACGCAGCACTTTCCGTTCGAAGACACCAAGTGCGCGTTGGTCCTCCACGAGCATGGTCCAGGTCTCGTGCCCGTAGAGAACTACCGGTCTAATCAGCGTCTTGTAGATGGTCAACTTCGTACGACGGCGAACTCTGTTCGACCGAAGTGTTTTGCGGAGGCCAAAGTAAGCACGATTTCCTGCCACGATGCGTCTACGAATCTCTCTGCTGGTATCATTGTCGGCTGTCACCAGTGAGCCCAAGTACACGAACTCTTCAACCACCTCGATTTCGTCGCCACCGATGCAAACTCGCAGCGGGCGGTTCTCATTCTCTTCTCGTGAACCTCTTCCTATCATGTACTTTGTCTTCGACGTGTTGATGGCAAGTCCGACGCGCTTGGCTTCTCTTTTCAGTCTGATGTAGGCTTCCTCCATCTTCTCAAAGTTTCGTGCAATAATATCAACGTCATCGGTGAAGCCAAGTAGCTGAACGGACTTTGTGAAAATCGTACCACTCGTGTCGATCCCTGCTCTTCTTATTACACATTCCAGCGCGATGTTGAATAACAGACACGAGAGACCATCACCTTGCCGTAACCCTCTGCGTGATTCGAAGGGACTCGAGAGCGTCCCTGAGACACGTACTACGCACATCACCCGATCCATCGTCGCCTTCACTAATCGCGTCAGTTTGTCCGGGAATCCGTACTCGTGCATAATCTGCCATAGCTGATCTCGATCGATAGTGTCGTATGCGGCTTTGAAGTCGATGAACAAATGATGTGTGGGCACATTGTACTCGCGGCATTTCTGCAGTACTTGACGAAGAGCGAACACCTGGTCCGTGGTAGATCGTTCCCTCATGAAACCCGCCTGGTACTGCCCCACGAACTCTCTTGCAATTGGTGATAGTCGACGGCATAGTATTTGGGAGAGTACCTTGTAGGCGGCGTTTAGCAGGGTGATTGCTCGGTAATTACAGCAATCCAGCTTGTCGCCCTTTTTGTAGATAGGACACACGACACCTTCCATCCACTCCTCCGGTAAAATCTCCTCCTCCCAAATCTTGGTAATCACCCAGTGCAGCGCTTTAGCCAGTGGCTCGCCACCGTGTTTTAGTAGCTCACTTGGTATTTGGTCAACCCCAGCGGCTTTATTATTTTTGAGCCGGCTAATCTCCTCCTCGATTTCTTGGAGATCCGGAGCCGATAGTGTAATGTCTTCCGCGCGTGCTCCCAGGTGCGTTGCCGTGCCATCCTCGTCGTCTGCTGCATCGCCGTTCAGGTGTTCTTCGTAGTGCTGCCGCCACCTCTGGATCACCTCACACTGGTCCGTGAGAAGATTCCCGTTTGTATCTCTGAACATGTCGGTCTGTGGTACGTGGCCCCTGCGCGAGCGGTTCAACTTCTCGTAGAATTTCCGTGTGTCTTTAGCGCGGTACAGCTGCTCCATCGCTTCGCGATCTCGGTCTTCCTGCTGGCGCTTTTTGGCCCGGAAAACCGAGTTCTGCCTGTTCCGTGCCTGTTTATATCGCACCTCGTTCGCCCTCGTGCGGTGTTGCAGCATTCTCGCCCATGCTGCATTCTTCTCTTCGACTAACTGCTTGCATTCGCCGTCGTACCAGTCGCTTCTTCGGTCCGGGCCCACCGTACCTAGTGCAGTGGCTGCGGTGCTACCTATGGCGGATCGGATATCTCTCCAGCCATCTTCAAGGGCAATTGCGCCTAGCTGCTCTTCCGTTGGTAGTGCCACTTCCAACTGCTGCGCGTATTCTTGAGCCACTCTGCCATCTTGTAGCCGCTCGATGTTTAGCCGCGGCGTTCGGCTTCGACGAGAGCTATGCACTGTCGAAAGTTTTGAGCGCAAGCATACTGCAACCAGGTGGTGGTCCGAATCTATATTCGCACTGCGATAAGTGCGGACGTTTGTGATGTCCGAGAAGAATCTACCGTCGATTAGAACGTGGTCGATTTGATTTTTTGTTACTTGGTCCGGTGATCTCCAGGTGACTTTGTGGATATCTTTGCGAGGGAAGAAGGTGCTTCGGATTACCATTCCACGGGAGGCTTCGAAGTTCACACATCGTTGGCCGTTGTCATTTGATACGGAATGCAGGCTGTTAGGCCCGATCACCGGTCTGTACATTGCCTCCCTTCCTACCTGTGCGTTCATGTCGCCGATGACAATTTTTACGTCTCGCAGAGGGCAACCGTCGTATGTCTGCTCCAGCTGCATGTAGAACGCTTCTTTCTCGTCGTCGGGTCTCCCTTCGTGTGGGCAGTGCACGTTGATGATGCTGTAGTTGAAGAAACGGCCTTTGATCCTCAACTTGCACATCCTTGCGTTGATCGGCTGCCACCCGATCACACGTTGGCGCATCTTGCCCAGCACTATGAAGCCGGTTTCGGCTCGTTGGTTGTATCACAGCTCTGGTAGAAGGTAGCCGCTCGATGCCCGCTTTTCCACACCTTCTGTCCCGTCCAGCAAAGTTCCTGCAGCGCCACGATATCGAAGTTGCGGGGGTGTAGCTCGTCGTAGATTATCCTGTCACATCCTGCGAAGCCGAGCGATCTGCAGTTCCATGTTCCGAGTTTCCAATCGTGATCCTTTATTCGTCGCCTGGGTCGTTGCCGATTGTTCTGGGTCGTATTCTCTTCTGTATTGTTCGTTATGTGGGTTTTTTAAGGGGCGGCTTATAGGGCCTACGCCAACCACCTGTCTCGCCGGTGGGCCATCGTGCCAGGACTGCTTAGGGTCCCACCTGGGCACCAGGACAGGTTTACACCTTCCGAAGAAGGGTAACCCCCCCTTCCCTGCCAGCATACGACCAAAGTTCCCACCGGGGTTGGTTACCCGACCTTCACTAAGGTTACTCGGATCCCAGTCGACGCCACGAGGAGGCCAGGGCTAGGAGTTACTGGGCAGGAAGCTAAGGACCGCAAGTGGGGTCTATTTTATGCCTTCAGGTACAAGAGGCTTACGCACTGCCCAGTCATTGCCGACCATCGGCAGCCGGCTGCCCAGATCAATAATCACATGATAACAGTTCTGAGAATGACAGATCGTATCACTTGTCAAGGTGAATCCAGATTTTGTCTAACTCTATACCCCACCCTACTAACAAAAACACCTTCCCGTGGCAAACGTGGAGATGCAGAGGTATACACGGTCTCCATAACAACGTTTGTTACACTAACATCCCTTCCCATCCCCGATGACTGTAAGGACGTGGCCGGCGCCGTTATTGACATTTCAAAGTATAGAACTCTCGAAACGTGCACATTGAGGATGGATAGCTACTCCCAGGCCCCATTCGTTGATTCTCTGTGCAACTTCGCTTGTTCTGGTCAATCACGGAGTAGCAACTACGAATTGTACGGTCATCATGCTCATGCTCATGCTCAGAATATTTCATGAAATTAGAATATCTGAACCAGTGTTGTCGGGATAATACTCCGGTTCTTCGTTTGGCACTACAAGTAGTAACGTCGAATTGTTGAAAGTACAGGTTAAAAAAAATAATGGCAGACCCCAAGTGATAGGGCGGCCAAGATGATTATGCCAAAATTTCTGATTTTCGTACAGTTAACTAAACAATAAAATTGAGTTTCACAGTGTTTATCTTCCCCAAATCATCTCAGGACTGCACACTGTCCATGGTTCGGACTGGATGCTGCTGGTTGCGGTTTCTCACCGCTTCCGACGGCCGCGTTCTCTTGCAGCGTATCGTTTTCCTTGGCGGTGAAGCAGTCCGTAGTCATTTGGAGGTCACTCAGTTTGCCTTTTCTCGCGCAATCGTGCACGACTATGACGCTTATTTCTATATGTTCACAGTTGGATTGTTCACATCGTGTTTTTCGGTATACGCTTCTTTGTTAGTTGTGCTGGTTGTTGGTTTGAGGGTGCTGGGTACGATCGTTGTTGAGTGAGTATTGGTTGCTATCTCATCGTTGTTGAGTGACTATTTGTTGCTGTCCCTGCAGCTTTTGCAGCCGTGGTTTAGAATATAATGACTATGTGCAGGTTTTGGGCATACAGGGTGGCTGTTATGAAGTGTTACCAGCTTTAATCCGGCACATCTGTCAAACTTCTCATGTGACCTACGACAATTTTGCTGTGAGGGTAGCTATTACCTTTTTGTATCGTTTGTAGAGGTTTTGACTTGGGGTCTTTCGCCTTTTTGGACTGGTTAGGAAATATTGCAACCCTATGTGCGGGGTTAGGAACCGTTAGGTACATGGTAATCGACTTACCAACTACGGTATGTGTCGACCCTAATATTCTATTTGACAATCCATCAAAGGCATTGACCCGGACGATAAATTGAACAAAACAGAGAGAGCGAAATTTTTTTAAGGCCCCCCCCATCTCTCTCTCTCTTTCTCTTTCTCTCTCTCTCTGTCTCTTTTCTATCGCATCTATCTAGCTATTTCTGTATCCATTTCTAAGTTGTGTGATAAGATCTTCTGCCAATCTGAAATATTTATTAATTGTAATTGCGAAGGTTTGAGAAAACAAAACTATTTTTTGTCTGCTGCTACATCAACTCAACTTTAATTCAATTGTATTCATAGCCTGTATCTACACTATAATTAAGGAAATTCATAGCTATATCAGAAAAATATTTGGCTTAACTGGGTAATATGAAAGTTTGACGATGAAAATTTTCAAAAGAGGCATTCCACGTGCGATATTTAAACTATTCGTATCTCTATTGAATTTTGAATGAAATATATGCTCAAAGACTGAAAGCTGAAGCCAGCAGGATTGGACTTGCCATCAACGTTTCGAAGACAAAATACATGAGAGGAAGAGGTTCTAGAGACGACAATGTGAACCTCCCACCCGAGTTCGGATTGACGGTGACGAAATCGAGATGGTCGACGAATTAATGTATTTGGGCTCACTGGTAACCGACGACAATGATAACAGCAGAGAAATTCAGAGACGGATCTTGGCGGGAAATCGTGCCTACTTTGGACTCCGGAGGACGCTCCGGTCGAACAAAATTCGCCGCCGCACGAAGTTGATTATCTACAAGACGCTGATTAAATCGGTGGTCCTCTACGGCCACGAGACCTGGACTATGTTCGTGGAGGACCAACGCGCCCTTGGAGTTTTCGAACAAAAGGTGTTGCGTACCATCTATGATGACGTGCAGATGGAAGACAGAACGTTGCGCAGGCGAATGAACCATGAGTTGTATCAGCTGCACATTCGTTGTATTGGTACGAACTTTCATGAAAAATAACGGATCAAAGACCAAAAATATCCACAAATTAGATCCAGCAAAAGAAGTCTCCCAAAGTACCCACTCTCGATGGGGGATGCAACTAAAATGTGTCTTCTAACTTATCGTCGTCCATATCTGGATATACTGAGTAGTTGGAACCATTTCTTTTTCACAGTATTGGTCTGTATAGGACTCATTTATCCATATTTCCTGCACAAGAATTCCGAACGAAACAATATGAAAGCTATAAGGATGGATGGAAAGAAACTGCATTGCAATCAAATGAATGCACGGCTTTTATGCTATCGACATAGCCTAGACATTTCACACTATTTACTTAAATGCAAATAAAAACTTTGAAATATCTACCTGTCTCATTCACGAATCGCATTCTCCCTGTCGTTCTCTGTTCAAGGGGCTTGAAAGCACATGTGTCCTTGTCTCACTTTACTATATTCAATTGCGCGTTAAAATACTGGACCAGTAAATTCTATTCTGTACATAAATCTTTTTTTCGGGAATATGCGACCAAAAACCAAAAACTTCGAATTCCAAAGCAAATTGAACGTTCCAGGTCCATGATAACTAATTAATGTCCTACAATAAAGTAGAAACACAATATAATCTTAAAACGACGCCGTCAAGTAAAGAAGCATGAAAACAAAAAGAATAAAACCAAAAAAAGATGGAAGCCCTAGAAAGTCCATTGCATGTTTATTAGCCTTTTCTCAGAAGATGGGATTTTCAAAAACATTTCAAAAGTTTCTGATGCAATGGTTCTCAAATTCGTACAATCCGGTTCATTCATTTTCTTTATTCAAAAATGTTTTTAGCTTCAAATATATGACCATTTCATTTTAATTATTTATTTCATTCCCCATCTTTTTATTCGTTTTGTTCATCTGCGTTCATTTTACTTATTTTATTCGTTTTAGTCTTTAAATTCACTCTGATCAGTTTATTCTTTTTGTGCATTTTATTAATATCATTCATTTAACTTATTTTATTCATTGTATGCATTTTATTCATTTTTTCCAGTTTATTCATTTTTTCAGTTTCTTCATTTTAATAGTCTGACTAATTTTTCAGTTTTAATCATTTCATTCCAATAATTTATTTGATTCAATTTATTTCTTTATATTAATTCATAACCTTTTACCATTGTTCAATTTTTCATTTTAATCAATGCATTCTGCGCATTTTCTTCTTTTTATTTATTTTATCACTTCAGCTCATTTTGTTTATTTGATTCGTTTGTTTTATTTATGCATTTCATTTATTTTTTACTTTATTCATTTTGTTCATCCATTCTTTTTATTCATTTAATCCATTTCATTAATTTGATTCATTGTATTCACTGGATGAATTAAATCTATTTGATTCATTTAATTCATTTGATTCATGTGATTCATTTGATTCCTTTGATTCATTTGATTCATTTGATTCAATTGATTCATTTGATTAATTTGATTAATTTGATTCATTTGATTCATTTGATTCATTTGATTCATTTGATTCATTTGATTCATTTGATTCATTTGATTCATTTGATTCATTTGTGATTCATTTGATTCATTTGATTCATTTGATTCATTTGATTCGTTTGATTCATTTGATTCATTTGATTCATTTGATTCATTAGATTCATTAGATTCATTTGATTCATTTGATTCATTTGATTCATTTGATTCATTTGATTCATTTGATTCCATTGATTCCATTGATTTATTTGATTCATTTAATTCATTTGATTAATTTGATTCATTTGATTCATTTGATTCATTTGATTCATTTGATTCATTTGATTCATTTGATTCATTTGATTCATTTAATTCATTTGATTCATTTGATGCATTTGATTCATTTGATTCATTTGATTCATTTGATTCATATCTTTAATTTTATGCATTTCATGATCGGTCATTCGTTTTATTTCATTCAATTTGTTAGTATGAGTCAATTTATTCTATTAATCTTATATATATATATATATATATATATATATATATATATATATATATATATATATATATATATATATATATATATATATATATATATATATATATATATATATATATATATATATATATATATATATATATATATATATATATATATATATATATATATATATATATATATATATATATATATATGTATATATATAATATATAATATATATAATATATAATATATTATTTATTTATTACATCTTCGATATATATCGTACAGATTACACTTAATTCTATTGCTAGTGTCAATGTTAAAAATGTCTGATTGCTAACTTATGGTTAGATTTAGTGGTATGGAAGTCATAAACTAAAACAGTTTCGTTGAATCTGCTACAACATCTGTCTAGCGGATTGTTCTGGCCATATGCTGTGCGGTGCCTGGGAATCCACAGAAGCGGACGATTCCTTATATCACGAGGGGGAACAAATAAATGAATCCTTGAGAGAATGTCGGGACAGTCAATATTGTTCGACAACATATCGAAAATGAACATTCTTTGCAAGAACGTGCGGCGAGACTCCAGCGTTGGCAAATCTAGCAACATGCATCTATTATTATACGGCGGAAGACGGATAGGGTCGTTCCAAGGCAACTTTCTGAGAGCAAATCGTACAAAACTTCTCTGAACGCGTTCTAGTCGGCTACTTTGAACGGCGTTGTATGGCGCCCATACTTGTACAGCATACTCCAAAGTGCTCCGGACCAGTGCGCAGTATAAAGATTTCAGTGCGTAGAAATCCACAAAATCGACAGCGTTACGTTTTAGAAAACCCAATGTTGCAAAAGCCTTCGCCGTTGTTGCAGTGATGTGGTCGGCGAAACGAAGTTTTCTGTCGAATAACACTCCCAGGTCACGGATAGAATCCACCCGCTCGATGACACAGGCTTGAAGAGTATATTCGCAACGCCTTATATTTGCCGAGCGTCCGAAACTTATCAACTTACATTTATCAATGTTGATCTGCATACCGTTCAGCAAACACCATTCTTCTATATTGGCTATATCGTCTTGGAGCACAGCAGAATCGAGTGCTGAAGCAATTGAACGAAAGATTTTCAGATCATCAGCATAGAGCAGTTTTTCAGAGTTGATGCGGGTGCAGAGGTCGTTCATGAATAAGAGAAAGATCAGTGGCCCTAGGTGACTTCCTTGAGGCACACCGGTTGGCGTTTCGAATGCGCTTGAGCATGTAGTGCCAATTCTAACGAAGGCAGATCGTTGTGAGAGGTAAGAATGCAGCCATCTGGTAACCCACTCAGGAAAGCCTAGTCGCTCCAGCTTCAAAACAGCAATGTTGTGGGGCACCTTGTCGAATGCTTTTGCGAAATCAAAATATATAGCGTCCACTTGTTGACGCTTCTCTAGAGCTGGAACTAGAAGGCTCGTGTACGTCATCAAGTTCGAAGTGGCGGAGCGTTTTTTCATAAATCCGTGTTGTCGTTCGTCGATTATGTTGGAAGAAGCAGCGTACATCGCATTGTACACAAACTTTTCCAGAACTTTAGCTAGACAGTTCAGCAGCGAGATTCCTCTGTAGTTTTCAACATTGTGCCTATCTCCAGCCTTATGAATAGGAACTATAGCAGCTTCTTTCCATGCCATTGGAAAAATATTTTCCGAGATTGAACGCTGAAAAATAATACTTATTGGTGCAGCAAGTGCTCGGGCACAATTCTTTATAAACACAGGAGGCAAGCAATCCGGACCAGGCCCTTTCAAAGGATCAACGCTGGACAGAGCGCTCGCTACATCAGAATCATTGACGTTAGGAAGAGGAAGGTTGATATTATGCGTTGGCAATGTTTCAAGGTACTGTTGCGATGGATAGACAGGAGGGCTGGAAAAAACATCTCGGAAGTGATCCGCAAAAAGGTTCGCCGACTCGGCAGCGGACTGTGAATTTTTGTCTCGAAGATAGACATTTTCTGGTACACCCACGGAACGTTTTCTGCTGTTTATAAATGTCCAGAATGTCGAAGGATTATTTCGAAGGCTGCGCTGAGCTTGGTTCAGATATTCTCCGAATGCACTGTTCCGGGCTGTTTCATATTGCAGTTCAGTTTGACGAAGAATAGTTTTATTGTCGTCGGTCCTATGATGTAAATATCGCTTTCGGTGTTTTCGGAGTACGTTGCGTAGGCGACCAAGCTCAGCGTTCCACCACGGAAATTTATATTCTGCTTTTCTGCTGAGACGTTTTTTAGGAACATTACGGCGAAGAATCTCATATATGGCATCATAGAACGCCACAACTGCCTGATCTAAGTCATTTCCAACCAGCATCTCACGCCAATTGAGTGCACCAATGGCCATTGAGACTTCATCGAAATTGCATCGAGTAAAGTCAAAGTTGAAGTCGTCGTTAATTGTATCAAAAGCTTCACCGTCATCAGAACGCATATCAAGTCTTAAAACGAAGGGTTTATGGTGAGGGTCAACCTTCAGTATAGATGTGGGAGGCTCAATCAGTTCGAACACGTCCGTGTCATTGACGAAAGCTAAATCGAGGGTTCGTCCATTAGCGTTGCTAACAGAGCAGATTTGATACAAGCCACCAGCGACCAAAGTTTCTGTGGTGGCCGTCTCTTATTCCGTGGTTGCATTTTCAGGAAGGTAGCACTTATAATCGTCATCAAAAATCCACCGAAGATTAGGAAGATTATAATCACCTACAACAAGTACATTGTCGCGCCTATTACATTTGGTCGGGATGCTTTGGACTGCAGAAGAGTGAACATTGTACAAGTCAGGATCACTGTTCGGCCTTAGATAAATGCAACAAATATATAACGATCGACCTGGCAGTGAAACGCGTACGACAACTTGCTCCAAACATTCACATCCAGGCATTTTTAGTATAGTCCCAGTTAGATGTTTCTTTATCGCTATGAGAACACCACCTCCGCGACGTAGATGACTGGTAGAAGAGTTGCGATCGCATCGGTAGATTGTGTAGTTCGTCGTTAGCTCGGTGTTTAATATATCATCACGTAACCAGGTTTCGGTGAGAACGATAATGTCATAGTCGCAGGAAGTGAGCGCAAGCAAGAAAGCCTGCGTTTTTGTTCTCATTCCACGAACGTTCTGGTAGTAGACGGACAGGAAATCTGGAGTTGTACGCAACGGCATGCTATGAACCAAGAGATTTTCAGAAAGCGAACTGTCATGTAAAGCAAAATACTCGCCTGAGAAGGGAGTTCGGAAGACCCCCTCACGACCTCCGACCGCAGGACCGGGACGACTAAGCGGGTCGCTGGCTGGTAGCGCGACTGCGTCGGAGCGCTCGGGGGCTTCCGTAGTACTGTATAACGGGCGTCCCGGTGATGGCAGCGCAGCGTGAGTTTGTAGATGTGGTCTTGGTGATGGCAAGGAAATTATGCTTCGTTCAAGTAACGGCAAATTGCACGAACGTGTTGTACCCGATGGAACGCTAGAAACCGAGTGGTTTTCAGAAAGCGAACTGTCATATAAAGCAAAATACTCGCCTGAGAAAGGGAGTTCGGAAGACCCCCTCACGACCTCCAAACGCAGGGCCGGGACGACTAAGCGGGTCGCTGGCTGGTAGCGCGACTGCGTTGGAGCGCTTGGGGGCTTCCGTAGTGCTGTATAACGGGCGTCCCGGCGATGGCAGCGACAAACAAAGTGCCCCTTCTTTTAGTTGGTTCAAATCTTCAGAGAGCACGACCGGGTCAGAAGGGTGAAATTCCAGTCGACTGCTGTGCAGATAATCTTCGGTGACGGCGTCTAAAGTGTTGTGTTCAGCAGCAGTCTGTAGTGGGAGGCGTTCTGAGCGAGCAGAAGCGATGCGGTCTAACTTTCCACTTAGACATTGAAGTTGTTTGTCAGGCAGGTTAGACAGACTGCAATTGAGATTTGTTTTGAGGGTGTGCAGAATCTATAATTGCTTCGGAAGGACATATACCCTCCTTGGCTATAAATATAATCTTATTTTTATTCAAAAACCTAATCTAATTTGGTTCGTGTATATTTTAATTTTGATTTAGATTAATTTTTCTACTCATTTTATGAATTAAAAAACCTATTATTTCATTTTTTGCTTTACTTTTTTATTTCGGTCGTTTTGTTGATTTCTATAATTTATTCAGTTTATTCGAGATTTTATTCGTGCAAGACTAGAAACTGTTTTCATTCCACCTCTAGTTGGGTGCCTACTTCTCGTGAGTTCTGCAAACTAATCCAATAGTGAAATGTGTAAGAAATGTCTCATCTCACTGCTAGGTGGACTAAATCGGTTTTTTCTTACATTCTTTCCATTTATCTTCAAATGAATAAAACAAATATACTTCTAGAATCAATCAATAAATGTTTGAACAAAGAGGACTATTCCCTAACATTCCCAAAATTTTCGACTTGCATGTTGGTTCGTTTTTGGTAAAGGAAATTTCATATTTGTTATTTCAATCAACATTGCTGAATCTGAGAATTCTAAATATTAAATTACCACTGAAAGGAGAAAGTAACAATTTTGGTTTTATATCATACTACAAGCGTAATATAAGTTTTAGGGCTTCACAAATGCCATGAAGCCGTAATTGTTGTGTGGGAAAAATAATATATGTGTATAGAAGTAATCAGCTCCTGATATTTAAAGTAAAGTTTAGCAACTATATATGTGTATTAACAATCCGTACTGACAACAGTTGGTGAAAAAAAAGTAGTCATCATGCTAAGTATACGAGTTATGCATGTATACAGGGCCGCCGAGAGGGGGGAGGGACCGGGGTGTTTCCCCCCGGGCCCGGAATTTCGAAGGGGGCCCGGATCTTTAACAGAACTTAAAATTTTGGCAAATATTTTTTCGACAAAAATTTATTTGAGAATACAATTAAACATTCAATATCTTGTGTATGAGGTAACTAGAATGGCGAGAATTCTAAACTACCTCTTATTTGATATCAACTATGTTTATACCAACGTAAATCTCGCATCGAAACAAGATCAGACTCGAGCGGGCATAGCGGAATTTGTACATTGAATGTCATGTACGCAGCTCACCTGGGTTCGAATCCCAATTAGAAGTCATGAGGTTGTCTTCAAATTTCGTTAATTTGGAATCGATTTTTTTGATTTATTGAATTTCCAATCTTCGAAAGCGCTGGATTAGTATCGAAAGTAATTATTGAAAGAAAAAAAACCCTGTTTAAGGTTGCCACACCGGTTTTTGGAGGCGAATTCCGTGTCTTCGTTCAGGTAAATCTGAATTCGCCCGGAAGAATCCATTGGATTATTTTGAGATTTTGCGTTACCCTTTTCTTTTCCAGGAATCGCCCAGCGCCCAGTCCTCATAAACATAATCCTCGGGTTGCAGGCATTATGTTCCTCACAAAGATTCTCGAAAGAATCTGAAGTGTGATTTCACACCCCGTGTTTGTTTACTGAGGAGCAGAGCAGAGCAGAGCGCTCGGGTTAGCCTTCACAGCGAGAGTGATTGATGCTTTTGGATTCTTTGTGAATATCCGAGAAAGCTACATCCAACTAAATCAACAAAACTGTTAACAAATGCAAAAATGCTTTACCAAAACATTACACTCTACGATGAATGTGAAGAAAATAAGATATTTTTCCTCCTAGCGCTACGAGCTACATAAGAAGTAAAACAGTGCATATTTATTTGTTTTTAAGTGTTTTATACAATATAAAGCAATGGAAGCGCTCCAAAATTCTGTCGAATGATCACTTTAATTCGAAATTCAAATTGATTTCAACGCATACCCATGTGTCTCTTGAAGTCTATCCCCTGCTCAGTAAAATTCTGCTGGTCAAAGTACCACTAGAGGCGGTAACCCTACCTCTATTTGAGAGCTCAATTGGTCAAATGAGTCATCAAAAACAAAAATTTAAATTTGAAATTTAATATATTTGGTTTGCCGTTCATTGATACAAAATGTATAAAAAATCATATTCAGCTACGAGATGATACTGAAACATTTTTGTCAAGGGGTCATACTCAAATTTTTCTCAGTAAAGGGGTCATACTCAATTTTTCGGCAATTTTCGACTACCAATTTCCCCTAGCAAAGAGGCCAGGGATGGAAAAAAATAAATACGTTTTACAATTCTTTCAAATTCGGCCTTTTAGGGATGATCCATAAATGACGTAGCATTTTTTGAGTGATTTTTAACATCCCCCTCCCCCATCGTAGCAATTCGTCACAAACCTCTAATTACCCCCTGGTAATTACGTAGCTTGACGGTAACTCTGCCCCCCCCCTTGTCACCGCAAAATTTTTAAAAAATTCTATTCTATTCCCCTTTAAAAAAGCCCCTGTCGTCACACATCATCACAAAATACAAAACTCCCCCCTCCCCCATATAATGCTACGTCATTTATGGATGATCCCTTATCAACATTTTCATTATAACAGCGAAATGCGTAAACAACAAGCCCCTGTCGTGACAAGTATAGTGTTTATAGTTTTGTTTTGAATTTTATATGTCATGGAGCATGAAGAGAAGATCTCCCAGTTCACAAACCTGCAGCTGCCAATGATTCTAAGAAGCATACGTTCAACTAAATTGCTAAATTGTGTTTGATTGATTTCGAAGAGAAAATTTAACTCTGCTTCCAAATTAAACCAACTAGTTAGCAAGATTAGATAACTAATGTTGCAAGTGAAATCCGCATACAAAATCTTTAGGTTTTGGAGGAGTGAGCGTGAGATTTTGAACGTCGCTTCCTGAACGTAACGATTTTATTTTATTTTTGAGCTATTTTCTAGAAATCAGGTATAACATTTTTGTAAAATATTTTAAGGTGTGCTAACACACTAACACAAATAAAAGAATAATTCATGTTTTTATAGGATTATGAATGTTTTCGAAACCAGCATAGCGCAAAATCCAACCAAAACCCTTATTTGAACTTTGAACCATGTTTCTCATATTTTTTTTTTCATTTTTTTATTCCTACGTGGATTTTTTTTATTTTGTTAAAATTTTATTGATCTATTTTTTCAAGTTGTGGATTGTATGTATATTTCTATAGTTGTAATATTCTGCCTTTTTATCTATTTGCATACTTTTATTTTATCCATCTTATTCTATTGTATCACTATCACTTACTTTAATTTATAATTTTTTCTCTGTTATTTAATTTTATTCGCAATTTTTCGAGAAAAATCTGCTTTCTTTATTTTTTCTTCTTATTGTTTCATATTTTGATACCTTGTTTTTTTATTTGTTTCTTTTGTCATTCCATCTAATTTTTAGAATTTGTCTATTTACTACATTTATTCTTGTCAAAGCCTTTTTCTACTTCCTTTTTTCATATTTTTTGCATTTCTAAAAGCAATTTTACTTATTCAAATTCATTCCAATTTGTCTTATTGTTTAATTTTTACCTTTCTCCTATTTTCTTACTCATTTTCTAGTTTTTAGTTTTCCGTTTATCGTAGTTTTATTTTTTCCCATTGTTCATTTAATATAATTTTATTTATTTTTTATATTTTTTTCTTAAGATTTAATTCGTTATTGTTATTTCTTCATGTTGTTCATTTAACCTATTTTGAAAATACTTTTTCAGTTGACCATTTTCCTATACGTTAACATTGATTTTTTTTTATTTTCCTAAAAAAAACTTTTGATTTATCTTTTCTTGACACTATGCGCACTTTTTCTTAATTTTACATTTAGTTCGTTGTTTGAATTTATTTCAAATTTCATTTCTAGTGCTTTTTCTATTCTTTAAATAATATCCATTTTATTCATTTTCTTCGTGTTAATATCTTCATTTTTGTGTTTCTGTAGTATGGCTTTTTTCTACTATTTTTTGTTTACTATTTTGTCTGTTTGCTCCCTTTTTTCGTTCAATACTTCCAATTTTCTTTACTTTTTCGTCTTTTCATCATTTAAATTTTCCAGTTTTTCAAAATTTTCTGGTTCGTCAATTTTTTTAATTTCTCTATGGTTATTTTACTCTTGTCTTTTATATATACTCCTCTAGTTTTATGCATTCTTAAAGTTTAATTTATTTTTTCTATTGCTTTAAATATTTCTTGTTTTTAATGTTAAATAAATTTTAAATCATATCGAGTTTTTCAGTTCTATGAATTTTTCATATTAATGTTTGTATTCTTTTTTCGTTTTTTTTTTCATTTTCATTGATTCTAATTTTTTTCCTAATTTACTATTGATTTTTCATTATTTTAACAATCTGTTCAATAATGTTCGACTTTTTTAATCTTCGCAATATGTTTTCCTGGTTTCCTGTTTTCCTTTATCAATTTTTTATAGGCTTTGTTTTGCTTTTTCTCGATTAAAGATTTTTTGACAATTGACATTTGTTTATGTGGTTGATTTTGTTGTTTTAGCTCTTTTGTACATTCTTTTAATATTTAGTTTTCCTATTGTTTTTTATCTTTTGCCGTTGATCGCCGTTTAGATGTTTTTAATTTTTGTAATAACTACATTTTTAATCTTGTCATTTCCCTACTTTTATGAATACTATTACAAAAATGACGCTTTTGAAAGTTACCAAAACTGTCGAAGAGGTATTAAAAACTCCCAAAGTATAAAAAAACTCTGCGTTTTTTCCTTCATTGGCACTACAAACAACTAGAGCAAAAGATGGAACATAAATATAAAATTTCAGTGTACTATACATAATATCAGTGAACTCCAATGGATTTCAAACATTGACTTTTTTGTACTCAGGCAAGACACAGTGTTGGGGGCCCGTACGTTGGACCCCCCGGGCCCGTATTTCCTCTCTGCGGCCCTGCATGTATACTATCTTGAATCAGAGCGCAAATGAAGTACTTTGCATAGGTTGGCATCTTACTCATGGATTCACTCTAAAGAATAAGAATCATAACAATAGCACATGATGAGATAAAGATGCGAGTGCAGTGTTTGCTTTCATGCTTAAGAGTTAACACGTTGGACTAGGAAAGTGCACGTGAAAAAATATTGAGAGATAATTCAATTAGGACATGGATATGTGCTATTATAACATGGTACAGTATATACATATACTCCATTTTCAATCCGAGTAGCTATGGTCACAGCGTGCGACCAGAAGCTACATTTCACCAGTCATATAGCAGTTAAATAACCTTTCACCCTAAACCGGGTTGCATTCAACAAATGCCTCCAGTAAAAGATATCCTCTCTAGCAAACCAAATAAAAACATGGAAGCAAAAATAAACAGCCCTTTCTCACGGACTGGATATTGCTATTTGCACGCTGCCTGCCTGCCTGCCGCTTCGTGCCATCATAGAAAAATACTTAGTCTACTGCTGCAACTGTGGCTGAGCAGCTTCTCTATTTCAACACTGCAGATAACAAAGAGTGGTTACATTTTAGTAGGAAAAGTGCTTCCTTGGATTCTTCCGGCTTAATGGTTTTCTTTTCCATTTATGGCACTACGTTGGTTCAAGCTACGTACACTCTTTGCTGTTGAATCATCGCACGTCGCCGTTGTCATCACGATCCGATGGAATCGGATTCTCTTCAGCGAAGTAGGGTAATTGTAGTGGCTTTCCAGCGGAGATAAACCCAAGATCAAGCTTACAAAGAGCAGAAAAATGAACAGCTTAGACCAACAAAACAAAAACGTTTTGTAGTTGGGGGTCCAAGGTTTGTGAAAGTGAAATTGGCCAGCTTTAACATATCGAAAGCATTCTTAAGCCTACAGAACAATATGTGCAGGTTAAAAATTCTGTCAAATGTAAGGTGCACGTGCAATTCTAAAGCTGCTTACAGCCTGCTGCTTCGGGATCGATCTGAAACACAAAACTAATAATAAGGCTCTAAAGTAAGCTAAATTTATTAGAGGAATGACCTAAGAAGAGTAAAAACTGAGATTGTGCGCAGTTTTAAAAATCATGTATTGAGATAAACGCGTTTAAAGTTTTGAGAAAACTTTCGATGAATAATTCGTGGTAGAATATTACTATTTTGTAACAATTACATGGAATTATAGGTTTTGAATATCGCTGACTATGAAACTGAAGTCATTTTTTCGAAATTAAAAATGGAGGATCCAATAAATCCACAAAAATAAGCGATATTTCTGCCAAAACCGAAAAAAAAAGATTTTGTGATTTCTGAACACGAATTTGAGTTAATATGTATCAAAATCAAAAATTTAAAAATGGTGATTCCAATATGCCGGACTAAAATGTGACCTTACCAATTTTGACCGATTTTTTTTTTCGTTTTTACCGTTTTCTGCGATTGTTTCGTAACTCACGATTAATCTGCGATACCTCTACAAATCAATCCGCGAAATATGATTTTCAGGCGTAGGAACGTGCATAAAGCCGTAAAAAGGTTTCTATCCGAGGCGTGCGTCTTGAGCCGAAAGCGTCCCTTGGCGGCCAGGACACTGCTTCGAACAATGGCCTCTAAACCTTGTTTAACACAATATAGTTGACAATAATACCATTCAATAAGTGCGAAGAAAAAAATCAAATTTTTGAAAATTTTGAATGAGAACCTCCCTTTAATGAGTAAAATTACGACCATTGCATAAGTTGTTCACGTTTCTTCATCAAAAACAATATGTTTTGCAAAATTGGCATAAAATTCTCTTTAAATATTATTTTTTATAAGAATGTTTAGTTCATGGGAATCGAGTATTGATGCACAACCATGCACTGCTGAGCCCCGTGTAAAACTGACTCAGACATCACTTCGCTAAAAGTTCAATAACTTCTTTTGACAAAGTCGGATTGACAAGCAATTTCCGACAAAGTTGTGTCTACAACTTTAATTATCTTTCTTATTTTCACTTACAGTGATAATGTAATGCATACAGTGCCACCTAACGGTAAACATGCTTGTCTTGTTAATCTACTTTTTTTTTATTCATTTCGTTTATTTGATAGGCACAAATGCGTTAGCTTGGCGGTGCCGAATTCTTTTGTTTTTACATTTTGGGTATTTTAAAACTAGAATGTTGAAATATTTTTTTTAAAAGAGAAAAATTTTACAGCTATCTTAAGACTAGAAATAAGATTCTATGTACAAGAGAGGGGGCAAAAGATTTTTTTTATGAAAATTTTTAAAACAAGGATTTCAGTAGTAATAGTTTTTTGAGGAATATTTACAGTTATCTTAAAACTAACAATATAGTTTGGTACACAAAAGGGGGAACAAATATTTATGAAAAATTTCACAGGTGTTTTAAAACTAGGGATACAATTCTATTTACAAGATGGGGGACAATAATTTTAACAAAGACGTAAAATTACAACTATCTTAAAACTAAGAATACGGAATACAAATTTAAACTTTTTTACCGGAGACTTATGCTTGGTCAAGATATTCAGAGGGGGGCTTATTTCCAAAATCGGTGTAGAAGCAGTTGTATCAAGGACAGGGGAGAGAAGGTGTAGATGGTGACCGGGAGAGAAGAGAAAAACTTACAACTTTCGGGCAAACGGGAGATCAGCGAAATAAATTTGCGCCTCAGTCTAGTAGGTCGGATTGGCGGATGGTATTCTTCGCTCTTGCTTCAGTTTCTGTCGTGGTGAGGGCGACGGCGGTTACATAGTGGCAGTCTGGAGCTGATCGGTTCCACAAGGCAGGAGAAAACTTCTAAAAACGAAAAATAAAAAGATAGGAGCTAAATTGGGATATTTATCGTTTTTATGAAAGTATATATAAGGGACATATAGGGGAAATCACGATTTGCCACCATATCTCGGATTGGGACATTGGATGGTCTACCTCGGGCTCGAAGGGAATCCTTTAACTGAGACCTGGCGTCCAAATACCCGGCGCATACCCAGACAACGTGCTCGATGTCGTGATAGCCCTCATCACAAGCGCACAGACTACTCTCCGCAAGCCCAATACGCCGCAAATGCGCATCTAAGGTGTAGTGGTTGGACATAAGTCGGGACATTACACGAATAAAATCCCGACCCACATCCATCCCCCTGAACCAAGGCTTCGTTGATACCTTTGGGATAATCGAATGTAGCCATCGTCCAAGCTCCCCATTGCTTCACGTCGTTTGCCAACTGTTGAGTGTTCTCTGACGACAAATACTAAAAAATTCGTTGAAGCAGATTGGTCTTTCGTATATGTCACCATTTAATGCGTCCACCTTTGCTAATGAGTCGGCCTTTTCATTGCCCGGGATAGAGCAATGAGAGGGGAACCAAACAAAGGTAATCTGATAAGATTTTTCAGATAACGTACACAAGGAATCCCGTATCTTCCCCAGGAAATATAGGAATTGCTTTTTTGGGCTTCATCGCACGAAGAGCTTCGATAGAGCTGAGGCTGTCCGAAATGATGAAGTAGTGATCTGTGCGAGTAAAGTCTCCCAGAACTAGCCGCGGTGCCGGTAAGGATTCCGTGATATTACAAAGCATTCGGTGCCCTACCGAGGCTCTAGGAGGAATGTAGATGGAAGCAATGCAAAGATCTTTACCTTTGATTATAACTTGACAAGCGACAATTTCAATGCCTGGTGTCGAAGGGAGGTTAATTCGGTTGAAAGAATAGCACTTTTTGATCCCCAAAAGTACTCCTCCATAAGGGTTTCCTCGATCCAGACGGATTATATTAAAGTCGTGGAAGTTGAGATTTATAAGGGAAGTTAACCAAGTTTCACTTAATGCGAAGGCATCACATTTTAAACTGTTTAGTAAAAATTTGAAGGAATCGATTTTCGGGAGGATACTTCTGCAATTCCACTGTAGGACAGTGATCGAATCAGTGACCTCGTTTGATGACTTAGCCATCGAAGGATACGATCGCTGCAAGGAGGGGCCATTTAGCAGTCAACTGTTTGAAAAATGTTTGCACCATAGGGAGAAAATGTATCAGAATGCTTTTACGAGGATCAGTAACATTGTGAAAATTAAGTCCACTATGTCAGAAAATTTCATTAGTCCGCTACTGGACTGAGTATCTGTTTGGAAAAAGGGAACACTTGGGGTTTTTGGTGTCCCTGGAAGTGGTGGATTCTCCTTGTTAGAATTATAATTTCCAAGTCCTGGAGCAAATTGCTTCGGCTTTAGTGCATCACTTCCGTTGGATTTATTGATTGTAGTTGGCGCACTCTGAGTGGACGACACCTTGGCACCCTTACGAGGCAGTCTAGGGGAGGCTAGATTTCTCCTCTTCCTGGACTCCCCTTGGTTAACCAAAGATGTTCCCTCTCGTGGGTCGTCAGATTCTTGCTCAACGCCAGCCAAAAGAGCAAAGGAATTTTCGGAAGGGACAGATGGCGAAGCATTCTTAAGAATTTCTGCATAAGAGCGCTTCGAGCGTTCCTTAAGGGAGCGCTTAATTTGATCCCCGCGCTGTTTGTACGCGGGGCATGATTTAAGATCATGCGGAGGGCCCCCACAGTAAATACACTTTTCAGTTTCTCCACCGCAAGCGTCATGCTCATGTTCTCCCTCGCATTTGCCGCACCTTTTCTTATTGCCACAATAGGTGGCTGTGTGGCCCAGCTGCTTGCAATTGCTGCAGTTCATTACCCGCGGTACAAACAGGCGAACAGGTAGACGAACCTTATCCAGGAGGACATAGTTGGGGAGGGAAGACCCGGAGAAAGTCACTCGAAGCGAGTCTGACAATGAATAAGTTGTCTTATTATTCTCAGTTTTTGCTGAATACAATTGCTTGCATTCCAGAATCTTCACATGTTGAAGTGAGGGGTCCTTAAAGCAACCAACTCCGTACTTCAACACGTCTTCGCACTTCAAACCCGGTTCGGCGACGACCCCGTCGATCTCCAATGCCAAATAAGGTATATACGCCTTAAATTGCTTTGTAAAACGCTCGCTGCGAGCAATCTGGTTTCCCTGGTCGAGGTCATTCACTAATATGCGTATTTTATTAGCTCTAACACGTGTTATCTGAGCTACGGCCGGGTAGTTAGCAGTCAGCTCCCGTGAAATCTCTAAAATATTAAGCGATTTCGCGATGGGCCGGAAATAGACCACCCAGGGTCTAGTTGAACTGGGTGGGTATGTTTTAATACGAGGAGGACTGGGGGAATCAGGGGAGGGAGTAATTTCGGGTTTATCCGGTAAATCCATGGGAATATCATTCCCATCCAATGTTACTTCGCCCTCGGCCATTTAGGCACGAGGATAGCACGTGGTGTAAACGAGAGATGAAACTTATATTCAGGGGAAAGGGAAGAAGTAGAGACCGATCGGGGAAAGGGATATGAAAGAAATAAAAATACTTAGCTTATATAGCGGCGATTCCGGCTACTCTGGTATTCACTTCACCAGCCTGGGCACCGGCGAACAAAGACTGCCTCAAACAATGGTTGACCCTTCACTGACAATATTTATACTTATTCACTTTATGCACGGCACCAGAAAACGAACTGCTTCGATCGAGAGCTCGGAGAGTTATGATGGTGTTAATCTACTTGACACTATGCTCACATTCTCGCTTATCATGCACAGGTACTGTTTTCCACAAGTGCTGTGCGCGTAAATGAAATATATTGAAGAAGATTGGTGCCCGCGCACGCTACGTCACTGAAACTGCGAATTTGACTTAAATCGGCACAATCGGCCGACTGTGCTAATGATGCAGCTGCCTATCCATTCGATTGCACTAACCGACGAAATCTGTGTAAATCGGTCTATTTTAACAATTTATTTAAATAAACGGTTCTCAACCTGCTTAGAAATCACCCTGGATTGCTGCGGACCCCAATGAATTTTATCTAAGAAGATCCATTTTCGATCAGCTATCGACGTTTCGAGCTCGTTAGACCTGAACTAAGTACGAACTAAATAACGTGTCGCAAGACAGGAACAGCAGGCTACGCCAAGAGTGTGGAATGTCGCGAGAAGTCCTACAGAGGAACCCAGACAGTGGCCTCCAAGAGGGAGGGAAGAGAGAAGGCCGACATAGGTACCCAGACAGGGACCTTCCCCTTCCCCTTCTATGGAGCAGCCAAGTCGCTCGAAGCGGTGGCTGAGTTCCCCTCGAAGGGCAAGGGCAAGCGCAAGACGACGTCGAACGCGAAGCGCCCTAGGAAGTCACCAGGCGAAGGTGCCTAAACAAGACCATACGGCGTAATACTGTCGAAGCAGCGAGATAAATCTGACACATCTTTTCTCCCAGATGTTGCAAATGTTGGTCGATATTTTGCATTTTGAATTTGGGGCAACATAATTCTATTAAAATCTTCAAAAGGCCGTGGTTTAATATGCGACAGATTTGACGAACAATACATTTATTTCAATAATCTGGTCGAAGTTTTGAATTCGGGTCTATGAAATGCATCAATAGCACTATTCACAAGTATGAATGTAAGAATTTCACGATTTCCATTTTTGATAAAGCAAAGAAATCGAGAGACTTAGTAACGTTTCAAGGTGGAAATTTCCCTTTTCAAAATACTGGTTTTAAACCTAAGCTATGGAAAAAATTATAAGTTAGGAGGGTAGATACTAAAGTGAATCGCGAAGTGATCGAAAGAATCAACTCTTGAAAAAGATTGAACGAGCCACGATGCTTTTTTTTTAAAAAGTTCAGGTTTTTTTGTTGTTAGGGGAAACTTTGCCACTGCGACCACTATTCAGGTTACCTTTTGTGGCTGCCCCTGTGTGCTCTACATGTTACAAATTACCCGAATCCAATGTAGTTGGAAGCGAGTTGTTTGTTTGTCCACATGTGTCGTCCCAACCGGGTAGTACATTATTAATGTAGCTGAGGATCCGTTTGGGACAGGTATGCCATACCTCGTGATGCGTCATAAGATGCCTTCCGAAGCACCGCTCCCTTCGAAGAAATAGTACCGCACAATGGCAGAGAATATGTTCTGAGCTCTCGGGCTCGTAGTTACTGAATCGACAATTGTCATCTTGACTTTTGCCATTTTTGTCTTTCTCCTATAGAAAGGTTATGCAATCACTCTGAACCTCGTCAACTTAATCCCGGCCCGGAGGGCTGTCTATCATACACCATTTGACTCAGTTCGTCGAATTCGGCAAATGTTTGTGTGTGTATGTATGTGTGTATGTATGTATGTTTTTTATAGTAAGGTTAAAAAAGCTTCAAAAGCCTGGTCTGTAGTGTATTGGCACTGTGTGGGACTCACGACTCACGTTCGTGCCTAACCACTAAAAACATTCCTTACTTTTTACGCCCTTCTCCCCACGGAACTACGTCATCGTATTACTTCGTGGGGGGTTCGTTGCGCTTTCGTCGCACCTCTTTCTGCTGCTCTATCTCGAAACCTCGCTTGCTTCATGGAGTGGCACGACCTATGAGCTTTGATTGTATGTATGTATGTATGTATGTATGTATGTGGACAAAACTATGCACATCGGTTATTCGGAGATGGCTGAACCGATTTCATCAAGCTTAGTCTCAAATGAAAGGTACAACGTTCCCATAGGCTGCTATTGAATTTCATTAAATTCTGCGATGCGGTTCCGAAGTTACGTGTGGAAGAGTGCGGACACACAGCAAATTCACATTTTTGCCTTCTCCTATAGTAAGGTTATGCAATCACTCTGAACATCGTCAACTTAATCCCGACCAATTTTTTTTGACTTGCATAGGTTTTCTGTATTTCAACAGGAGCGTAGTTAGAGGGATACGGTGAGGGGTAGCCCCCTCCTACATCACTCACCACTCACGCTTCCCTAAACCGCTCTTCCCTCATCATGTAGCTACTATACCCGAATAAAATTTTCTAGTTCCTTCAGAATGAATTTTCCTACTAGGTCTGAAAAACCAGTGAAAAATTTGATTTGAAATGATTTTGAGTTGAGAAACTATTTTAAAATTTATTAACAAGTTGAAAATTTTTGGCGGGATCCAAACCCCCGAACCCTCCTCCTAGAACCGCCGCTGGTTTCAAGTGTTTCAGCGTCGACTCATAGCAACTAGCCATGGAATCGTAGTTTGGATAAATGAGAAAGGCACAATTGCACCACTAGGTGAGTTAGAACGAGTTTTTTGAGATGATACGTAACAGGACAATGTCCCGGAAATAAACCTATGATTATACGTAAATCTTTTCGTTATAGATCCATTAGTTTTTTGGCTCTCGCTATATCTGGATTAATGAATTTCTTAGCTTATCGAGCGCCTTCTACGTTACGCCAGTCGTTTAGTAGTTGGTCCCTTGCCCAAGCCAAAAGTTCTAGTTTGATTGCACAGGTTGATATACCTAGAAATGGTTGTGGTCCAATCAACATGTTTGATGAACCACGCCTGGCTAATTCATCGGCCACTTCGTTACCATCGATTCCTTGGTGGCCAGGTACCCAAAATATCATTACTTTATTCCAAGTTGCCAGTTGTTGTAAAGATGTAATGCCCTCCGAAACCAGATTGAATTCACATTTCGACGACCTTAATGGCAACAGTGCTGCTTGGCTGTCCGAGAAGATTTTTGCATGTCTGTAGTTTCGTTTCCTACAGACCTCCGAGCAGGTCATAGACATATGCATATAGCTCTGCCTGGAGAGCTGTAGTCTACTTTCCCATTGATATCGTTTCTTTAATTCTTGGTCCGTAGACTCCCGAGCTAGTCAGCTCACCCATTTTAGAAACATACGTATAGAATGATATTGTACCTTGAGGGAGTATGGGACCCCATACATCTTATATCTGACGATGTACTTTGTGGACCTCATATGAGATATCGAAGTTCGGTTTAGCCTCCATTTTATCTTGAACTGTACTGCCTACGATCGCATATCAGTCCCATAAATATAGGAACTCCCATAGAAAACAGGACAACTATGCGATCATGGGTAGTGTAGTCAAGACAGGGCTTAGCTTGACTTCCTTTATTATACTCAGGTGACCATTTAAATCCCCGTCAAATAGTGGTTTACCCTTTGGCACTCTCACAGAGCCAAGTCTCTCTTCCCTTATAACATGTTTGTGCAATGAAGGTAGATGAAGCATGGCTTCCATGACTGTAGTGGGTGTTGATTTCATAGCGCCTGTGACACAGAGGCAGGATAGCCTCTGAACTTTAGTTAGTTTAGTTTGGGCGGTCTTTTGCTTAACTTTGGGCCACCACACAATGGAGGAATAGGTTAATCGTGGTCTGGCGATGGTCGTGTAGGACCAGTAAGCCAACCTCGGTTTGAGACCCCAAGTTTTCTCGAAGAGTTGACTGCACGCCCACCGTGCTGTTGTTGCTTTATTAACGGCGTATGTCAGGTGCGAGTTCCAATTCAGTTTTTTGTCTAGGATAACACCTAGGTGTTTCGCCCCCTTCTGCGTAGTTGATTTTAGTTCCACTGCGCGTTGGGGTAACCAACTTCAGGTTTTTTTCCTATTAGAAAACGATACAATAACCGTTTTTGCAGGGTTCACGTTGAGTCCCTCTTTGAAACACCATGTCATGATGAAGTTCAGGGCTAATTGAATCCGATCGCATAGTACAGATTCATTTTTCCCCTCACAATTAGGACAATGTCATCTGCGTATTCAACAATCTCGGTCAGATCATTGAGAAGATCGTCCAAGTGTCACTAAGGTATGTAGGGCTGTTTCCGTAGATTTGCCCTTTTGATATGCAAACTGGTACTTGTTTAGCGGAGCTTTCGATAAGTGCTCCGTTCGAATATAGTGGTTCAGCAGTTTTGCCATCAGTTAAAGAATTGTTGATGTCAAACTAATATGTCTAAAGGCCATGGGTACTGTTAAGTCTTTTTTTCCTGTTTTTGGAATAAATATTACCCTACCTTCCCTCCAGCTTATAGGTGGGTGCCCAAGCATAAGACTGGATCTCAGGATGTTTAGTAAGTCCGGAAGAATTATGTCTGCCGAGTTTTGTAGTAGTATTGGAGGAATGTTTTCAGGGCCGGGGTATTTGTAGGGTTTGAAGGTGTTGATAGCTTATTCAGAGGCGACGCGTGATTCCACCGTCAACCTGTTCAATACTACAAAATCCCTCAAAATCGACGATTCTAACATCGAACGAATAGTACCAACGAAAGATGTTTGGCGGACGGATTTTTCTGATCGCAGGAGTTGAGCAAAACAAATTTGTTGTCAAAACCCATCGGTGAATTATCAAACAAACGTCTTGTGGAATACCTAATTCAAGAGAGTTCCACAGAAAAAGCAAAAAAGATATATTTCATCCGTATAGGCAACCGCTTACTTCGTATTGAAAAAGATTTCTCAATTTAAATTTCAACAACCATGTCTAAAGGCATTATTGAATACTCATAAGTCATGTTATGATTCGAATTAACCTCCAATGTAGAATCTTATTTTTTACACCGAGAATTATTCCTTCTTCTGTATAAGATAGGTTGAAACATTTATTAACCTGTTTGAAATCATCTATTAATTCTACAAAACAGGAGAGAAATTTAAATGTTCCATATGCAATACCAAAAAATTCATTTTCCTCGCGAAATGACGTAAGAAAGAGACTTTTAACATTATTGCAATAGAACGCGAAACGATTCGAATGAAATCCATTATGTCCATTTTACATTTTCAGTAGACATGTTTTCAATGTGTAAATGCAAAGAACAAACAATTTCTACGAAGCAGGTACATGGTTTATTACTTTCGTTGAATTAACCAAATCCATACGTGCTTATAACTAATATGTCCCAAGGGCAGAAACATCTGGTTAGACTACCCAAGAAAACAAGCGTTCGACCGACAGCTGTGAACGTATGGCACAACTGTGAAGCGTGTTGGAAAATTAAAAAGCGCTCTCGTTTCGCACACAGAGCTCTAACGAGCAAATGGACATCGCTACAATGCACGCTGGTTCAATATTTGGTTTGAACCGGTGCAAAAGAGAATAGAAAAAAAAACCGTCGCCCATGGCTCTCAGGCTGCTGCTGCTGCTCCATCCAAAGCGTGCGGTGAGAGTACGAGATGCGTGCATGTTTGAGGATGAACTGGTGAAACCATTTTCTGAAATTTTACTGGAGACCAGTTGGTTTATCGTTCAAAACTGAATGACCTTAGTGTTTTATTTTTCCCTTCATTGAAAATATTTTGCTGAGTTCTACAGTTCATTTAAACTTGAAATGGGTTTCGGTTTGTCTGATTTGGCTTACCTGTTCAATGAACAGGTTGAACGTACCGACGCGTCGCCTCTGAGCTTATTTAATTAGAGATGGTGTGAAAATCCGACAGGCCAGTTTCTGTGATGCCTCACAAGTCCTGTTAGGATGGAGTCCATCACAATCCTGATCTGTTGAATTTTCGTCTTTCGCAACCGACCCAGGAAAGTGAACTCATTAGAACATCCAATGTTTCACTGTTGTCAATTGTGAGAGAACCATCGCCTTTTTTCACTTGCACTAGGCCATTTGTGTGATCCTTTGACAAGGTTTTTTGAAGGCGAACTGCCTCTGGAAAGTTTCCGATGGTCTCACAAAACTCGCGCATTGATAGTTTCTTAGTCTTTCTCAACTCAGTGTTGTATTTGGTAAGAGCGGTCCTATCGTTTGACCAGTTACCAGTAATCTTCGCTTTACTGAACAAGCAGATTGGATCTTACTCTCCGTTTTTATTCGACTGTTTCAGGTGTGAGCTAAATACACACCAATTTGTTTTCCTTATTTGCCTGTGTTTTTGCATTGTGAGTTTGTTGACTTCTATGGCGAACGTCCCAATAGTGTGATCTATTCGGATCACAGACACATAATTGTGATCCGAAAGACTAGGTTCGTCAGAAATGTGCCAACTCTTCATCTTTTCCGTCAGTTGAGTGCTATATAACGTGAGGTCTAGTACTTCGCTCCTAAATGCGGTCATAAATGTAGGTACAACTCCAATGTACTTGTTACATACATTGACATCATTTGACGACAGGTATTCTAGTAGATGCTCACCTCTGGTATTTATATCCGTGCTACCCCATATTATGTGATGCGCATTCCACTGATAAAGGGCTTGTTTATGCTTCTGCAGTACTTTATGAGGGTATCGATTTCAGAAGGTGGGGCTGCATCCGCATCGCCAGGGAAGTAGGCAGATGCGATCACAATCTCCTACTTTCCCATAGCCGTCGAGGCCTCCACTGTTATTGCAACGACATCTCGTTGTATGAATCTAGTAATTGGCGAGAATTTTACTGCTCTGTTTATCAAAACTGCAGCTCTTGGAGTTGGCTGTTACAATATACTATCTTGTGAGCTGAGGAATTTAAGACAACGATTTTGTGCTTATTTGCCCACGGCTCCTGTAGAAGAGCGATGTCTAGTCGCTCTTTGGTGAACCTCCGGGCAAGGACACTTGTGGCACCTTTTGCATGGTGAAGTCTCACTTGAATGCAGTGAATGCTGCTCATTTTTTCGGTGTTTCTTTGCCGTCGGTTTTTGGGGCCAATTCTTCGTCCTCTTTATTGTACCGACGGCTAGTCACAGGCTTGTACTGTTCGACGTTCCAGTGGTCTTTTCCGGTCCAGTATTTGCTTCGGCTCTTGCCGTTTGCGCACCTTCGCTTACGGGAGGTTACGATCCTCTTTTTGCGTTTCAGTTCGTGAGCCGCATACAGTATGGTGCTTTTGTGTTTTGCTCGCAAGACGGACTGCCACCGATGCACTCGTTACCGTTGCTGCAGGCTTGTTATGATCAGAAGTCCGTTGTGAGGTGCTCCGTGTTGGGTCACCCACAGGAGCTTTTACAGTCCATGCTTGCCTAGAACTTTCACGTGCGGCGAAGACCGGGTCTCTCTTCAACTGGCGCATTCTAGCCTTTCCGAATACGTAGTTCAGCTGGTTGTGTTGGGAGGTTATCAGTTTCACTGAAGCTTCATCTACCGCCAACAGGAGCTCTACCGTTTTGAGAACGGTAGTTCTCTTCACGACCCTCCAGCTTTATGTGCAGAAATTATCGTTCTGATTCTACACCAGGCGGAGGATGCTCCCATCGGACCTTTCGATGCTGTTGGGGAAATACCCGATGTAAAGTGCTTGTTTTGGAATCTGCGACGCTTCAACGGCTTCCAATAATGCGCCTTCTAAGGGCTTGATCGCAGCTGTGGCATCCTGCAGCCACTTAGTTGTATCTTTGTCTACACAGGCGATTTCGAGATACCCTTGTTTGTATGTGCACTTCCTAAACTTGAGTCTCGTATTGTTTGAGCTCTGCTCCATGATGCTATTGATCAGCGCGCATCGAGTTCGCAGGGTACCCAACCGGGCTGATGGCCATCGAGTGCGACTTGGCCATTTCGTTGAAGGTTGGGCGCTGCTCAGTTTTTAGTGTCTGTCTGGGATCTTGACCGTTGATCTTTTTCGGATACGGTTCTTTCTTGCACCCATTATTGTTCGGCGACTCGGTGTCAGTCGAACGCTGTCGCATGGATGGTGCCTTCACTATTGGGACTTTTGCCAACTCTAGCGCTTCAGCGGGTTTGATGCCGTTTCTCAGCAGCCACCCATAGCGTTTCAGTGCCGCTCCGCTTAAGTGATAAGTTCTTCCTGTTTCTCTTGTTTTATTCTCGGAGCCCTCCGACCCACCGTTTGCTCCGCTGGATTGGTCTGTGTCCTCCCTGGTCACTGCCCGATCCTCGTTTCTGTCTGGAGAGTTGAGAATGGACGAAGTGCAGGACACGTCATCCTCCAATGAACTGCTATTCAGCAGTTCTCCAAGTTTGCTTCCCACGCAATCCTTCTTCCACCTCCATCGCCGCAATCTCCTCCAAACTCATGTTTACAGTGTTTTTAGTGTTTTCCGTTTTGTTCCCACGAATAGCTAGGAAAAGAAAGTCAACCCTGTCAGAGTCCCGTTTGACAGGGTAAGGGCAAAAATACTGTGGGGTGCGCCCTGGTGCCCCGGCTTGGTATTTGTCAACACTTCAGATTCCAGTCCTAGTTTTACGTAAAGTTGGAGTTCGACGTGTTGATACCCCCTCGCCATTCATCCCTCGGCACGGGTCGCGTCACACTTTGGATTGGGACATAAATTTTACTACAGCAGAAGGCTGTTAGCACCCAGCCGACGCCGGTCTAACGATCAAATGTCATCGATGGACTCACGTGAAAGCATGAGATAGGAAACTTGTGAGTAAAAAAGTTCAGGTAGAGTTTTGAGGAATTATAATAACTGCAGCATTTAAAACGGAATACTTTTTGTAAAAGTGCGAAATCGTGAATTCAGTTGTCTGTTTGTGCGTAGATTTACCGAAGTCAGTGTTCAGTTTCAAAATCCCTCGAATTCATTTACTTGCAAGCTGACTGAAGTTTAACACAGAGCCGAATGCCTAGATTCTTTTTAAATCGGACACGATTCTCTCTCTATAGTGAATCAGTTTGTCCATCTCTAGTAGGTACTGCTTCGTAAAACACTTTTAATTCAAGTCAGGTTATTTTTTTCGCAAAAAATTTCAATAAAAAGAGAATTGCATCTTCTTATGTCTATTTACACTCAATAATGATTACAAAGGAACATTGTTTTATAATTGGGCTTTTGAACAAAATTAGTACGATTTGCGGTATTTTTTCCTGATTAATTTAACGGGATTTCAATGCACAACGAAGCCCAAATATGTACCCACACACACATCATGATATAACTGTTAATTGATTGCATCACACCCAACAAGTTACGCGATTCAGTAATTTACGAACAATTGGTTATACGCGCGACAACTCTCTTCCGGCACCCGTGTGACTTAATGACAATCACCACCCGGTAATTATTAAAATTTTGGTTGAAAGTGCACTCTGTGTGCCAGTGACAACCTGCAGTGACATTAATTTATTTGCGTTAAAACCGATATGAATAATGCAGCACTCTTTAATTTTTAAATTAAATATTTCAGGCTACCCGCGCTGTGGTAGGTCAGCAAGATAGCTGGTGGTGGGATGGGGTGAGAAATTACCTTCTGGACCTATTTTCCGGTTCCAGCGCAATGAATGCAACGTACTGCTGCCTGCTACTGAACGGGTTCCTCTGTCTGATGATATGTGCGGCTTTCGGTAACCATCAGCGTCCGTGGATCATCGTAAAATGAACCAACCAACTGCGGTATACACGAGCTGTTAGCTTATAGCTTTTTCGAAACTCTCGCTATTCTCTTTTCCCAGCGACCGTCGCATTTCGAAAGAGTCAAGTGCATCCGTGCAAAACGATGATTTTCGCGTGCCAAAAAAAAACGTTTCCAGGGGAAGGATTTTTGGGTAAGACGCAACACCAAGCACAAAAGGCTTTAATTCCGCCGGAAATTCTAATTGAAATTCCTCAGATGAAATATTTATGTTCGTTACTCTTTTTGGACGAGCAATTTTCCGAAAGCGCAAGAAGTTTATCCCGCACACAAAATAAAACGCGTCTTGCTGTATGCATAGCTTTCCGCTATCTTCACTCTTTTGTTTGAGTTTTAGCCAGTGTATTTCTAAACCGGACTGATATTTCAGGAACGAAGGAATGAGATTTTTGAAATTTAGTTTTTCCAGGCACCGTTCCGGCCATTCAATGCCCATCAAGCTCTAAACTTACCAAACCCAAAACGCAAGAAACGCGTCGAAATTTCGCATGATCCTTGTGGGGGTTGAAAAGTTTACATAACTTTTTTTGTTTTGCCTAGGTTTCTTGAGCATAAACGCTGTGAGAGATCCCACTTGAATGATGAGTGCTGTATACGCTATACATGTTAAAAACAGGACACTGCAGCAGTAAGCATATGCTGCAAACATGTGCTTCGGTGCCTTTTTTCCCTCTTGTTTTATCCTCGTCCCCATCAACTTTGATTTCACATGCTGTACATTAGGGATATTAGTTTTTTACCACTTCCATCTTACCGGATGCTATATGGAAAACTCTAACGGCTAACGGGTTTGAAGAATGGCATTAGGTGTTTGTGTGTAAATCAGCTATCTTTAAAACGGTGACTGCAAAATAACCTGACCATCACCGGATACAGTGAAATAGGACGACTGGAGTTCAGTTCGTTGAAAATGAACCGTTGAAACCGTTCACCGTCAGTTGAACCAATTCGAGTTGCATGTCAATTGAATAACAGCTTCTTTTGAATTCATTTTCTCATGAAAAACCAAGTAAATCAAACTATTGAGTTTCATTGTTATTGAACCAAGCCATTTGATAACCATGATTAAACTAGACTGATATAAACATAATTCCGGCTAAGGCGATATATTCAGGGCGGTGGTAGATTTTAATTCCATCTATTATGTTGTATAAGTTACACTGCGGCAAGTTGAAATGCGGGATAAGTTGGAACGAAAGCCGTAACCATCACCAGAGAAGAGGATTCGCCGAGATTGTTTTTTTCAGCAAAAAGTTCCCTTGAACGCACATTTTGAATCCCATAGGTGTAAGTTTGAAACATCTCAACGACTTTCGAACTTTTGCTTATATTTCGTCGTTCGCGAAATCAGAAACCTATTCCAAACCAGGTCAATTTATCCAAAAATGTTATGATTGCAGATTATTTCTAAAAAGTTACATGATAAACAATCAATTAGGGTCTATCAAGTGTAATGATTATGCTTTTGCCCCTCTCTTGTATATAGAATCTTATTTCTAGTCTTAAGATAGCTGTAATTTTTTTTCTCTTTTATAAAAAAAAAGTATTTCAACATTGTAACCTCCTAGTTTTAAGATATCTAAAATGTAAAAACAAAAGAATTTGGCACCGCCAAGCTAACACATTTATGCCTATCAAATAAACGAAATGATTAAAAAAGTGTAATGATTATGAAATGTTTGTTAATAAATCATTGTTCACCTTAAATTTTTACCGTTTCATCATACCCCGTATTTTGACACCCCTTGGGGCAAATGGAACTGCATACAGAGAAGCAAATTGGAACGACAGTAATGATTCACTAATCTTCGATTCGGAGTTGATCATTTGACCACACAATTTTTCTACATTTTTGTAACAAGTTGTTACGTATTTAATTTACTTTTGTTTGTAATTTGATAGGTAGCAGCGGTGCGAAATCTCAAATTTAGAATTTACCGAAACCAGCATTTAGTTTCAACCCCTTTCTCACTTATTCACTTCCAAGCTGACTGAAGGTTTATTCAGAATCCAATGTCTTCAGCGCAGAAAAATTTTGAATACATTCAGCAACCAATATTATATATGAACGAATCGGCAACACGGGCGAAGAGGTTTAGTGCTTACGAAGACGCCAGAACGATCGGTTAGTGTGACCGCGATTAAATACATACTTGCATTGTATCCTACTATTTTGAATAATAAAACCTATTTGAATTTCACATGGGGGCTCAACCGAAATCCCCGCAAGTATTGACGTCGAGAATTAAGTGATTGAAGTGACAAACAATGCCATTTGGTGTTGGAAATAAAATTAAACAGACGCGTCGCCATTTTATTCCGCGTGATTTTCGAGGGAAGGTTCCACAACCCTGTGAGCGGAGTAAATTCTCCACAACGTGTGTGATCTGAGAGTTGTGATCCGAGAGCGAGACCGGACATGACATGAGAAAAGTCTCCACAATCTTATGAGTTGAGAGCGGAGTAAATTCTCCATAATGTGTGTGATACAAGAGTTGTGTGACCCTAGAACGAAGCTTGAGATAGACATGTCTACACCTACGAGAAGCCAATTGCAAAAGTTGCCGATAGACGAGATCTCGTAGACACTTGCCAACAAGTGGAAAGAAGCATAACCTGATCGGGCTGCTTCTACGTGAGATCAACGAGAGTATTGAAGAAAATTCGTCTGATAATGAAACCATAATCACATCGACGCCGAAAAATAATAAGAAGAAAATGGCTTCAAGTAAAGAAGAAAATACGCGAGGTCCGCAGTTCACATTCCGGATTCCCTTGACAAGTTTTCCGGAGAAAAATCGAATCGTGACGTGTGTGAGTGGTTAACCGAATTTGAGATAACCTGTGCGAATTTTGGGTGGAATGATTTGCAAAAGTTCATTTACGGAAGAAGATTGCTACGAGGAACAGCTAAGCTGTTTGTGTATAGTTCATCTGGCCTTAACGATTGGTCCACATTGAAAGAGGCGCTAAAAATGAGTTCGAAGATAAAGTGACAAGTGCTGAGATACACGAGCAACTGCGCGATCGCAAAAAGACGAAAGATCACATGCAAAATATTGCAAAGCGTGGCAACATTGAAGAGGAAGCGCTATGTGAGTAGGTACGTTATTCGTGGTGTGAGTGATGAGCCGGTGAACAAAGTTTGCCTGTATGGAGCAAAAACCTTACCTGAGCTAAAAGAGCAAGTTAAACAATATGAGAAAATGAAAAGCCAAATGCACATAGAACGGTGAAATACACTAAAGTTGAGAAAGACAAAGACAAAGCGAAAAAGAGCTTTAAATATGAAAGCAAACCAGAAGTTGGAGATACTATCACCGGTGAAGTTCGGTGCTATAACTGTGGCAAACGTGGACATTACGCAAACGATTGTGACATGAAATCGCACGGTCCGAAGTGTTGTGTATGTAGCGAGTTCGGCCACCGAGCCAAAGACTGTAAAAAAGAGAAAGAACCCGAGGTAAACACAATCGAGGAAGAAAAGATGCCTGTATTCGAGGTTGAAGCAAATGGCGTTGTGCTTCGTATATTATTCGACACGGGAAGCCGATACAACTTGATTTGTGAGAGTGTGCTTAGCAAAATTGGAGGGCCACGAGTCAGCAGTGCGCGGATGATTTTTACCGGATTCGGAGCGACGAAAACGCGAGCGCGCGGTACAATCGAGATCGATGTTTGTGTTGGTGACGACGATTATGCGAATGTGTCGTTTTACGTTGTGCCTGTTGGGTGTATGAAATACGATGCGATTTTGGGCATGGACGCGAAATAAGTAAATGTGGCATACGAATAAAGAAGAAGAGTAGTGAAACTAAATCGGATGAAGAAAATGAAATGAAGATGATTTTAAGCGAAAGTGCCAATGACGGCGATGTGTTTGATGTTGCACCGGCGTATGCTGCCGAAATCAAAGCGATTGTTTTAAAGTATGTACCGAAAAGCAATGTGAAAAGTCGCGTGGAAACGCGTATTATTTTAAATGATGATACTCCAGTGCATATCAATCCACGACGATTCGCACCAAAAGAGAAGGAAATAGTAGAGAAAACCATCGACGAATGGCTAAAAGCTGGGATCATCAAGGAAAGTGCGAGCGAATACGTGAGTCCCGTTACTTTAGCGCCTAAGAAAGATGGGTCAATGAGGGTGTGTGTGGATTACCGACAACTGAATCGGAAAGTAGTGCGTCATTGGTATCCCATGAAGAATATAGAAGATGAGGTGGACAAGTTGAAAGGAGCGAAAATATTCACTACATTGGATTTGAAAAATTCATTCTTTCACGTGCCGGTAGAAACAACGAGTCAACGATACACTAATTTTGTAACCCACGCGGGACAGTACGAATTTCTGAAGACCTCATTCGGATTATGCCTCAGTCCGGCGAGTTTCAATCGATTTTTTGCTGATGTGTTTCGCGGGTTGATAAAGAGTGGACGCCTTGTGATCTATGTGGACGATTTGATTATTCCATCGGAAACCGAAGAGGAAAACATTGAAACCCTGAAGGAAGTGTTAAAAGTGGCTGCTGAACATGGAGTGCAATTTAACTGGCAGAAATCTCAATTTCTGAAAAGAGAAGTCGAATATGTCGGATATGTGATCAGTGAAGGATGTTATAAGATTTCACCCGCGAAAATCCAGGATTTGAAAAGTTTCCGTGAGCCGCGTAATGAGAAAGAAGTTTAGCGCTTTATAGGTCTTACGAGCTATTTTCGGAAGTTCATACCAGCTTATGCATTAATTGCAAAACCGTTAACGTCACTGCTGAAAAAGGATGTTAAATTCGAGTTTGGAGAGATTCAGAAGCGTAGTTTCGAGCAGCTGAAAGAGTGTTTGGTGTCGGACCCAGTGTTAAAGATTTATTGTCCTGGTGCCGAAACAGAGCTGCACACTGATGCATCCAAAGAAGGTTACGGCGCTGTGCTTCTACAGAAAAATGATGATGAGAAGTTTCATCCTATTTCGTACATGAGTCAACAAACGAGTAGTGCGGAAAAGAACTATAGTGCGTACCATCTGGAAGTATTGGCAATTGCGCGCGCTGTTGTGAAATTTAGAGTTTATTTACTTGGCGTGCCGTTCAAAATTGTAACGGACTGTGCCGCACTTCAACACACGTTAACCCTCCGGAAGTCGCGCTAATGGCCCACTGAACGAGCAGCCGCTAGTGCCTTAAGACGATTTCGCTAGATTTCCAAAGCAGCGTGCACTCAGTGCACTAGCGCGACTGCCGGAAGGTTAAAAGGGAAGCAGTTGTGTCCACGAGTAGCGAGATTGGCTCTTCTACTGGAAGAATATACTTATACAGTCGAGCACCGCCCAGGCAGCCGGATGCAGCATGTTGACGCGTTGAGTCGAGCGCCTGTAATGTTGGCTGCAAGTGACCCACTTGTGGAAATGATAAAAAATGCGCAAAACCGTGACGAGAAGATACGAGTTATTTTCGAACTGCTGAAGACGCAATCTTTTGAGGATTATATTGTGAGTGGCGAGGTATTAATGAAGGTGGTTGATGGACGCGAAGTGATTGTCGTGCCAGCAGAGCTGCAGAGCGAAGTTATTAGACGAGCACATGATAATGGACATTTCGGTGTGCGAAAGCTGGAAGAAATGATAAAACGTGACTACTACGTACCTCAGTTAACTGCGAAGATTAAAAGACAAATTGAATGCTGTGTGAAGTGTATCTTGGCGGAACGGAAGAGAGGAAAGATCGACGGGTTGCTAACACCGATTCCGAAAGGTGAAGTTCCGTTTGACACGTATCACGTTGACCATGTTGGGCCAATGGATGCTACCGAGAAGCTATATAAGTATTTGTTCGTGGTGGTAGATGCTTTAACAAAATATGTGTGGATTTACCCAACTAAGACGACAAATACTCAGGAGGTTGTTCAGAGGCTGATGCAAAAAAGTGAAGTCTTCGGGAATCCGAAGCGGATCGTTAGTGACAAAGGAGCTGCATTTACATCGAACGAATTTAAAGAATACTGTACGGAACAGCACATTGAGCACGTGGAGATTACGACTGGAGTTCCGAGAGGCAACGGCCAGGTCGAGCGGGTAAACCAGGTTATAGTTACAATTTTAACAAAGATGAGTGTAAACGATACGACAAAATGGTACAAACACGTCGGAAACATCCAACGTTGGATTGACGGAAGCGTGCATCAGAGTACAAGTGTGAGTCCGTTCGAGGCAATGTTTGGGGTGCAAATGCGTCACGAAGGCGATATCCGTCTTTGTGAGATGCTAGAAGAAATCAGGCTTGCGCAGTTCGACGAGCAACGGAATGATATACGAAGAAAAGCAAAAGCAGCGATCGAGCAGGCGCAAAAGGAACAGCGACACTCGTACAATCTACGTGCGAAAGTCGCTTCGAGCTGCCGTGAAGGTGATGTTGTAGTTATCAAACGAACGCAGTTTGGTCCTGGAAAAAAGTATGCGGCCGAGTATCTGGGACTGTACAAGGTTAGCACCGTGAAGCTGAATAACAGGTATGAAGTTGAGAAGATAAGTGGAGAGGGGCCTAGAAAGACGACCAGTGTAGCATCTCACATGAAGCGTTACGATGTTTGGAGTCCAGAACCCTTGCAGGATGCCCGAGATGTAAGAATCAGACCACGGGCGAAGAAGTTTAGTGCTTACGAAGACGCCAGAACGATCGGTAAGTGTTCTGTGTGGCCGCGATTAAATACATACTTGCATTGTATCCTACTATTTTGAATAATAAAACCTATTTGAATTTCACATATATGGACAAATTGGAGGTAGAAGGTTGTTCGTGCATAGGTGATGTATTTTTGTCGCTAATCCCACTCAGAGCCAGCGTAGAAACAAAATTCAGTTTGCAACTTAAGTGAATTTGAATCGGAAATAACTGAATGAATGCGCTGCAACGACCGATTGACGAGGCAAGTAACCGAAGCATACACTTCAGAACGGTGAGCATGAATTTAATGTCGTTTCTTTTTCAGGCTCACATAGAGATGTCAATTTTTGGGAGCTCCGCTTGGCAGGGTTCACGGCTTGAATTTGTTATTATCTTACATTTTTTGTATTCTGATATTTTTATTTGCAGGTATTAATGAATAACTAAAGTATTCTGTATAATCAATTAAGTAAATAAACTTTTTTTAACTTGTCGGGTAAAATTAATCAAAACAAGAAAAATATAGTTTTCTTTCCCGGGGCACCACTATTGAATAATTTCTGCATATACATATTGTTAAAGCTTCATTCAACCGTATCTTCTTAAGTTTTGCGCCGTTTTTAAATACGAAAAAATATTTAAAAAAAATACCTCAATTTATCACTAAATTGCTTAGGATATTAAATCTCTAACATTTATGATCGATCCAATGCATACCCTTCCTCTAATCCCGTGGAACAATCCCTGACAATTAAGTGAACATTAAACATGTGTATCAAGCAGTGTTTAGTCCAAAAACCAAACCTCCAAATCTTGAAATCATAATATTTTAACTAACCCCGCTACGAGCGGCAAACGTCAACAAGGAACTTAAGAATTGGAAATCTCAATAAGCTGTATATTTCTTACATACTTATATGAATCAATATTTTTTCAGTAATAAACGAAATGAGCAAATGTATTCCGCTAATAGATTAGAAATCGTTTATTTCATGATTTCATTAGAGAGGCTCAAATTTCAACTGTGAAAAATCCGTTTAAACTTGTCCCGGTGTACCTTATTTTTATTTCCTATCCACAGTCTGTTCAATTTCGCGATAATTAGCTAAAACTAAAAACTGAAATTTTGAATAGTTATAGGAATTTATCATTTTGCCGCACCTTGTTAAGTACGATATATTACTTGATTAGAAAATTGCTACATTAATCAAATGAATTAAATGAATCAAAATGAATAAAATGAATAAATGAATCAAATGAATCAAATGAATCAAATGAATCAAATGAATCAAATGAATCAAATGAATCAAATGAATCAAATGAATCAAATGAATCAAATGAATCAAATGAATCAAATGAATCAAATGAATCAAATGAATCAAATGAATCAAATGAATCAAATGAATCAAATGAATCAAATGAATCAAATGAATCAAATGAATCAAATGAATCAAATGAATCAAATGAATCAAATGAATCAAATGAATCAAATGAATCAAATGAATCAAATGAATCAAATGAATCAAATGAATCAAATGAATCAAATGAATCAAATGAATCAAATGAATCAAATGAATCAAATGAATCAAATGAATCAAATGAATCAAATGAATCAAATGAATCAAATGAATCAAATGAATCAAATGAATCAAATGAATCAAATGAATCAAATGAATCAAATGAATCAAATGAATCAAATGAATCAAATGAATCAAATGAATCAAATGAATCAAATGAATCAAATGAATCAAATGAATCAAATGAATCAAATGAATCAAATGAATCAAATGAATCAAATGAATCAAATGAATCAAATGAATCAAATGAATCAAATGAATCAAATGAATCAAATGAATCAAATGAATCAAATGAATCAAATGAATCAAATGAATCAAATGAATCAAATGAATCAAATGAATCAAATGAATCAAATGAATCAAATGAATCAAATGAATCAAATGAATCAAATGAATCAAATGAATCAAATGAATCAAATGAATCAAATGAATCAAATGAATCAAATGAATCAAATGAATCAAATGAATCAAATGAATCAAATGAATCAAATGAATCAAATGAATCAAATGAATCAAATGAATCAAATGAATCAAATGAATCAAATGAATCAAATGAATCAAATGAATCAAATGAATCAAATGAATCAAATGAATCAATGAATCAAATGAATCAAATGAATCAAATGAATCAAATGAATCAAATGAATCAAATGAATCAAATGAATCAAATGAATCAAATGAATCAAATGAATCAAATGAATCAAATGAATCAAATGAATCAAATGAATCAAATGAAATCAAATGAATCAAATGAATCAAATGAATCAAATGAATCAAATGAATCAAATGAATCAAATGAATCAAATGAATCAAATGAATCAAATGAATCAAATGAATCAAATGAATCAAATGAATCAAATGAATCAAATGAATCAAATGAATCAAATGAATCAAATGAATCAAATGAATCAAATGAATCAAATGAATCAAATGAATCAAATGAATCAAATGAATCAAATGTATCAAATGAATCAAATGAATCAAATGAATCAAATGAATCAAATGAATCAAATGAATCAAATGAATCAAATGAATCAAATGAATCAAATGAATCAAATGAATCAAATGAATTGAATTATTCAAATAAATCCAATGGATTCAAATGGATAGAACGAATTTGATGAATCCAGTGAATACAATGAATCAAATGAATGGAATGGATAAAATGGATTGGAATGAATGAAAATAATTAAATTAATAAAAGAAAAAAATAAATGAATAAATAAAACAAACGAATCAATAGACAAAACGAATAGAATTGATAAAATGAATACAAAGGAGAAGAAAATGAGCAGAACAAAATGAATTGAATTGAATGAAAAATCAAGCGATGTTAAAAAGTTATAAATTAATAGAAGAAAGTAAATTTTGTCAAATAAAGAATTTGGATGAAGTGAATCTGAAAAGATAGTCAGATTATTAAAATGAAGAAACTGAATAACATGTATGAACTGGAAAAAACGAATAGAATGCATGGAAGGATAACAGTAAATAAAATAAGTTAAAGGAATGAAATAAATAAAATGTGCGAAAAAACTGATCAGAGTGAATCCGAAGAATGAAAGGAATAAAATATAAAAAACGAACCCAAATGAATAAAAATAATACCGAATGAAACAAATAATTAAAATGCAAAGATCATATAGTTAAAATTAGTCGAGTATACAAAATGAAACAAGAAATCTGAAAAATGGCTAATAAATTTGATGAACTTTCTAGGATTTTCATTCTTTTTTGTTTTCACCTTTTCGTTGTTCTTTTCTGGGTGGCGTCGTTTAAGATTATCTGGTGTGTCTACTTTATTGATGGACCTTAATTAGTCATCAGGAATTCAAATTGTTTTAGAATTTAAAGTTGTATTTTGGTTAGAAGAATACATTAATTCGCGCATTTGGAAATAGTAAAGTGAGACAATGTCACATGTGCATTCAAGTCCCTTAAACAGAGGGCGACAGAGGGAGAGTGCGATTCGTGAATGAGACAGATGGATATATCAAAGTTTTCATTTGCATTGAAGTAATAGTTGATTATAATGCAGTCTCTTTCCAGCCATCCTTATAGCTTGCATATTGTTCCGTTCGGAATTCTCGTTCAGTAGATATGGATAAATGAGTCCTACACAAAGCAATACTACGAAAAAGAAATGGTTCAAATTTTCAGACTGAAAATTCTGAAAATTTCAGGATATGTATTAAATTTGTTGGAAACGCAGGTGGTCATTGAAAGTGTCACTGGACATAAAAACTGCTCTTGATGGATGGTCATTAGGGTGGCACAAATTTTAGAATTCAGTAGAACCGATCTAAAACTATTCGCTATACGACCTCATTCAACCATGCAAAATGTTAATTTGATAGGTTGCACTATATTTTAGCACAAATGGTTTAAAGTTTGTATGTGATTTAACATGGATAAATGATCCACATTATTTAATATTTCGTAGACACGTTCCTATGTATTCTAAAAAATATATGCTATGCTAATTTCGGTAGATACGAGTACCATGTTCAACTTCCCCGAAGAGTGTAATAGGCTGCGGCTTCTGGTTCAAAAGTTATTCTTTATACAATGCTTAAGTGTCTACATTGTTGGCGAAAATTGAATTTGTCTGGATACTCTGGTTGATACTTCAATCAAGTTAACCGTGGTATGCTAGTCATAAACCGAATTAGGCAGCTATCAACATAGCCGGTTTTATAGTTCAGATGCGAGTGTCATAAATAGACAATCTGAAGGACATGAGTTCGGTTCTTAATTTTTTATTTTTTTATTGCCTGTAAAGCGAGAAAATTATTATGTAGAATTGTTCGTTTGAAATAAAGTAATAAGGGAGATCGTAACCGTTATTTCCGACGTGTTATTTTATTTTAGCAAAATTATGCTCTAACGCTATACACAAAAAAATACATAAAAATAATTCTGTTACAATTCGATCCCAAGTCCTTTAGATCACATGTTCCGGATGATACCATCTGGACTATAATTCCGCTTTACACCAACGGTATAACTAGTGACCACAACAAATACGTCAAGGTTCACTTGATTGAAGGTTCAGCACGCCGGGTAGCCAGAGACAGAACTATTTTCATAACTTTCAAGACACCGAAAACTTTAATTTTGCAATAACTCATGAACCAGTTGTCGTAGCTATGAACTGTCTTTAGAAGAAGTTGTTCTACTTGACTGAATCTATAGAATGTAGCATACAATATATTTTTCAGGGGCACCAGGCGGAATATTTATGAATTTAATGAAAATGTATCATTTTCTCATAGTAAACTCCATACAAACTTAGAATCATTTGTGATAAAACATGCTCCAACAGATTTGATTCAGATTTAGCGTAGAGTTCGTTGAAGAATTACGAATTTTTCTAACTTGGTTCTGCGGTATTCAATTTTTTTCATACATGCTCGTGCCACCCTAATGGACATGCTTGAAGTACAAGTCTTAATTTTCTGCGAATAAAAATGTTTTTCTAGACACAATGGTCATGAAAAGTGTCCCTTCCGGTTCATTTGTGTTACACAGTAATAGCAAAAATGTAGTCAGATGAAATGTGTATTGAATTATCCAACGCCTCTCTACTAATTCTGACTGCCATTGAAACATCAATTGAATTGTACTTAGTATAGAGCAAAAAGGGACAACGATGAGTTGGAAGAAACATTGTACGTGGACCCCCATCAAGTGTGGTGTCTTTGGGATACTTCTTTTCCCGGATTTAATTTGTGGATATTTTTGGGCTTTGATCCGCTATTCTTCATAATAGTTCATAAATATATATTTTCAATTATAGCATCACAAAAAAGTGTTCTTACTTTTCACATGACATATTTGAGCATGTTTCATTAAAAATTCAATAGAGATACGATGAGTTTAAATAACGCACGTGGAATGTCTCTTCTCAAAATTTTCATCTTCAAGCTTCCATATTTCCCACCTAAGTTAAATATTTTTCTAGATATCCATGAATTTCCTTAATTATAGTGCATATAAAAGCTCTGAATAGAACTGAATTAAATTGAAGTTGATGTAGTTTTCGATTTTTGGTCGTCTGCCTACCCATGGTTCAACGTTTCGGAGGGATACTCCTTTCGTTTTGAGGGTGTGAACATTTGAAAATAGTTATTTATTTATTTTATTTATTTATTACCTTACTTACCTCGAAAAACAATAATAATATATTCTATATACGTATTTTTACCATTTTTTTGTTAACCATTTTTCTATGGCATGTCCGGACAAGCGTACAGTAACTTGTTACTTCATGCTGTCGGAACCGACAAAAAGTTAAGTCACGGTAAACTTCCACACTAAGCATTTGCGACGTTGAAACTCATTGAATTAGCCAGTTTTGTTTGTTCCCTCACTAAATTCTATATACGACCACTTTTTGATTCTTAACAATGTCGACCTTCATGAAGCGCATGTTTAATGTTAAATTATTTCACTTCCAAACTTCACCACATCAAACAACAGCAAAGCTACAGCATCAATGCTTGAGCTTGAGCTTGTGCGACCACCCCTGGCTGCTACTCCATTATCGATCTGGACTAACTGAAGTTGCACAGGGAATCAGTAGATAATTATGCTTGGGAGTAGCGAAACATCGTTCAATGTACAACTTCTGGTAATCCTAAAGTGTTTATTGATCGATACCGGCACCTACCAGGCTCGAACGTAGATAGCGGAAGGAAAGGGAAGGAACTGTTAGTCCGATACTTGCTTTTGCCAGAGGCCGTATATACTACTGCGCACTCCACAAGTACCACGGGAGGAGGATATTTGTTAATAAGTATAGAAGTTGGATTCTACTTCTTCTTTACCGACGCCAGAGAGGTGACTCCATTATCTGGACGAGATATCTATCCATCAACTCATGGACCGGGGATCAACGAATTTACTTCCCTTCCGAAGGAAGACGTGACCACAGATTTTTTCACCTCAGAAAAATCTCAACGACTTCGGCTGGAATTGAACCCAGGCCAACTGGAATGAGTGGCGGTCACGCTTACCAATCAACCACCGGCGCCGCAAAGCTACAGCATCAATGCTGAGCAGCAAAATCAGAATTAATAACTTATTAAAAGTTTGATATATATTTTTCAAGTGATGATTTCAGAATTTAGATTTCTTCAGTCTGTTTATTTGATATGCGTATTCTGTATCTTTAAATGATGGATAAATGAAACGTAACAAATTTGAAAACCGACTTAGTTCACCAAGCAGTGCGTTGAGACAATTCTTACACATATCTACATATAATCATCCAATGGTTTGCAAAATTCATACGAAGTAGGTACCCAAGTAGTGGTGGGATGAACACAGTTTCGACTAATGCACGAAAAAACCCTCGAATAAACTGAATAAATTATAGAAAATCAATGAATCAAATGAAATAAAAAATATTAAAGCAAAGAAATGAACAAAAAACAATCAAATTTATGAAATGAGTAGAATGGTTAATATAAATCAAACTATTAAAATATGTAAATCAAATTAGTTCAGCTTATTAAATGAAAAACTTGAAGATACAAAAAATATAAAATTACTCCAATTTATTAAAACGAGTCACATTAAAAGTCGGATAAAATAATTAGGAGAAATTACTGAACAGAATTAAAAAGATTATTGAAATGAAGAAACGGAATAAAAAAGTTAATTTAAAAAATAAACAAATGGAATAAAGTAAACAAAATAAACTCAATAATAAGGATAAAATTAACAAAATCGATAAAATGAATAGAATAAGTATAATAAACAAAATGACTAGAATTGATCTAGTGAACAAAAAGAAGTGAAAAATGAACAGAATAAAATTAACAAAATAAAATGAATATAAAATTGGTTCTTCAGGCGTAACCTTTGTTTTTATAGTTTATGGTTTATTAATGCTAAATTTTCGCTAAATTTTCGCCTCGTGACCGATTTTTATTAGATGATTCGTCAACAGTGCTATCTTTGAAAATAAACCATCTTAGTAATGTAACTATTTTCCCTGCTTATTTTATTGCAAATAAGTAGTATTCATTTTATTATTGTTGAAATTGCACATATTGTGTCGCATGTAATTTGAAATGTTCGTCGATTGGATGGCATTGTACGGGACACCTTTCATGCCATGCTCAGATGGGCGCAAAACCACCATCTTTTAAAATCACAAAAACATATAATAATAATAACTACAATTCATATTAAGTCCTAGTACACACAAATCTTCACATTAAAAAGTAATATCAAAACACAGCAGATTGTCTAATTTTGTCGATAAAGCGGTTGGACGGCTCACCAAATTCGAAGAGCTCTTCCACGGCGGTAAATGCGCGACATACTAAAGCTCTCCAGTTCCCTCTGAAGAAGCTCAGTATAGGTTTTATCCCGTATTTGTCGAAAAATGTTCATGTAGTCGACGAAAAAAAGGCGGGGTCCTTGTAATTTGATATTGACGTCATTAAAGTAGAGGAGGAGTATCACTGGACCGAGACGGCTCGAACACTCGCCGAAGTGGTTCAATAAGCCCGCTGATGCACTTTTTGACAAAAATCGAGATGCTTTTAGCTTGGATTTTTCTGCAAGAATGACAGCATTATCGACGCAACCTCGGTTGATGGTTCGTCCTAGAGAAGGTGTTAAATTAGCGGTGGCAGCGACTTGTTGTGGTGGAAGGCTCTTGTTAAAAAAAGCTTGAAAATTAGTCGGAAAACAGTTGGTAAATTTCCTTAGTGTCAGTGCCTAAAACTCCATTAAATGACATACAAGATGGTAAACCGGATTTTTTTCGCTGCTTATTCACATACTTCCAGAACGACTTGGGCTTAGTTTTCAGTTGACGCTAGACATTTCGCTGTTTGTATTCGTGGTTGAGTTGAAAGTAGTGGTTTGCATGCAAGTCTCTTACGTTTCGAGATTTTTTAAATGCAGCGCGTTTGGCAATTTTATCGTCTAAGGACGGCTGATTGTCAGGGTGTCGAGCCACGTATAGGTCAAGGCGATAACGTAATAACAGCAGCCAGTAGTCGTGAGCAAATAGCTGTCCGTTGATGGATTTAAGCCACCAACATTCTAGTAAAAAACTTCGATGTTGTTGGAGGACGGATCAGGTTCAACAGAGAGCGAAGTCATGTTGCTATTTTGAGCGTGTAGGAAGCTGCTTTCGTCAGTCCCATGAAATAGTATCCGAACGGCTCACGGTCGCTTGGTCGACTGTGTTGAGGGATTCGAGACATCCCGAATTAACAGCGTTGCGCCCAAGAATACGACAATCGTTATCGGCGAGAGAAATGGTTGACATATGATCACAAGATACCGGAGCAAAAGGCAAAATACTGGAAGCGAAGAATACATCAGCACTTGAAGTGTTCGGATCAGATGTATAATTACCATTTGAGGCGGGTTGGAGGACCCTTTCATTCACCCACACACAAGACCGGGACGACTGATGATCGCTGGCTGCAATTGATCGACTTTGGCGGGGGGATCGAAGGCTTCCATAGTGCCAACTGCGGTGCGTCCCAGTGTGCGTTGAAACTCGATGGCGCGATGCGAAGATCAGGAACGTGACGGTAGTTGCTTACGGCGAGAGTCAGACGATGAGCTAGAAGCGTAAATAGGTTCATCCGTTGCATCGTTACAATTTGTATAATACTTGCCGAGAAAGTTGGCTTGCTAGACCCCTTTTCGACACACACACATACAGGACCAGGACGACTGTTGAACGCTGTTAGCAAAGGCTCGATTATAGCGGGAATCAATGGCTTCCATAGTAGCGACTGCGTTGCATCCCAATATGCGATTGGCATCGACCCAATGGCGGTGAACCTTGGTATAGTGGCGTTGCCAATCGTTGCGAAGTCCTCTGCAGGACCATTGACTGGAGACGGAGGAAAATCAGTCGGCGGGCATCAAATGCACTGGGTACGGTTACCTTCAAATTCCCTGAACAGCATGCCTTGCGGCCATGTATCAGAATTAAGCGCTGCATCACGGTACTTTGGGTGAACTAAAACTGAAGGATATGAAGTTCAACGTACTGACTTCTATGCATTTAAAATTTAAAAAGAAATAACCTTTATCTTCTCGTTGCAATTTAGTACTTCTGTGGACATTTGTCGACAGCCTCTTTACTAACGTTGGGATGAAAGCCGGAAAGATACAGCTAGAGTAATGGCGGTGGAGATGGAACCGTAACAATGTTGCTATTATGGACTAGTTTTCAACCGCAAACAAGAATATTGCTCGGATCGGGCCCATCTTTGCGACGACGTTTATGAGGTGGTCGAAAGGTGCCGGAATTTGGCCGGACTGGAGTAGCTGTTGAAACTTTTCTAGTGAGGCGCGAAATTTACTGGTTATTTTTTGAAAATTTCAGCACAGACGTCATCCGTTTTCCCAGCGATAGCTGCGATAAAACATCCAAACATAAATTTGTGTTTTCCGCAAGGTTTTTCAAGAAGTGTTCATTAAGTTGTTTCCCACATCGCATCGTTGTCTTACCATAATGCGTGCCGGTCTGAGAATGAGAACAATGGAATATAGATGGCTCTGCGTTCGATGGAAAGTGTTGGTGGTTAAGTCACAGAAATTCACTTGATTCCGTTCTTCGCTGTTTTTTACAACACAAAAGCAAGCAGGAGACACTTTCACACTGCACAATATCAACGGTAAACACAAAATTCCTAGTCGTTTAATATGAAAAACAACGATAAAACTTTACAAATCTCTTCAAAGAATTAAAAATAACCGGAGCGATTGATGTAAATAACTAATCGGTAAGAATACACTGAACCAAAAAGTGTCGCTAAACGACCTGCTTATGATCGGACCGGCTGATAAAAATAGGCTACCACGTTGTTTGCACAAATGTACTATTATTTTTTTAAGTGCTTTGAAATTAAATTTCATGTTCCTCTTTGATACCTTATTCTTATTTTCATTTTGAAACAACTTTCTTGTCTGCATTCCTTTATTGTTCCATGAAACATGTTAGTTCTTTTAATCGTATGCAGCAGATACAGCAACTGCAATCCCGCTTTGTTAGTAGATAATAGTAGTTAATTAAAATCGCAAATATAGCATTTTTGCCATTCTTTCGGATTTGTATAATATATATTCTCGAACAAAACACTTATTAATAATTTCACAAATTGCATTCACAAGGTTTTTGCAAAGTTGCGTAAAATCAAGCTTCGGGAACAAAAAATGCAAAATTTCAGCAGAAATTCCGCTACAAACATCCTCGGTAAGCGAATAATGTGTGACTGGAACATTTTCATGATTAATTTCTGCATTCGCGGAGAAAGCGTACTCGAGCTGACACACCACTCAAGCGGAAATGAGTGCATAAAATTTGCCCATAAATCTTGATAATGCTCGACACACTCCTGACAGTGAAGCCCATGGTCACGAGTAAACTGCAGATAGGTTTCAGGCATTGCCTGGAAGAATGCAACACAAAATATTCACCATCATGTAGAAAGATAATACAAAAAAAAAACATTCCGTTGCCGACACTTTACAGCACTTAAAATATTTTTAATCAAAATAAAGCGATCTAATAAATTATCACCACCGATGGTAGGCTAGATATACTTACGCTTTGTGCGACATTTGGCAAATCTTATAGAAACAAATCCAGATTGTTGGATTGGATGCTCCGCGAAAACAGTTATTTATTCAAGATATTTGTTCGACACAGCACTCTACGACAACAAAGTATTCTTTTTTATATCTCTCTGAGTGTTATGCCATACGCGAATGAATCTATATCGATATAGAACTAACATTCGTTCACAGCGAACAAGCGTTTGTAACACCTACGTATGTGAGGTGCAATTAACGATGCTAATGCTAATATAAACTGTGATATAGAATTTACCAATTAAAATTAATTGTTATCGAAAAGTCTTTTCAATCCTCTCGGATGAACCGGGTTAGTGCAAAATGTTGCAATATCGTCAAATCATGGTCAGTTGTGCATGTAATGATCGTTTTGTGCAAACATCGAATACAGACCGGTCGTGTCAGCAAAACGGGCACCATACACAAAAAGAGTTAAGTTCCCCACAAAAAGCGAACGTGGTAAAAAGGACCACGTCCGTACCTATTTCCGCAATTATGTTGTTTTAATAAAGTGTAAATGTACTGTTATTGTGTCATCAATTATTATCACCGCAGAACACCGACTGCAACTGTCAGCTTACCAGTCAGTGGCGGGGAAGGTAGGTACTGGCAGTTCTAGAATGACCACTTGCTTTCACCAACTCACGTCCAGCCCATGTTCACAGTTGCACGACAATCGCTGTCAACAGCAATTGCAACACAAAGTCCTCCGCTGTGCTCTGTTGGGTTTTTCCCTGGACCGGTGCAGCACAGCAAACCGTAAAAACCCCATTTCCTCGAAAAGGCGCGCCGACGTTTACCGGTCGATGATGGCCGTATGCTGAATCGTTCAATGAGATGTGTAGGTACATGCGATTGTGATTCTTACATGTTTCACGTGCCCACTCATTTAAAACTGGTCATGATGGCTGTTTGTCGAGATTTCCTGCTCATTAATATTTTCAATCGTTTCGGATATTGCCGATGTTGTTTTTGACAATCTGATACAATGTGTGCACCTGCATAAGGCTTTAGTTGCTGTGTTTTGCCGTTTCTTTGTTTGTGGAAAAAAATGGTGCCCTACTCGTTGCTTGCGCCTACTGGCTACGTTATCGGCTGATTTAATTATTTCAGCAGAGTAGTTGGCAATGGAGAAAAATATGTGCAGATATGAATGTAGTCATGAACTCACAGATTCGATAAATTTGTGGCCTGGTGTATGAATTGGAGCCTTCATATTTGTTCAGTTCATTTTTTTTGACGCGACGCATTCCGTTGGCTTGTGGATGTGAATTTTCTTTGTTTTACATTTCGAATTCCTCGAAAGCAATAATTACAACCTTATTAGTGTGATGGTAGAATACCTTATAGAATAGCTAAATTTATCAAAATATAATGTTTGAAGAAACGATTTATTTTTTCGTAATTTATTTGGTTATGAATTACAAATAAAAAAGTTTTAAATAACTTTTATCATTAATGCATCATACACAAACTAAAATATTAATTTCAGGGGCGGATCCAGGGAAAAGGGTACGGACCCTCCCTTCCCCCACCCCGAAAACTTACAACAGTATTTCAATAAATTCTTATCTACAAATAAAAAATTATGTATAAAAAAGGAATCGTTTAGGTACGAAGAAAAATTAAACCGAACTATTGACAAAAAATAAAGTATATCACGGCGATGTGGTAGGGTGATGCTGCGTGACTGCATTACTTCGTTGGGGGGGGGGGGGATTCGTTGTGCTTTCGTCGCACCTCTTTCTTCTGCTCTATCTCGAAGTTTCATTTGATTCATGAAATGGCTCGACTTTTGAACTTTGACTTACCTTTCGACTCTTCTCTTGCTTTTTGTCTCCATCTATTATTTCGCTTCCTTACACTGATAAAATATATTCGTAAATCGCTAGGCATTAGTTTCGTAAAGAAAATGTTCATAAAATATACGAATTTTTCGTACATATCATGAATCATTCGTAGTTCTATTGAAACACATTTATTTTTTGTTACTAGTTTTTCGCTAAAACCACGAAACGACTTTCGTTGGCTTATTACGAAACAGCTTCGTTCGGCAAACGAATTGTTCGCTGTTATATACGAATATCTTTATAATATTTACGAGCATTATTCGTCAAACCGTCAACGTCAAAAAGCTTCAATATAGAGTTTGTTGCTATACGTCAGATAATTGTTGATCATAACGACGATCTCGGTCTGACTATTTAGTAGCCGTATCCGTGTCCATCGATTTCAGGAAGATTTCCTGAACCTCTTTCGCTTCCAGTTGTTCCAGAATCCGGAGCAGTACGGATTCAGTTGAGCCATCGCGATTGGTTTGTGTGAATTAGTTTTAGCTTTCTCTGTCGGAGCGAAGCCAAAATAATATGCTACTTAATACGAAAACTTCTTTTAGATGAACGAAATTAATTCGTGCGACCAACGAGATTGTTCGTAATATACACAAACTTTTATTAAAATAAACAAAACAATTCGTTTCATTCACGAAAAATAATGTCCTTTTCAACAACAATTGTGCAATGTACACTAAATCTAAACTCGGTGTTGTCAAACATCGGTCCTAAAAGATCGAATGCAAAAATAAGAGGAAAATAAATACGAAAACTTTTCTAATATGAACGAAATGAATTCGTGCGACCAACGAAGTCGTTCGTAATATATACAAACATTTATTGAAATAAACGATTCATTTCGTTTGATTCACGAAAAATAATGTCGTTATCAACGATAACATTCGTGCCATGTACACTAGATAAGTAAAATTTACTAAAACTTTTGTTCATCAAGCGTCCATTTCTTCACACCATAATTTTTCTAGTCCTCAATAATGATGAACAGGTTGAAATAGAATCGAATTTACCAGATAGATCCCTTTAATTAATAAAAAATCGGTGCTGTCAAACATTGATCCTAAAAGATCGAATGCGACCAACCAAATCGTTTGTAATATACATAAACGTTTATTAAAATAAACGAAACATTTCGTTTCATTCACGAAACATAATGCCACTATCAACGATTACATTCGTGCAATGTACACTGAATAAATAAAATTTACGAAAACTTTTGTTCATCAAGCGGTCATTTCTTTATACCACAGTAAAATTGATTTGGCCACATCGATTTTTTTAAATTTTTTTTGATGTTGTCAAACATCGATCCCAAATGATCGACTGAAAACAATAAAAGGCTAATAAATACGAAAATTTTTCTAAGATAAACGAAATGAATTCGCGCGACCAACGAAATCACGTTTATTAAAATAAACAAAACATTTCGTTTCATTCAAGAAAAACAATGCCGTTATCAACGATAACATTCGTGCAGTGAACATTAAATGTGTAAAATTTACGAAAGCTTTCGTTCAACAAGCGACCTTTCTTGTTTATGAAATGAACGAAACCTACTATTTAGAATGCACGAAAATACTTCGTTGCAGAAAACGACGAATGAATTCGTGCATTGCATGATCGATTTAATTATATTTTCCGAATATATATTATCAGTGTAGCTCTCGTCATGTCTTTGTCACGATATAGTCGGATTGTTCTCGGCGGAGAATCTACCGTACCGTGAATTCCCCGGCGGTAGATTGCTCCCGATACCGTAGTTTGTTTCCGTGAGCCTTTTAACTCCCCGTTTCGCCCCAACCTACTCGGTCTAGTCCCAGGCGGTGGACCTAGCCTACTCAACGGCCAGCCAGTTGGTGCTGAGGTCAGGCTAGTTATTTGCTCACACAATGTGCCACAAAGAGCGAAATACACCGATAAAAAATAGAGCAGCACAAAAACACTGTGTTGTGCAGAACGATCGCACGAGAAACTTGAAAACGAAAAAGAGAAAGATCTATGCACCAAGAGCTGCACAATTTCGTTCAAAGAGTCACCTTGAAGAGCCACTTTTTTGTGCTTCCCCTCACTGGCAAGCTGGTAGGAAGGCGAATCAAACTACAGTTCAGATAAAGTTTGATCGGAAGAACGTTTATAAAATGTTTTTTAGTTGCCTTCTCTGCTTCCGTGCGCGTAAGACCAAGATTCACACTAAAGAGCCTCTTTATTTCTACTCTTTGTGGTGTGTAGCCATATAGTAGAATACACGTGTGCGAGCAACACACATCGGAGTGAAGAGGTTTATTGTGAAAGAGAAGAGCGGTGGTTCGCATGAAAAGTGCAAAGAGAGTCTTTTATTCTTCTCTTTATTTGCTCTAAGGTGCATTACATCGCTGGCTGAGGTCCATCCAGCGATTCCGGGTGGAGTGTAGCTTCAGGTTCACTGGTGCTCTAACGACCCACTGATAGCTATTTGACGCGGTCTACTCGGTCCAGGCCCCGACGGTGGATGTAGCCTACTCATGAGCCACATGGTAGGGTGTCGAGGTCGGTCCGGCGATTCTGGTGAAGCCTGACGTAAGGTTTACTGGCGATCTGAACCCGTTGCTACATCGCGTACTCCTCTACTGGTCCTCGGCGGTGGACTTAGTGTACACCGACGGAGAGTTCACTGGCGGTGGACGGTGGAACCTCGAAACCCGATTTGTAGTTTCACGGTGATGTTCAAGCCAATGGCGCTACTTTGTTGGTCCCTTCGCCACTTCCTCTGCAGTTCGGAGAGTATACTCGTAACCACTCTGTTGACAGCGTCCTCGTCGTGGTACATCTCTGACGATACTGCCCACTGTAACGCCAAACATATCCCTTCAGACTTCTTCGAACCTAGGACATTCGAAGACCACGTGTTCCAGTGTATGCTGCACGTTCTCATACTCCGGGTGAAGGGGTGACGAAGCGTGTCTAAACTTATCCAGGTACTTCGGGAAGCATCCGTGCCTGGACAAAAACTGCGTCAAATGGAAGTTCACCTTTCCATGCTGCTTATGTACCCAAGGATTTGGGATGAGTCGGTGGGTCCACCATCCCTTCTCCAAGTTGTTTCACTCTTGCTGCCACTTAGCCAACGAGTCCGCTCGCACTAGTCCCCTTGCATTCTACACCCTCAGCCAGAGTGATGCAGATGGAAATCATCCAGGCAATTACACATACTACCTTTGACGATATCGTTCTGTACGCACTCGCGACACGAACAGCCATTAGGCGGAAAATGCTTGTCAACTTTTTCCGGTTCCGCTTTGAGTTCAGCGCAGCAGTTCAGACTGGCACGCCACCCCTTAGTATTGAGGATGAGGCACCCGCCAGGAGACGTCTCGTGCTGCATCTTGCTCCTTCGTGATTCGGCATGATCCTTGCCAATGCGTTTGTTGTTCTCGCAGTCTTCTCACATACATACGACATGGCTGTTGTAATTTAATCGATCGACCATCACACCGCATCATACTTCAGCGAACGCATCGATGTGATTGATTGTCCCCCGACACTCATCATGCCACGCTGGATTTTTTTACGGTTGCTGACGAGCCCTACCTACGTATTGTGGTGAGCCAACTGCAGCTTGAAGTCAGCATTCCAGGTTTCCACGGTGCCTATTGTCTCAGCCGTCAACATCTCCACCTCCTCAAGGGTCTCGCCGGTTATCGTCAGGACAACGTCATTTGCAAGACCGACTCTCATGGGCAGGTCCAGTATTAACACTCCGTTGTACATTACATTCCAAGTATGAAACCCTGAGGTGCTCTTGCCGTAGCCCTAGCCGACCTATGCCCCGTGTTGGTTTCGTAGACCACGTCGATCGTACCCACCGTTCTGTAGCGATTACCCCTTTTCTTTTGCTTCAACGCTTTCTCCGCGCTCATAATGACTGTGCGGATGGCGTCCACCGTCGATATCTCTTTCCGGAATCTGAACTTCTTGGCTGGCTTTGAGATAGTCCGTTCTCACTTTCAGCGTAGTTCGTCAGCCTGTTGAGGATGACCCTTTCCAGAAGTTTACCAAGAGTATCCAGCAGGCATATAGGCCGATACGATGCTGGATCTCCCGGTGGCTTCCCTGGTTATGGCAGCAACACCAGTTTCTGGACCTTCCATCAGTTCGTAGCCTTCGTCCAAGCATTTCTTGTAGAACTAGCCTGAACATGTCCGGAAACGCCAGAATCGTGATCTTCAGTATCACGTTGGGGATACCGTCCAAACCGGGAGCTTTCTTTGCTTTTAGCCCTTTTGCCATTATAAAAAGCTCGTTGTTGGAGACTCGATTACCACCAGCATTTCCATCGTCTGCATCAACATACGGTGTAGGCGGCCATGCGATTGGGTCGTGCTTCGGGAAAATACCCTCCTCGAAAATTTTTCAATTTGTCAGTGCACTTTTCAGCTGGCGGCGTTGGACTTTGATTTACCCATCATTACACGGTAAGCGTTGCCACAGGAGTTATCGTCTACTTCTCTGCACAGCTCCTTGTAGCAGGTGGCCTTACTAAGCACTATCTCGCTTTTAAAAGCGGCCCTAGCCGCTTGGAACCTTACACTCTTCTATGACTACCTCAGTTCTTGCTCTATGAATACGTCTTTTGGCTTTCAGGCAGGCAGCACGGAGGATGCTGAGCCTTTCGTCCCTTGAGCCACGCCCTTGATAATCGACATTCGAAATAGGACCTGGGCTGTCAGCACGAAGTGCTTCCACAAAAAAGTCCTTGTCGAAGTCCTTTATGTTCCACTACCGCTCGCCAGTCCTCATTCTCCGAGTCACAATTCAATTCCGACGACCAATTGTGTAGTGGATCGCTGTGTGTGTACTGCTCACTAACTCGCCAATTCATGCTATCCATAAGCGACGCGTTGCAGAATGTTACGTCGATAATGGATTCTCGGTCGTCTTTACGGAATGTGCAAACGCAAGCTTCGTTGTACAGCCTTACGTACAGTTTCGCCAGTATTTCCAATAGGCTGTAACCTCTTGCGTTGATCAGCCTGCAACCCCACTCCACGACAAAAGCGTTACAATCTCCTCCTATGTCAACCGGCGTTCGCCCGACTAACGAGTCGGTTAGTGCGTCCAGCATCTGGTTGTACTGCTCTGGTGTCCACTGTAGGGGAGCATAACAGTTACATACGAATACGCCGTTGATCCTGGCGATCACGAAGCCTTTGTGGTTTTTTCATTACGCATTTGTGTTGCGTGTCCCAGCACAGTGTGGTGATGTGCAGTGCAGCGAAATTTCAGATTCAGTTACTAATTTTTGCTTGAATTTACCGAAACCAACAATCATATTCACCACCTCCCTCATTCATTAACTTCTAACTGATTGAAATTTCATGCAGAATCGAATGCTTGAATGCAGAGGAAATATAAATTCCTTCACCAATCAAAGCATTCATTTGTTATGCGGACGGTTTGAAGGCAGAAATTGGCATCTCTACATTTTGAAGCATAAGTAAACTGCGTAATCTATATCTGGCGCACTTTTGCTCCCTCTTAGAGCTAGCATAGAAACCAAATTCAGTTTGCTTCTGACATCGAACATGTCCGAATCTGAATGCGCTGCATCGGGAGAACGAATGACGACGGAAACGAACCAAAAATTCATCGCAGCGGGTATGAATTGAATTTCGTTTCCCTTCAAGTTCACGCAGGGGTGTCAATTTTTTTAAGCTCTGGTGGTGTGACAACAAATCACCGCCACTTTTCAAATGCACCATTCCGTCCGGTCAATTATGTTTCTACAAATTATTTCGCATAATTTGAATTGTGATAATCTAATAAATCGACTGATTCTCTTCTTTTAGAGTTCAGTAAATGCTAATAATTAATAAAAACGATTACATAACACTAATTTTTACTTACGTAATAAAACAACCTTTCTTTAAACTAGTATCATCACAAGTTATATTTCCACTGATAGCACGAAAGGCTATCGGCAACGATACACTGGGGAACAGACTTTGACTCCTGCTTTCACGAAGGCCAAAAGCAAACTGGTTTTATCACCTTTTCCTACTCATACCTTAAATTCTAGATTGAATTATGGTGAGAGTCCCAGGTCAGTGAATGCCGAATTCTCGTTTTCACGCGGCTCCAAAGATGTCGTGGGGTACATTTGTGCTCCAGTGCAACGTTGTACAGTTAAAACTAAAATTGCATTGCGCATAATACATGTTTGTATTTATTTTTTGAAAATTTCAATGCCATTGCATTCCGCAGACATTTTTACACAGAAAAAAAAACTTTGAAACTTTAACATAACTTGAGCCAATCTGTAGATACAGTGATTTAGGAGGCGACAAAGGCTATTTCGGTAAAAAAGATAGGCTTGCTCGCGACTATGGAAATACCATAACAACTCCCCGAGAATTATATAACTGGGCAGTTGAACAAACTGATAAAATATAACAAAATTAATTTTCCGCTACATATTCACTGAATACTGAACACTGAACAAAATGTCAGAAGAACTCGAAGAGCTAATAACTCCAAAACAATATGTGGAATTCAAAAATTCCACAGTTTTGTGCCTATTCCTGGTGGCGAAGTAGAGACGAAAAGGTATTCTAATTCAGAAGATGAACCAAAAATATTTTTCTGGTATAAAATAGCGTGCATGAAGATAGTTTTAAGACAAATGTTGTATATAAAGATAAATTAATAATTATGTAAAATTTAATATATAATGTTGTGGTGGTTATTTCTTTCTCTGATTCTTCCTCAGCACTAAACAAGAAAGTAAAAAAGTAATAATGGATTATTTGTTTAATGACAAAAACTCTTTTTAATGGGATTCTTGATTAAGGGGTTACATACCTTTTAATGATAAAAATGTTAAGAAAGTTTGAATTTATGTAAAGGAATAAAGCAATTATTTCATTACATCAAACTTATAATATTTTGGCAATACATTTCCAGTGAAATAAACAAGCATAAATTTATAAAAATAAATTGATAATTGGTGGAGTTATGGCTTTTTCCCCGAAACCCGTTTTTATTTAAGAGGTTTGCGGTGATTACGATTGAAGACCTATAGATCATCTAAAATCCCAAAACTCAAAAAATTCCATTAGTATATGAGTATTCCTTGTACCTTAACGATTAATTGAAAAAAATATGTTTTTCCTGCATTCGAGAACGTTTTTAGTGAAAAACGCTGTTTTAAGCTCTAAAGATTGTATTTAAAAAATCTTATCCATTAAACAAAATTTATGAATAAAAAAGGAATCGTTAAAGCACGAGAAAAAATAATTACGATCAATTGAAAAAGAAAATTAAGAAGATAGATTAAGTAGCTTTTCGGCAATCGTGATCACGGAAAACGACATTTCGAGATAATCGAGTTTAAAATTTCAAATTACCACTGCTCTTGGTATAAGAAGCGCGCTTGGAAGCGCTGTAACTTTCGATCTATTTCTCGGATATCTATAAAAATTTGGGAAAACATTCTCAAGGAGTTGTACTTTCAGATAAAGTAATAACAAATTTCGATTTAAAAAAAATGAAAAAGTAGTTAACCCCTTAATAAAAATATGCTTTGTTGCTAAGTTAGACAACATCTTCTCACAAACCAAGTTTTATTGGAGTCTGAGATAATTATGGCTTTCATTGGTTTAGTTTTCGATAAAAATACACTGAAGAAAAAAAAATCTGTTTGGACAAGGAAAAGTGTTTTTCAAATAACTTTTTTCCTTAAAAGTGCCCAACTAGAGCGGTAGCTAGGGAACATAATTACCTATCTTGGAACAAAATTTCATCCAAAACAAATATTTTTTTTTTGTAAATCGACTTTAAAATCGATTTTTTCAGTGTAGGAGTCAATGAAGAATTTTTTCGTCAATACAACGCTGAGAAATAAGTTTTCAAATGTGTACTGCTGGTGTCATACAGTTCAGCACATTTGCCGGAGGGTTGAGTATGGAAGATCTTTTGAGTAAGTGAGTTATATCATTTATGATCTACACTTCACTGCCGTTCTTCACATAATTGCCCGATGTATATAGGGAGTCCCATAGAACGTGGGACAAATATGCTTATAACAGCAGTACATTACATATACATATATATTCTTTTTAATGTTTACCGTAAAACGGGGTAACTTCGTTCATCGGGGTAAGTTTGATCAAATGAGACTTTTTTATTTTGATTATAGAGGTTTTAAACTTAGGGTCATTCGCCTCTTAGTCGGGTTAGAGAAATTTTGTTTAGAAAAATCTCTAACCCTATATGCGGGGTTGGGAATTGAACCCAGGTGAGCTGCGTACAAGGCAATCGATTTACCAACTACGCTATCTCCACCCCCCTGAGACTTTTTTTCAGTAACGTACGATAAGACGATTCCCTGTATCCAAATCATCGAAGCAAAAAAATAAACCATATTCTAAACATGTTCAGCATCTATCGATAACGATAATTTCGTCGTTTAATGTACTTTTTATGAACACAAAATTAAATTGAAAATGATACAACTCTCATGCATCGTTTCAATATGTTCAAACAATTCCTTGTATATTAATGAAATCAATAAACTTCAACTAAACTGATCATTTTTTTTAGAAACCGTGAATATTTTTATCCAATAATTCATTTAAAAAATGCGAGATTTTTGTTGTTACCTATTTAATTTTGACTATATTCTTGAAAAAGTTCTGTAAAAGTTGGCTGTATTCTTCTAGATAATTTTGTTTTCTTGCGAGACGACACAATATCGAGCCATGAAATTGCCTACGGATTTACATAACATTTCGAGCGTTATCTTTTATTTCGATACACACTTTTTGCTGATCAAAGTTACCCCGAAAACGACGAATGAAAATTTACAACAAAGTAATTTTATTTTTATGGTAAAACGAAATAAAATACCCAACAACTTGAACAATTTCAATCTAATGCAAACAGTTACATCTACTTGAATTGAAGATAGTTAGTAGAAATTCTTTTGAAAAAGTGATCAATGTTGCCCCATTTTACGGTATATATTTTATCTAAATAATTTTCTTATTGTAAATACGGGCTAAACAAGGTAAGTTACAACCATTTTGCACTGAAAAGTTGTTGAATAAGCTCCTCATAAATAACCTAACCTACTAACACAAACTCCTATTCCTGAAACATGTACGAAAGCAGTATGATGTTAGAACTAACATTCCTGCCCTTTCTCGACGATTGTAAGGACGTGACCAGGTGTACACTGTGATGCTTGTTTCACTATGAAGAAAAAGCGTTTTTCTTGCTATGCTATGCTATGAAAATTAGAGAAAACATTGTGGAAATGTTGTATTATTGTATGAACATTGACTGAATACACTAACACTTTCTATACCGCCAAGAGCATTTTTTTTCACCGAAAATATCACCCCCTTCTTCAAATAACTCACAATTTCTCACACGTTTCTTGCTTTATCTTAGTAATTAAGCGGAATTTCAAAATTCTGGAAACACCACTTTTAGACAAGTAATGTGGCATATTTAATTTAGTTTGTCCCAGAGTGGCGTTAATTCAGTTTGTCCTACAGTGGCGTTTGTTGTAAGATAGCACGACAGCGAGCAAGTGAGGCAAATCTCTAGTGATTTTATATTTATAATATCACTAATTTTAGGTGTTCGGTTGGTAGTTCATTTTGATGACTATGCTTAAAATAGAGTGGAATATTTAGAATTGCGGCTTTCGAAAACCAGTTTGGATATTAATTATTTATAGACATTATACTTCGCAAATTATTACAATAATTGGTGGCATTTTATGATTTGTGCAAAATTAGTGCGTAGTCGCCTTTAGTTATACTAACATTCAAAACGTCCACTCCTGTTTGTGTCTGAAATTTTAAAAAAGGATGTCCCATATTTAAAAATAATTAGTCACGACAAAAACTGCATAAGGGATTAATTATCTCTTAATCAATTTTTCTGGATCACTTTAAGTTGAATGTCCTGCTTCAGGTAAGGGATAGCCGCAGAAAGAAGGGATATGCCGCACTAATGCATTCGACGGGATTTACGTTACGTAATTTATATTTATTATGTTTGATTTGTGCTCTGCACGCCCTGGCCTTGATGGAGTCAGTAACGTCAGTTCATGGTGTATTTCCGGTGCGCCCAGAAATAGAGCACCGGGGAATCAATTGGTTTCATGACGCATTTTATCGTTCGTTTTTACTGAGGAATCGTAATGATAACTTCGCAAAAATGCGTAAATGAAAGATGTGTACAATATTTCACATACTACAGAGTTAAAACATGGTTCTATAATTGGCAACAGTATTAATTAAATTTATTTCGATTTAGCACTCGATGAAACAGTGGATTGGTTTTAGGTATCTTGAGGACGGCAAGGTACAATATCTATCCAAGTTGAACAAATCAATGTCCCAGCATTATCAATTCTCCAACATCCGAACCAATTGAAGACCTTTCTGCACACAAGACACTTATTAAATTTTAACGCCTCCATTCTATGTAATGATTGCTGGATGCTGTCTCGTCGTTTGTTTTTCCCTTTCTCAAGCTCTACTATGAACGGAAGAAAACCCCAAACATTGGCAAACCGACTGTGTCGCCTGTTAAAACTCTACCGTGCTGGATGGTGGCATTTTTCCTTCCATCCCATCCGTGTGAAGCATAATAGCAAAAAATACCACTCGGTGGGGGGGGGGGGGGGGGGGGGTTTCTATCCGGAAGGAACGGGAGATTTCAGAAAAAATAAAAGAGAGTTAATATTGCATTATTACTTTAGTGCCATCCGGGTATTTGGATGAGAGACAGTGCGCTGCAAGGCAAAGGATGGAGTAAAACATAAGTCTACAACTAGAACAATCATGAGATAAAGAGTGTTTCAATTTTAAGATTTTAGGATTATATATTAGGAGTGGGAAAGTGGGGTGTAAGTAGTTATTTTCACTACAATCTAGGTGCTGTATCTACTTTGTAACAGTGATTTTACGGGGAAAAAGGAAAGTCGCATAAGTATAGTAATCTCGTTCGCTAACCCAAAGCAACAACACTAGATTCCCTCAGACGTAAAATATGAATTATAAAGAGACCTTTGCCTGTTTTAAGTATAGACATTGGACAAGCGTCGATCAAATTAAAAGCTTAAGTATTTGAAAAGACAGGTGAAAACTCCACTAAAGACTTATACGACGGCACGTAATTTTCAATCCCTTGGATTGATACATTTCAAACCTTATTTCAAAAGATGTATCACTCTTTTTCTGAACTGATAGATGAATTGATTTGGGCTTGTCCCTGTGTGTGGGGTGGCCAGTGACGACTGAAAAGTTTGAACGACTAGATGCGGAAACATCACGGATTCGGACAAACCGACAGTCTCTACGTGTTAAAAATGCAACGTCCCTTTTTATTTATTCAACACGCTTGTTTGAGGAATGCTTGTGATGCTGCAGAAATTGAAGTATTGAAAATATCCTAATACTTTTATGTTGATGTTTTTTAACTAGACATATGCCCATTATTTTTGTTGACTGATTTTTTTACTAGTCTGTTCTTGCATATATCGTAAAATGAATTTATACTGTGAAATTCATATGTTGTGGGCCGAGGCGAGGATAAGTAGAATGCTTTTCATATTTTTTTTCAATCGCGATTTTTTTTATGACTGAGTTGATAATTGTTCTTTTAATTTGTTCAGCTTTCTTTTTAATTTTAGTAAAGTAAACTTTTTGCAATTAACTGCTAATGATTCGTCATGAAGCTCAATTTCGGTTACGGGGTATGAAATGCCTATTCAGTGTATTGCATGACCAGAGAAGATCTTAGAGGATCCATTTCATCTCAATGAAGATTGTACACGACACGAATGCATGATGGATCCATTTTCTTCAAAAATGATGCTAGAGACAATGTGTACATTACTGGCGAGCAATATCGAGACATGGTTGAGGACTGGTTGTCAGGGCCGGCGGATACCGTTGGTAGTATGGGTAGTACTACCGACTCGAATATACCGGGAAGGGAAATACTCACTAGAAAGTTTGGAACAAACTGAAACCTGAAATTAACTGCATATGTGTCTTGCGCACAAAATGCAGTCGTCTGAACTTCTAGATGCACAATAATTTTAATTTTTTATTGAGATACACATTTCTTTTGGCTTAAAATTTAAATTTTTGTATAATAATTAGGATTTGCTTAAATTTAAATTTATTTTTAGTAATACTAATGGGAATATATTTTGGCACATATACATCTTAAAACAAGGAATTCAGATCGATATTATCGAAAAATTATTAGTGCATTTTTATTCAGATTAAATGATGCAGTTAGACAAATTTTCGAAGACTGGATATACAATTTGCAATTTTTTTAGCTCGAACTATTATTTGATTAACAATTGAAACAAAGAAGAAACACTATTAGGCTTATTATGTGTAATTACGGGCGAATGACTATTAGGTTAAAGCCATCAATAAAGAATTGCAATTACAATTATTATATGGAAGGCAAAAGCTATACACAAGAGGAATTGATTACAACATCAGAGTAGCAGAGACCGTATCAGGGAAAGTAAAGAGAGGGCGGACAACGACGTTCGGGAAAAGAAGAAATTAAACTTTTGACAAACGGAAGAATACTACAAGATATCATGAATCGGATCGCCGATTGCCCTCATGGATCTGCTGGGAACCCTTTTGGGACCAGATTTCCAGGTAGCTGTTAACATATCAACCAAATGAGAAGATATAACTAAATTTAGCTATCTATCGCGTTTGAAAATCTGTTTATAGAGACATATAGGAAGGTCGAGCATAGCTAGCACATCTCGGACTGGAACGAGGCCGAAATAATTCGTTTAACAGAGACGCACGACCAGACAACATGTTTAATGTTACGATAATCATCACCATAAGCGCAGAGACCACTCTCCCCGACTCCACTACACCGAAGATGCTCATCCAACGTGTAATGGATATGACCCGAGATATAATCCGAATGAAGTCACGAACAAATCCATTCTTTTAAACCACGGCTTGTTTGTGTCTTAAGGATTCCTAGACTTCCATTGTTCCACGAAATTTGCCAATTTTCGAGCGTCCTCTGACAAGAAATACTGAAAAACTCGTTAAAGTTACGCGATCTTTCATGAATATCACCTTCTAATGCCAAACTGTACGCCTTTTCTCATTACCAGTTCAATTTAAGTGCCCGCCTTCTCATTATCCGGAATAAAAAAAATGCAAAAGAATTCAAACTAAGGTAATCTAATAGGATTTTTCAGATAAAGAACTAAGAAACTCTCATGTTTTCCCAGAAAATGCAAGGAGTGCTTTCCATGCTCCATCGAATGAAAATGTATTCGTAATCTCTCTTCGCCTTATCGCAATCTGTTATGCTGCTCGGAGTTAGTGAGAATATGAACTGGATAATAAAAGTGTGACTAATTCGCGATATTTTGTTGTGTGAACTGTATCACGAATACGATTTGTGGTACTCAGCGCAGTTTTCGTTTTCCGTCTAGACATCATACTGAACCTTATCAAATGAATTACGATGTTGGAGGTCCTAATATTTTTCTTATATCTACTGCTTTTATTACTGGTCTCTAGTAGTAGAACAATGCATGAAAAAGTGCATGGAACAACAATGAGTACACGCATAATTTTGTAAAATAGTTCATGTGAAAATTTCGTTACCATTTGGCATGAAATTAAAAATGATTAGGATTACCTACTAAATATCACATGCACGCAAAAAAAGATTGTATATCATATACTATGAACCAGTTTACTAATCTATGAATAATATTTCATGATTTGTAAACTATGTGACGAGCACGAATGGTGAGATGTGACTATTGTAGTAGCAATCATGAACCATTTTACGAATACATAAAGAACTATTTCACGAGCACGAATGGTAAGTCGTGACTATGATACTAGGTACCATGGACTAGTTCACGAACACATGAATAATATTTCATGATTTTGGAGAATTCATTCACGAGCATGGATGGTAAGCCGTGACTGCTATACTAGGAAACATGAACTAGTTCACGAATAAATGAATTTGTTTCATGATTTTGTGAACTATTTCACGAGCACGGATATTAGATCGTGACTAGTATATCAGGAACCATGAATTAATTCACGAGGATTAAAAGGAATGATGATTAAAATTCCGAGTTTCGTGAAATAGTTCACGAGAAAAAATCCACAATGTTTTGATTTTGTGAACTAACATCATGAGTCAACCTTTGGTTTTATGAATAATGTTCTGGAAGTTGTGAGCTAGTTCACGTGCAGAAAATCGATTTGGCAGTGACATGGCGGAAACCGTGACTGAAGTTCACAAACAAAAACAAATATTTCAATCAATAAAAGCGTTATGCAGGCGTTACTGAAGGGAAATTGAATATGATTATAAAACACATAATTTTTGTTTGTGGTCCTGTTTTCGTAACATGAAAACATGGTTGTTCGAGTATTCATGCTACTTTATTCACAATTTTTCCGAGATTGGCAAAACAAAGCACGCGAATGATGATAATATAAGAATCGATACCTTATTCAAACATTAGCGGAGAAAGAAACCAATACATAATTGTCATTTAATGTTTTATAATAACAGTAAATTTAATATACGATAAATAATACTTGTATTACGAAATCTCTTTTTACATAGACATTAGCATATCTGTTTTAATAAATGTCTCGAGACAATAAAGGTAATCGCTTTTCGTTACATTGTATTGTTCTTGAAGTGTCGTGTTTCTTCGGAATAAAAAAACGAAGATTAATAAAATAGTTCACATGCTGTTTGATTGAATTAAACATATATAACACTCCCGACTGTCGGCTCTCCGGAGATTGTTGCTTATATTAAGTTCCCAAGTAACATTTGCGGTTTTAATGTACTCTTGTAGAGTCTCTTAAAACTTAGATTGCACTTGTAGCGTGCTATAAAACCTAAATGGTTAAGTTAAGTCAGTTTTTTTGCAAACCGAGCATTTAAGCATAAGCAGCATAAGCATAAGAGATCGCCCGTAGTTGCTACTCCGTTATTGACCAGAACCAAATTAGGTTGCAAAATGTTGATTGGAACAACATGCTTGGGAATAACATGATGAGCCACATTGTACAATCTATTCCGATCCCTGCATGCTGATCAATATCGACGCCGGCTACGTCCGAATGCAGATCTTCTGGGAAAGGAAGGAATGTTAGTCCGATACATGTTGCTACTAGAGACCGAGGAATCCTGTTTTTTTTTTTTTTTTGCAAACCGAGCATTTCCAAATTAATTCACAAACGATAAATGTATCATAAATTCTCGGCAGCCGGTTGCCTAGAGCAATAGACATATTCTTTGATTCTCTGTGCAATTTCACTTGTTCTGGTCAATTACGGAGTAGCAACTATGAATTGTACGGTCATCATGCTCATGCTCATGCTCAATTGATTTCCATAAATTTATTCATATCAGTATATGTGCAATTCATTTATTGTTTGTTGAGTAATTAACGCAAGTGCAGTTTCTTCGTGCCAAGCGTGCGCCCTGCTTCTTTTATTTGAGCAAGGATCTCTTCGATTTCATACATTACCCATGATCGCATATTTGTCCTATTTTCTATGGGATTTCCTATCTTTATGGGACTGATTTGCGACCATAGACAGTACAACAGCATGTACAACAAAACGTGGATCGAGTTAGACACTTTTATTATCCGACGTCATTACCGCTGAAAAATGATTTTTTTATTGTGACTATCGTGTATTATATTAAACGTCTATTAGGCCCAATGCTGTTATGCTTAACATCCATTGTGTCTAAGGTACGTGTGCCTAACGTCTGTATATTTAACGTATTTATGCCCAATAAGATACACTCATGGCCCAATAAGGTCTTATTGAAAATACGTGGGATTGATCGTGTACTTGTACCTCGATTTCATCATCGTATACATAAAAAAGAATGATGATTCTAAAATTGTCATGCTCATTGAAAGCTTTCCGACATGACAGAGGCGTTTAACGTCATCAGTACAGCATTATGTAGATGATGGAATTAGAAGCAATTGACTTCCGTTCAATAAACGTTCCATAACGTCCGAATCGGACAATACTAAAAAACGACTTACCGTATTGTACCGTAGTATATCTACACTTTGCCTTTTTTCATTAATCACCTGGAAAACTAAGGCTACCGCATTAATTCGAGTAACGGCGCTTTTTTGTCCTTACTGATTTCGGGCTGTTTTTCGATTGCTTTGCTTGCTCGATGTGTTTTCTCTTATTAATTCTATTCAATCATTACACTACTTGATACAGAATACAGACAGAAGAAGGAAAATGATACAAAATGGCAAACAAAATTTGCCACATCAAACAGCGCATTTTCTGATAAAATAGTTTTCTTGATTAATATTTCTCGAAATAATTACGAAGAACTAACCCTTTAAACCAATATTTGGTTAGCAACTTGGTACCTTCAGTAAAGTTGTTGAGAATGCTATTACAAATAATTTTATTGAAGATATGAAAGCTCCATATATTGATCTTTGGTTTTCTTGGTCGAACAGTGGTTATTCTATTCAAAAATTGAGAAGCAGTGGTCATAGCCCTTACAAAGTTAATAAGAGAACCCTCATTAATCTTAATCAAATTTAATTGATCCGCTTTGAGTATCGAACTATTTTTCTAATTTTAAGATAGTATCATAATTTTTCTCCGTAGACTAAATATAGCTATAGGATAATTTCAAATTTTTAACCCTTAGTATTCAGAAATTTAAAACTGGCATTTCAAGCTAACGTATCGTGATGTGTTAAGCAAAAAAAGTGAACAAAAATAAGCTATGTTTGAAGACAGTATAAATTGTACCGGTAAGTGTCATACATTGATTTCTAATCAACAGTAGTTTCTGTTTCTCCCCTATCAACAATACTAATATTCTTGAGTGTCTCCGGCCAAAGTGCACCAATGTCATGGAAATCAGCATGCTCTATGCATGCATCGGGGGAAAATCAGGACATCGGGATAAGCATCGGAATCAGAACCATACAATAACTCACCGAGCCGAAGAAGAGAGCTGGCTGCGCTATTTTTATTTTCAATTTAAATTATTTGCAGCTCACTAGACATGTCGTCGACAAGAGGCAAAAGGCGAGAGCTACGAGAAAATGGAAAATCAGGTTTGTCTTCTCGCTGCTCGTTGCAGCGCTGCCAGAGTTGAACGTCGGACGGCCGACAGGCGACTCTTTCTTGAAGTCTTTTGAATTTGAATGGTTGAATCTATTGTTGCTGCCACGTCTGCATGTCGGCTGTCGTCGCAGCAGAGGATTGTTAAAAAATTCAACAGATTGAAAATTGGCCAGTGCCGTGAGTGAAGGCAAGTGACAACTTTTTTTTAGAGTCATCACGTTGTTGCTGGCAGTGGATGGAAGTTGTGCATCGAATTGACTGTCGAATCGCATCATGTACGAGAACTCACTATCGTAGTATAACAGAACAAAAATCCTATGTTTGTGTGAATATTGACACAATTTTTGGAATGGAACTAGGATATCATTCATGTTTTATGGGTAAATATTTAGTACAAATCATACACATTGGTGTGTTAGTTCAATGAATGCACTATCATTTTCTGAGACAAAATATGCAGTAGAAATCGGCAAGTTAATACATTGATGACCATACTCAAAAACAACCACTTTAAATTTCTCCGAGAATTTATACCGTCACTCTATTGGAGCTATGGTAATCGAAGTGTACGTTGGGCTTGGGACTACCCCTCTACATTTTCTGATTCAGTGCCCATCCTTTCTCATCGCTAAGCTTGCGAGGCAATGATAGAGGACAAAACGCTGTTAACACTGCCACCGATCACATGCTGTCAGTACTGCAGCTTTCTGGGGGGAACTGTGTTTTTTGCATTTTTTCCTTTCCAGACGAAACAGACACCCAATCGTCAATGTTCACCTCGCCAAACCAATAGGCCACGTCGATAGACCGGGAAAGTCAGCCAGTGATTCGACTGTTCCGTACCGACCGCTAGTAAGGTAATTGAAAAATGTCGACGATTTACGCTGTTTTCCAGTTTGACATGAACGATGCCCGACAGTGAGTGTAGTGCTTTGGTTTGTTGGAGGGCACGATGTTTGATGAATAAAACCGTTTATTTATAAACGATTGAGAAAGTGGACTGATGCAGGACCGGGGCATGCGATTGTTAATTAATTTTCTCCCTCGTCAATAGGGTCTACGTGAATCACAGGACTTGTATAGTCTAGTCTGTCGGAGCTTTTTGTTTCATAAATATTGCGGTTTACTACGACGTAATATAACTTCAGTTATATGGAAGAAATCTGATGGATAATGAACAAATTTAGATTTTTTTTCTGAAATAATCGAACAGTTTACGACAAGAATCTACTGCGAGATTGTGTAAATAAGAGACGACCACAAAATCTAAAATAATTTTATATGAAATTATACCAGATTGGATAAACCAAATTACACATAACTTAGAATAAAATCATGATGAAATTAAAACTGTGAAAACGAATTCATTCATACATCCCACCTAACAATATGTGTGAACCGGCTTTATTCTGCCATAGCTGGAAGGGCACGAAATTGAAAAGAAATTTGCTGCGGTCTACCGGTTCGCGCCTCTGCATTATCTGTCTGTAACCAACAATTATTCAATTTCGTGCAATTCAACACGCTATAAGAAAGCTGTCTGAAGGCAAATCTAGTCACATAGGGACTTGTCTGGATCGGATGGATTCATTGTTGAGCACGAATGATTTGATTTTCCCTTGTCTGTTCGATTGCTTTCGTGAACACAGTGCAAGACAACATAAATATAGAGGAATCCAGGCTAAGGCGAAAAACTTAAAAAAATGGGGGAGGGGGGCGGATAAGGGTTGTAGCGTAAAAAAAACACTTTTTCTGATTTTTGTAGAACTTTGCGTGAAGCATGTTTATTTCCATTTTTCATCTGACCCATGTTGGTCCACTACAATGTTCATTATAGTGTACCATCTAAGTTAGTTTCTGTAATTTTTCTATGCAAGAATATCGATAAACGACTCGGTGACGAAGCTTTTTGTACAACGTCTCTGGAAAAAAACATGATTTGCTGTGTTACCTGCCATTCAAAAACTACTTAACCGATTTTTTTCAAACTTTGCATACACATTCAAAAATGCCTAACCTAACGTAGGTTGAGTTTTTAAGATAATTTGGCCGGACTGGAGTGGCTGTTGAAACCAGGTAACTTGCATCCCTATCTCTACATACAGAGTTTGACAATAGGCAACATCGTTTTTCCACCGATCGAGGGGGGTCAGTTTGACAACGTCAAAATCGCTTAAAGCGTCATCAACAAACAATAGTAGCAGTAAACAAAAGAAAACAATGAACACTTTTACTGATTTGATGTAAACTAAAGTGCTCCTCGTTCGTATTAAAAATTAATTTCGTTCATGTTGTTACAAGCAACGTTCTTATGTTGGCTACGAAAATATGATGTCACCCTCTTGGTTGAAACCGTTCTGGCGAGGTGTGAAATTTGCTGGTTATTTTTTGATAACTCTGCCTTTAGTTCAGCACAGACGTCATCCGTTTTCCCAGCGATAATACATCCATGTGAGGAAACGGTGTCGTGAAAGCGAGCAAACTTCATCAACTTGACACATTTATTGCACATCCAAAATAAATTTGGGGTTTCGGCAAGTTTTTTTCAAGAACGGCTTGTTAGGTTGTTTCCCGCACTGCATATGCACCACATGTTTGCAAAATCCCATGCATTCGATAAAGCCGTCGTCCGATTTGACGGTTTTCGCGCAGTGATCGCATGCACTTGCCATAATGCCGATTTTCTACCCGCCCTAGGTCCGGCTTTTCGTTTTCTTCTCACTATGCTCCAAGTTAATGTGCGAAATACTTTCTTCTACCCGCGTGCAGGTGGCGAAGTGCGCGTGTGAATTTGTGTGGGTAATTACACACAGGTCCGGTGACGTAAACAATCTCCATTTTCACTGGATTTTTCACGACACAAAAACAAAATTTACAGGAAGCACTTTAAAACTTCACAATATCAAGAGCGCAAATAAAATTTAGAATAAATAACTGGAGCGACAATACAAACAACTAATCGGTGAAAATACACTGAACCAAATTAACACAATTTTCACATAACTTGTAATCTGCAATGTACAACATATGGTGAAATTATAATCGTTTGATGAACCTGCACTAATCATGTCAGAATCGCATTCATGAACAACAGATGGGCCTGAGCATAGTGAACATAAGTCATCAGCATCTAGCGATCTTCAAATCCAGTGCATCACCCATTAACACCAACGCCAATATTAAATGTTCTTTTCAGAGCCACCATAATTAGAAAATATTTGAAAATTTACCATTCAAGCGTGATTTCGTTGAATATCATTAAATTTATAAAAATAAAATAAGAGTCCGATGCATAGTCACGACACTCCAGTTATGTCCCAGACATTACCCGCCCATATTTTCCCACATGTGTGCTACTTTCCACCCATTAGAGATAAAAAACCTATTTTAATCGAAATAGTAAGCACCGTGAATAACAAACTTTTTCACTGTACTGACCATTAGATGACAGACATTTTACTACAGTGTGTCCCACATTAATACGTCCACCCAGTTTTTTCAGTATATTTTTTTTTCGTTTGAGCAAACTGCACTAAATTTTCGGCGTTTGTTTTAAAACTTAATCAACAACGTTTCTCGAAATTTCGAAACCCTGGTGCGTTTTGTTCGTTTGTTATGGCAGTTTAAGTGAAACAAGTTGTGTTTCACATTTATACGTTCACCTTACTATTTTTTGGATAACTTTTTTTTCTATTCGCTCAAACTGCCCCAGATTTTCAGCGTTTATTTTAAAGCTTAATCAACGATCTTCCTCGAAGTTTGGAAACCCTGGTGTATCTTGTTCGTTTGTTATAGCAATTTAAGTGAAAAATGCGTCCTTTATTTATCCGTTCACCCTATTTTCTCATAATAACTTTCTTTATTCAAACGTACTGCACCAAATTTTTCAGGTTCATTTTGAAGCCTAATTTACGATGTATCTCAATATTTGGAAGCTTTGGTGCGTTTTGTTCGTTTGTTATGGCAGTTTAAGTGAAAAAATTTGTTCCTATATTTAGTGCATATAAATACGTTCACTAAATATAGTTTTTCCAAAAAAATTTGTATTTAAGTAATTATCCAGTAATAATTAACACTTCATGTAGTAGTCAAACGTTTCGAATCCAGGTTTCATTCGCTTCGGCATATAATTATTACGATTTTCAATATTTCTTGCTATGAGCTTGTTTTAAAAAGATTTGATTGCTTTCTTGAACTTTGCAACTGACGAATACTGCTTCGCGTTGTAATATACATTATGAAAAATTTTCAGTCGGAATTGGCATCTTTACGCAGAAAATATATGTAGGGGGCGCTACATACTTGCGGTGGATGTTTTGCGAATAAACTGTCAGATCAGTAGCAAATCTTTAAAAGTTTACATAATTTTTGCATTTTCAAGAAAATTGGCCTTAGTTGTATAATAAAATGAAGTTGTGTATGTTCGAAATGAGAGCTAATTCTAGCCAAAAGTGAATTTATACTGGTTATGCTTTGATTGATTGTTTAAATATTCTTAACTCGGCCGGTTGTGAAACCTAACCTAGAAGCACAGTGTACACATTTTCGAAGATTTCTTATGTTTAACTTGAGTGTATCTACTAAAAACTATTCCCATTAACTTCCAAATTGTTTTTCTTCCCCTCTGAGTCCATTATTTACTGTAATTAATGTGTATTTACCGAAAAACATTAAAAATTACATCAAATTACTTATCGTAGATATGAAAAACGCACAAACATCCACTTTATATTGATTATGCTATTAATCTGGAGATGTCGCAGCAGGTAATTAAGCTTTGCAGCAAAATGCCAATAACGTCTGAAGAAAGCGATATTTCTAGAGCGTTTATTCAAAATGACATGTCTCCAATGAGTGACTCTCTTTGTTTACTTTCTCTTCTGTTAATAGTTGAAGTTTATACTGGCTTCATATTTCGCTAAAAGACTACTATGCGGCTGATCGAAACTGGTAATTATTTTGTTTAGAAGTCCAGGTTATCGTTGAATTTAGTTAGGCTGACCACACGCAACGTGTGTACTCGTTTTACCTCAATTTCTTCCAGAACTCATGTATAAAGTTTGACCTGGCTCTACGTTTCAGAAAAAGGCTGAATGCGGCTGATCAAAAGTAGTATTTTTTATGGAAAAAAATTGGGGAATAGATTGAAAATAGTAAGTACGAATCGTACCCCAACTCATCCCTTATTTCTAGGGTGAAGATAAATCTGGCTGTGCTTCTCGGAAAGAGGCTGAATGTGGTCAATGAAAAGCAGTAATTCTGATGCAAAAAATCCGGGGAATCGATTAAAGATAGAATGACCGCTTGAAACGTTTGTGTCTGTTTTACTTCAATTATTCACATAATACAAGCGTCGAGATATACCTAACTCAACTATTCAGCAAAAGGCTGAATGCGGTTGATCAAAAGTAATTTTTTATGTTAAATAGTCCAGAGAATCGATTGAAGATAGTTACAATGACCAGACAAAACATGTGTACTCGTTTTACCACAAATTCCTATCATAACTCAAGTGGAAGTTTAAACCTGGCAGTGCTTCTCAGAAAGAGGCTGAATGCAGTTTCTCAAAAAGTAACAATTCTTATGCAAAACAATACAGGGAATCGATTGAAGATGGTTTAAATGACCGCACGATACGCGTATACCCATTTTACTCTAATTCTACGTACAATGTATGTGTGAAGTTATACCTTACTCATCATTTGGCCTGCGTTTTTTCTTGTATTTTTCACGTTGAAGCGAATTTTTAGATAATTTACCATTAACGTAGCCTGTTAAGAAACATTTATTTGCTTTCGGTTACTATACAATTTTTTTTAAAAAATAAACAGATGTGGGTGTTACTAGTGCTATATATTGTATACGATAGCGGTTTTAGAGCATGTATCTCAAAATGGCGCTTGGTTCTCTTCGGCTTAACACAGGCTATTTCAGAAAGAGGCTGAAAGCGGTTCACTAAAGTAGTTTTTCTTGTGTAAAACAGTTCAGGGAATCGATTAAACATACTTGGAATGGCTGGAAGCGAGGCTGAAAGCGGCTGATAGAAAGTATTTTTTAATAGCCCAGGGTATCAATTGAATGTAACTAGAATGTCCACACGAAACATGTGTACCCGTTTTACCCTAAGTTACTCTCTTAAGTCTTAACTTAAATATGAAGTTAAACCAGGCTGTACTACTCCGAAAGAGGCTGAATGCAGCTGATGAAAAGCAATAGTTCTGACGTACAGAAAATTCGAGTTCAGCCTGTTTCCGAAATGGAGTCAGGTTTAATTGAAAACACGAGATTTGAGAAGAAGTAGGGTAAAACAGATTCACGCGTTTCGTACGGTCATTCTAACTATATATAACCAATTTCTCGGGTTTTCATAAATAAGAAATATTACTTTTGATATGCCGAACTCAGCCTTTTTCTTAAATGTGAAGTAAGGATTAACTTCATATATGAGTTCTGGGAACTGAGGTAAAACGGGTACATGTATTTCGTGCAGTCGTTTTATTTATCTTCAACCGATTTCCCGGACGGTTTTATATAAGTATTAATACATTTGATTAGTCGCATTCATCCTCTTCCTGAAATGAAGCGTCAGATTTCATTTCACACATGAGTAATGAGAAGAATTGGAGTAGATTGAATACACAAGTTTCGTGCGGTCCTGTTAACTATTCCCCGGACTTTCTACATAATAATAACTACTTTGGATGAGCCGTATCCGACCTCTTCACTAAATGTAAAACCTGGTTTAACTTTAATCTTGAGTTATAGAAAGAATTCGGGGTAAAACGGGTTCACACATTTCATTCGGCCATTCTAACTATCTACTCTAGACTCTCCGAACTATATTGCCATGTTTGAATTGAATTTGGAAAACATGGGGTAAAACGAATTCACACCTTCCGCGCCGTAATTCTGTCTATCTTCAATCATTTCCTTGGACTTTTTCGCATAAGAAACACTACCTTTGATCTGCGAACTCTAAGCTTGCTCATATGACCCTATTCCATGCTTTTCTAAACTTTCTTCCTTCAACTCCTTGCTCTTCCTTGAGTACTATGGCTCCTAACATTGAAAAATATTTCACACTTTTCAGTCCCTTGCTAATAAAATGTCGTTACAACATAAAAAAGTACAAATAGTTGCATCACATTATTTCTAAATTTGCACAAAATATTCTTGATTATCCCATATTTTTTAAGCTTAGTCTCTTGTATTAAACTTGAAGCTTGTATTGAACAACTACAGAATCACACAAATTTTCATGGAATATGTCGTTTCAAATTTTCTCGAGAATTCCATTGTACAGTTTGTGTATAGCCGTGTGGTGTCCGGCGGTCTAAATCTTTTTCGCACTATTTTAGTCAAGAATAGAGCCACTGGGAACCTGCTCCCATGTCGTAAGAGGTGACTAACAACATGCTAGGAGTTCCTAGGTCAAGGTATTGATCCGTACCGAAGACTTAACCTGGACGGACCTTAAGTTTTTGCAACATAGCCTTTATCCTAGAAAAATCAACAAATCAAATGTATAACAATTTTGCGGTGACCAATAAGCTCTTAATTTATCCATTCCATTTTGAGTAAATCACTGACATATAGTCACCTTTTCTGATTCGCTATTCCCGATTGTGTACCGACGTTTTAGGTTTCTTCTGGCGGTTGTACGGTTGTACACAGTCTAGTTCTACACTAAGTAACAGCATATATTAATATACCAGCTCTTCCACGCCAAGGTATAACTTCTAAAGTTTCGGCTTAAAAACCGTATTTAAAAAACGGAAACTTTCAAGTAGGAAATTTTTTGAATTGGCCTAAGATGATGCTGACGAACTACACAAAAAGTTTTTTGTGGTGCAAGCGATCTGTAGATGTGTCAAAATAAACCAGTTTTTTTTATTAAATCTGGAACCGTCTACCTCCAAAAGATTTCTTGAGGTCTCATGAAGGTCTGACACTAGCTTTGAACTACTTTTGATTTCCTGAACAGTGGTAAACATTTTAACACTCTTGCACTTCACTCTGTCAGAGAATGTAGGGCCATCGGAAGCTAAAACTTCGTAAAATCGTACTCCTGATCCTTTCTTCAAAATCATCCAGTGCAGTACTCTGGGTCACTCTTTCGAGATTGAACCGCTCTCATGGTAGTCGGTCTTTGCCAGTATTGCTCTACTCTTATGCATTATTCTTCTGGACCGCCGATGGATCAAAAGCCCTTGTCGTTGTGTTTATTATATTTATTAAGCATGTCGTTTTCGATTGGTCATTTAACCCAATTATGGAAACGTGTCTGATAGGGAGTCTGGAGATGCCAGCTTGTCATTAACATTTCGCAGTGAATTTATTCAAATTCATTTGGGATATCTTTTATATATTTTGTACGCTTGGTTTTGTATTGCAAAATTTGGAAATAATATTATCATATTGTTTATAGATGAATAGACCTTTATTATATTCCACGCGGCTTTATCCTGTTATTTCTACTGGTCGCACTCTTGAAAACTTTGATCTATAATGAAAGAGACAAAGCGCGTGCGTACTTAGCTAAATCACAATGTCTACCAATATATCCTGATTAATTTCCAAACCTACGAACACCAATCCTATCCTGCGACACTTGTGGGTGATGCAGAGAATTCCTCGGTCATAATAGTCACAAGTGTTGAACTAACATTCCTTCCTATCCCAGAATTGACCTGCTTAGACGTGGCCATCTATGTTATTGATCGTACTTCAATCTTAGTCTCTTTAGGTTGCACGTTGAGTATTATGTACTACTCCCAAGTATCATACAATTGGTTCAATATGTACTTGCTGTACTTGCGAACCTGTCAAAGCTGCAGTCTACCTTCTCTTCTCACTTAGAACAGAAACTAAAGTGCTCAGCTACACCTAATTGTGTGTCGCAGCACAGAACATCGCTGAATCTAGCGACATCAAAATCAGCATCCTGTGTATTTATACGCCTACATTGAACAGTCATTAGAAATACACACTCAAGAAGCTCTGTTCAAAAGAATGCGATTATACGATGGTCAATTGTGTATAATTTAATGAGTTATGATGTGTTGAAGTAACTATAAAATCGCAGTCCTGCTCCCGTTACTCAACACACATTCCAGCAATCGCATTTCAATCTTAAGCTAGCACTTCTCTGCTAAATCAAAAGTTAATACAATCTAACCAAGCGTTCGCTATCCCCTTTCCATATCTCATACCACTGTTCTTCCTGTCAGCAAACAACAAGCAATTATTAATTTGAATGATTGGTCATAACTTTTCTCGACACGAACACCAGACACCAACTGGCTGCAAGCGCCTAATCATCCAGCCAGGCGGCCAACATCAGCAATAGGTAGCGGTAAAGGGCACACCGGGCATGTTTCATATTGCTCTTAGCCCACCCACAAATCTGAGCGGAACTCGCAGCGATCGTGGTCAGAAGCAGCTTCATCATGCTGTTTTGCTCGGACCGGAATCATTCTGAACCAGCACCCCTCTTCGCACCTAGAAGCTTGAGCTGCACACGCCACGTCAGTTCCACGTAGCATAAATACAATGAAAATTATTCATGAGAACCGTAGAAGCGATAAACTAATTATGTGTACACGAACATCAACTTATGTGGTTCCTGAACTTGAGCTTCTTGTTAGCATGAAACTGGCCGACGGAATGCTTTCGAACCACCCTAGAATATCATAAACGTTGCTGAACTTCCACAATATAACACGGAATTAGATGATGAAGGACGCATCGATTGAACATATTAATTTAGTGTTTATGTTTTTCATTTGGTTCCTGGAGTTGACTTTGATATTAGCGTAACATTTGACGTGCTCCCATTAAGAGTTAAGAGACAGCGGAATGCATGAAATATAGGTGGAAAGCTTTATTAAAGTGCGGATTTGTTCTAGAGTTAGTTTGTCTGCTGGTTTCGAATAGTGGTTTAAAACCAGTGGCGGCGCGAGGTGTTTTGTCGCTCGGGGCCAAACATTAAATTTGTCGCCCCTTTTACAACGAATTTTCAAAAAAGTTCAACTATGTCCCACCTTTTCACATGAAACGAACAAAAATGAACTTTTTCACATTTTATTGTCAATATTTTGTCCTGGCGGTAGTGTTGCGCATAAATTTCCTCGCGAAAGGTGTGGCTACGACTCCGTTCACATGTTCGCTCCGCGCTCATGTCCTTCAACCCATTCATGCCCATGTTGTTTGTGGACAACAACGTTTTTAAACAGCTATAACTTTTGATTGAGGCAAAATTTGCTCACAAAATCAAGTAAGACTAATAAATCTGTCTATTGTCTTTCATGTGAGTATTAATAGATACAAGAATCAGCTCTATAACTGAAGTTATTGCAATTCGGGTGATTGGATTCCGATGGAGCAGTGCTGCCAGGGACAGTTTACGTTGACGACGGAAAATGAATTTTTCATATATCTTCGTTATGTTACAATGTCATTAAAAACTGACAAAACTTATCAATTTAGACTGTCTTTGGCTACGTTTTCCACACAAGTGGACTATCGTAAATATTCTAGGAGAATTGTATTGAGCATTGGAAGGTAAAAATTGAGCAGCTTCTAGCACTGCGAAGGAAGCCTATCTTTATGAAAAATGGCTTTTCGTGTTTCTTGACCGGTGGCTTTCAAGGAAAAATGGTTTTGAAACCCTACATGCTCTAGAAAAAAGTTGGGTATGAAAGGGTTAATTATGGCAATAATTGGTGCCGAAAATTTTCTTGTTTGAGCAAAGAGAGGGCATTCTTCATTTGGTTTATGACTACTGGTACACCTTCTATAAAATATTACATATTAAAAAAATATGATCAAGGAATTGGACAAATCATTTTAAAATATTATTTTTGTGAGATACTGGCGATCAACATTTTTTTTAAATTCTCTAGCTAAACGTTCAGAGAAACATAATTTTCTTTTAACCCCTATCAAACCCATTTTATTTATAAACAATAACGTTTATCAATTTTTGGCTAAGGAAAGACTAGCTTACAAAACTAATTATTGAGACTATTAAATTTCATTTGAGCACTAGCACATATAAGTAATATTCATAGAACTGATGTAATTGCAGTGGGCATAACATACATTTTTGATATCTTTATGATGGCTCGAATTATTATTGAAAACTGATAGACTCAATTAAGACCGTCTTTGACTACCTTTTCCATACTATTTGATTATAGTAATCATTGTAAGGGAATTGTATTGAGCATCGGATGTTAAATTTTGAGCAGCTTTTAGCACAGCGAAAGAAGAATCTATCTTAATTAAAACAGGTTTTTATGCTCCTTGATCGCGACAGTTTTGATGAAAAATTGTTTTGGAGTCCTATATGCACCAGGGAAAAAGGGGAACATGAATGGGCTAAGGTATGTTTTTTAAATATTAACTTTTCATATTAAAGTATCGCAATGTTCACTTTTTTACAAACTTTTTTACTACAAATAACACGGTACCATAGTGATTCTGTACTTTTCAAGTGACCTGGGTTATAGATTTCATCAAATGCAACATAAAATATTGTATGAGAAATGCTGTATACCCTCAAAATCTTGATTTATAGCCAAAAGTTTTCATATTTTTCGGGACCTTCGCGGCTGAAAGATTTTCTAAGCGGTCATTTTTTAACTGATTTTCAATTTCTGTGTTCTGCAAAGAAGACGAAAAGACCTCTCCAACGGTATGCTATGTTATGTTCTTTTGTTTAAAATACTCGTTTAAATGCGGGTTTAGGACAGCAAGTCGTAAACAACCAATATTTTGCGATTTTTTCAACAATTTTATTAAAAATTTATTCAACAATTTTATTAAAAATTTAGAGATTTAATTCTGCATCTAACGACCTGTTTATCTCCAAATTCGGCTACAATCTTCAAACTTTCACTTTAAAGTTTATACACTTGCTTCCAAATGTATACGCAATCGAGCAAAAAAATCGAATTTTTTTTATGGGGACGGCCCCTTGAAAGATCATGCGAGCAAGTTTCTAATTTGGAAACGCTGTCATTTTTCAACCAATTGTGATTGAAAATACCGCATAACACTTTTAACAAAAGAATATAACATAACATACCGTTGATAAGGCCATTTCTTCCTCGTTACAGAATTCTCAAAAAAATTAAATCCAGCTGAAAAATGACTGCGAAACTAATATTTTAGACCCGAAAAATAGTTTTTTTGCCATAAATCAAGATTTTGAGGGTATATTAATTTGATCAAATGTGGCTTTGTATTGTATTTGACCTAACCTAACCTTTACTAAATCACTTGAAAAGTACATTCTTTTTTATTTTGTAACCCCGTGTAATTATTCATTATGGTACAATAGTCGACAATTTTTTATAGTATTTGTAGTATTTGTATACTAATAACAAGGTCGTCGAATTATGTATACTTCCATGTGTTCGCCAGCTTCTACCTCGTGCCTCAGCTTTGTAAGTAATTGTTTGTCAAAATTTGAGTCCTATTTATATGCTCCCAAACGACTGCAGATGAAAGGGCGGCCAAGAAGCTTCTACCATAATTCCAAATTTGCGTAAACAAATTAATAATCGTCATCATTATCCTAGTGACCTAGTGACCCAACAATTCGGATAACAGAATCATAATTGAATGTATTTTAGAGTTCCAGGTTACTTGATCTTGAATCGCCGGTTCCCAACCTCCATGGACGCCCACAGCACGCGCATCTTCCTCAATGCACCGCCAGCGATAGCGGGGTATACCGCGCAGTCCACGACCTCTTCCAGGTTCTCTGCTGATCATAACTTTAGCTGGTTCTCTCTTGTCATACAAGCTCTGCTCACTGTAGTGTGCCGTATTTTATCAGCCTTCCAACCATGCTGGCCATGGTTGTATACTTGGCACCGTTAGGGGTTCATGCGACTGTGCTATTCTTAGGCTGTGCGGCTTTAGCTGACTACGTAAACCACATTCGCAGAAGCAACATGCATTGTTCCTTCGCGGCTAACATTGTTATCATATGACACTAGTGTTCTAACATATATGAATTTGTTTGTACTGTACCGTACCCTATCGATTTCCACCCAACGTCGTGCTGTCACGTTCTCTATCAGCTACCATGTACTTTGTCTTGTGAGAGTTTATAGTCAGTTCTATTCTTGCAGTTTTACTTATGAAAGGCAACAATGCCTCCTCCACTGCTCTGCGATCAACGCCAATGATGTCGATGTCATGATCCTTTTGCACATCAGATCTTTGTATCGCTTGATTTTATCTTACCCAGCGTCATACGAATCAGCTTAATCAGTTTTGTCGGAAAACCATGCTCAATCAGATGGTGAGTCCGCAAGTTGTATTCCCGGAATATATTCAGAATTTGTCGCTGGGTAAACATTTGGTCCGTCGTTGATCGTTGATCGACCGACAAAGCATTCAGCCAACAGGCGCAGGGTCCTCAATAGAACACGAGAAACTACCTTGTAGGAGGCATTGAGTTATGCCTAAGAAGATATTATGTTCGAGTTTGTAGCATTTCTTGAAGATAGGACATATGAGGCCAACAAACAAGTTGTTTACAAAAAAAAGTTCATACAACTCTCTATCACCGCTCGAAAGATTCTTAACCATGAACCAAACACTCTGTATATGATAGAGTTCCCTGGTTTAATCCCAGCAAATTAGTCTGCATACTCCCACTACTTTAAGTTCGTTCGGAAACTAATCTCAGTTGAATCTTTTGAGACTGAGCAATATGTATATAATTTTGTTCGATTGCATCCGTCGTCTTGATACCCTACTTTTTAATAGTCAATCGCCAAAATAATATAAATTCAAGCGTTTCACCCACACTTGATTTTGATCGTGATTATTGAAACTTGAAGAATTATTAAAAAAATGAAATAGAAATTTGTTTGGTAGGAAATGCCGCCCCCTGATTTTGCCGCTCGGGGCGGTTGCCCCCTTCGCCCCCCCCCCTTAGCGCCGCCACTGTTTAAAACGATTCAATATAAACACTTATGGCCGATTTCTTCACACTAGCCAAGTTTTAACGTGCTGGTAAAAGTTAAGCGAGGGTGAAAAAATCGACCCTTAGTAGGAATAAATTTTTATTCAGCTTTTTTAATGACTCGACTTAAAAGTAGAGAATTTGTTCTATTTGTTGCGTGCGGAGATTATTGGACTAGTTAGGGTAGTCAGTGACATTTCCTAGTTTCCTATGGGTTCAAAGAGCACATTCCACTGAGTATTGGCACTCCAGGGCTATCGTCAACCTTTCGTTCCCCATAAAGCTGAAAGATTGGTGTTCTTTTCTCTGTCATCATTGCCCCCCCTCTCTCCGCTATCTCTTATACTGCTGTTAATCCGATGTTGGATTCAAATGCATTCCTATGCAAAGAAGCCACTCTTACAAAAATCAAACTTGAACATGTTCCCCTCTTTTTATTTCATTTAATTAAATTCTTACCAAAAACAAACAAAAAAAAAATCAAACTGTTAACGCTCACCCAACCCCCGTCGTATTTTTCTAAAAATTCTTCGAGATAAATTTCTAGTTTACGGTTGTCGAAAAATTGTTTCTTAGTATTCAAATATAACTTTCAGATTATTTCATAATGTAACCCGCCAGTTTTACAAAATTTGCAACGAAAAACAAAGACATTTGGCTGATGCAGAATTGTATTCCAAAACAATCAGAAAGGATGGTGAGACTATGTCTATGGGCCAAAGAAGAGTATTATGGCAGCTTCGGTTCATTAAAAACAAAGAACAAATATGTCCCGATAAAATCAATGTCCCCATTTTGTCAGCCTAAGATACACCGAAGGGCTGATAAAAACGGGTCTTCACCGTAGTCGTCAACTCCGTTCCAAAATTTCCCATATCGCCGGTTTATCGATAATACTACTCAGCCGGAAGTCGCCTTCTTGGATTTCAGAAAGTTTCCAAACATCCATTTTCATCATATACTTGTCAAACCCGTTCCAAAAATACCCGTATTGCTAGGGTTATCGAGAATATTGCTTAACCAACGAATTTTAATAAGATTGTAAAGCAAACTTCTTTTTACGAACTAAATCCCAAATAACGAACACTTTTTAACAAACTTATTCAATTTACGGTTTGGTTAGTAAATTGAGGTTCTAGTGCACCATATTTTTACTAGTGTTTGAATGCTTTTACTCCAAAACTGTTCAATAAAAACCGGTATACTGGGAAGACAGTATTGTTTGCTGCCCCCAGGTTGTACTATTTCCGTGCTTGTAGCAGACTGCATTTTAAGGTGGAGGTTTCAACACAATGAAATAAAATATATGCCCAATAATTTCCTTCAGATAGTCGCCGCTTCTTATGATATTGGAGCAGGAATCCAGTGGATCAATTCTTGGCTTCTGCCGTCGGATGCCACACGGTCTCAGGGCAGGCTTTGTGTGGCGCAAAATAATAATGATATTAACTTACTAAGTGGACACCAGACCCCACTGCGATTATCGGATATTCAATAAACGACCAATGATTATCCAAGTATTTTTTGTTTTGTGAGAAAATGATATCAAAATAGAATTGTTGATTAAATCTACAATACAAACAGCGATCCATTCGAGATGTGTTATGGGAAGGAAAAGAACAAAACGCAACCGATTCTTCTACATTTGTTGTTGCAGATTCGACTCGTGTGCGTTCATTACGCCAGGTTGTGTTGCTTCATTTTCTGTGCAAGCAGAATGTTTCATAGGCAAAGAAAGCTTTCTTGAAAATGGTGGTTGCGATTTTTCCTTTGCTTGTGAGCAATGAAATTGTTTCGTTTCAAACAGCCATCCAGAAATTGATTTTCCGGCTAATCTCAACATCTCAGATTTGACCTAAACACTGAATACTACCCGCTGAACTGTTGGCGAAAATTCTACAAATGTTACCGAAAAAATAAAAAGCCCAACCGAAGCCCCAAACAACAAACAGTTGTCAAAATCCCAAGCCGTATGCTGTATGACCAGGTGTCGATGAATCTCACTCGTTGGTTTTTTTTTCTCACCGATGAATCATATGCGAAAGCCGATTTCAAACAAATCTTTCTCGTGGCAAGTTTCTTACCAGGTTTAAGTTTGTTTTCTCGAAAAAGAATTATTGTTTGGCAAGGGATCTGTTCCTGTTGCAAGAAAACCAACGTTTGGCAAGGCATCTGTTCCTGTTGCAAGAAAACCAGCGTTTTCGTGACGGATAAGGCTGCAAATTTCAAAAAGTTAAAAATGGAGTACAGATTTTATCTTTCATTACGTCTTATGATCTAGCCAGTTGCCATTTTATCACGGACGCGCAAAGTTGGAGCGCAAATCACCCTAAAAGAACTAAATCCACCAAATTATTCCCAGTTTCGTTCAATAAACAACTAATGAGCAATTACAAAGCACCATCAACACAAAAGAGCGAGAATTTCTTTAAAAAAAGGATGAAGTGTTTGTTTTTGCTAATTTCATGAAAAATATGATTTATTCAACCTGTGTTTTATTTTTTGTTTTTAGGTTTCTTAAAATATATAGGCATTTGAGAGGCCGCATAATGTCGACTAATAAAATTAAATAGCGCGTATAAAATGAATAATCTAAATAAACAAATACACTGAATAAAATTAATAAAAATAAAATAGTATAATATTTAATGAAATGAAATGAATGAATTGACAAAACAGGTTAAATGATAAAAAACTAATAAAGTCAACATTTGTTAAATTTGATCAAACTAAATAAAATTAATAAAATTATTAAAGCATGACGAATTAATAATTTTTTCCCTATGCATTTATTATTCGGCTCATTAGTACAATCGTTACAATACGTAGTAAATTTTACAGGTTTGAGTCTAATAGCTATTGGTCTTAACTAACTAAATTCAACTTATGGAATACTTTGTCATCATCACTGCACATCAATCGTCGGCATCATTTCATCTGCTTGGATGGTTTGGTGTGACCTGCCGAAAAATGTTATATTTTTAGATCAATAATTTTGAGAAAATGGCATATTTCTTTGAGATAATCGAAATCTTTGCACCCTAGGATATCGCGTATAAGAGTCGACGGAGTTTTATCGAGGGTCTAAAAAAATCAATTAATAAAATTAATCGAACAAAACAAAAAAAACAAAATAATTATCGAATCATCAAATTTAAATAAAAAGTTAAACTCTTAAAGTCCGTGAAAATTTTAAAATTGATTGTCTGTTTGCATAGTCTCCATTTGCTGAGACTCAGCCTAAACCCAACTTATACCAGTAGAAGACAGAAGATTAGTCCGAATGATTTGAAGTCTGCCACTTCTAACTTTCCCTACTTCCTAATCTCTAGCCAGTTGAATGTGGTTAGAACAAAAATAAAGAAAATTGATTAAGCTATGTAAATTAAATGGTTGATAAATGGGATAAAACTGCGAGGATCCTCGTCATCACCTTTGGATGAAAAGAATTTCAGCAACAAATTTAAATATTATTTTGATCTCAGTTCAAATAATTTTTTCGAACAAGTCATCTAATATTGATTTCATTTTTGTTATAATTGCACACAGCAGATAGCAGAAATAGTATTCCGTTTGGTTCCTTTGCGCAAATTAGCTGCTTTCGATTTCAGTCTTTTAACCGTTAAAAAGACCAAAACGATATAAACCTGAGTAATCCTTACCTGCAACAACACATCATCAAGTTAAAACTTTCTTGAGGACAGCTTTTGAAAAAAAAAATCTTTTGTGGGACTTCGAACATTTTTTTATCGTCGAAGCTTCCAAACGAATTGAACTGAACAAAACCTAAAATTGCTAGAGGTTTAGTGTTCCTACTAAAACATTGTGAAGAAACATGTCCATACAAATTGTGAAGCAATTTTTTTAAAATAACTTAACGACGGTATCCATAAATTTTGTTTGGGGTTGGTTTCGACGATGAGGGGAGATTGAATACCTTGAAACTTATAAATAGTAGAAACAATTCAAAGAAGACAATTGATGCATCTATGTATTCTGTATTAATTTCTCTGATATTATGAAGATTGGTTGACTATGTTGCGAGTTTTTACTATAAATGTAAACAAAAGTCGCACTCACACGTGTCATAGGTGTGTATTGATGACAAAATTTGTATGGCGTGTCAGAATCGTGCATGGAAAATGTTAGGATAATAAGTTAAAATTTCGCACAATTCACCCCCTATATTAGTCTAATTCACCCCTGGGGGTGAATTCACCCCGGTTGAAAACCATTGAACTAAAGGAAACCAAGCAAGTTTGGATATAAACGTACGTATCGAGCCAAATCAAGTTTAAATGGGACACGATCGTAATTAGATTTGCACGATTTGCGAAGAAAATAACAGTCCACTGTGTCAGAGATTCGCATAACACAGTACCCAAATTGCTTTTGGCCAGAACCCAAAATGCTCCGTGCGCGACTATCATTCAGTTTTCGGCACGGAACTACACATTGACTTGGGGAATGTTTTCAGTTACCTCGTACGACTTGGGGAAGGTTCGTCTGTACACATCGAAATTTGATAATCGAAACTTCATCGAACTACTATCATCCGAAAGTCTCACCAAGCTCAACGATGAAATTGCGGTGTGCAGAGTGAACGATAATGCAGTATACTGGGAATTTCGCCCGGCGTTTTCCAGGCTTCCTTCGCCATTGAAAATATTTTCATTAACAATTTTTACCACAGCGTGGGTTGCATGGCACTATGGAATTGGGGTTCCCTGCTTGGTAGACTTTTACCGAGCTTTCGCAATATAAAGAAGGGAGGATAGGTTTAGGAATTTAAAAAAATTGCGTTGTCCTAATGACGCGACTACCAGAGGGGTCAAATATTTTTGAGTTTCTGTTGGTACTTCATATTGACGGCTCTGCTTGAGATAGGCTTGGAATGCTTACATTTTTCGCATTTCGCTGGAGTGGAATTTCATGAAAAATACACATTAATCCACATCTTTATCCATCGTAGAAGCAATTCGACATGTTTTCTGCTTTCAAATTCTAGTGAATTAATAGAAATCGGGAAGACGAAAGTATGTTTCCAAATCATATTAGCCCTTTTCAAAAGTTAATATGGAAATAATCTCAAACATGTTATGAAGTGCAAAAAAACAACTGAGCTCAAGTGGTGAACCACAACCATCCCAATTTCATCATTTTTGATTTTGGACAAAACATTGTTCACTTAATACGGTTCTGAGAATGCAGCGCATGTATGGTCATGTCACGTATAAAAGAAGTTTTGAGGAACAGCATAGAACACAAACAATGAAAATATATAAAAGAAAAATTTTGCCACTATAATCCCTTTGCGCAATGTTCGCCTTCTGTTTCAACAGATTTCGTAACCGATTCTAACCCTGCCGGACGAATGCATGACTAGTATTACGATCCTACTGACACTGAAAATGCTTCCTAGACAAGGTTTGAACATAGGATGTCTGGCTTAAGAGGCAAGTGCCATATAATCTATACCGCTTCACCAGGGTTAAAACAATGGAATTTTCTAATTCATGCATAAACTTTGTGTTTTCGTTTTTGAAGCTAGCGTCAAGTTAGTGTCGGATTGCGATGAGACGAAATCGAAACGTAAATTCCATAACTAATTTAGTTATAAGCAAAACTAGGTTCCGACTATTTTTTCCTTAGGGAGAAATATAGCATATTTTAGAATTCGTCGCTTTGCATTATTGCTGTCATAAAATTCGTCGAAATATTCGATATCACCGCTCAACAATATAAACGTTGGTTGATGGTTTCATTACAGTTATATTTTCTTCTTTACGTGCTGCATTTTATAGTCGATTTTGCTTTACGGAAGTTGCGCAGTGCACTGAAATTTAAGCGAATTCGTCTTAGAATTTCAGGCGGTTCCCTAAATGTAGAATGGCGGGATTCCAGGAGAATTGAACAACACATATAGAAATTTGTTAATTAAAACACGATCTCTCTGCTTAATAAGAAGGAATGTTATATAGAAAGTAAATCATAAATATCACCGTGCGTCCGCATCATGCCATTTTTTCAAGTATGTAGAAGCACGGTTGTTTAAGCTGTATGTACTTTGGATGTTTACAAGTATGTAACAAGATTGATATGTAGTTTTCAGGTAACAAAATAATTCGATCTACACCTCCAAGATGGACGACGTAAAATACCAGCGACTTCAATCGGTAATAGACGAGAAACCATCGCCGGCACATGGGCGTGTGAATAAAAGCAAATACGACGAGTTAGAAAGTTGTACACTCACAGCTTTGGCACGATTCTTCCGCTGTTGGGCTCGGGTGAATTCTCGGTCGGTTCTTGAAGCAGGTGTTTCAGCAATTTTGTTGCATGTCTCACTGGTGATGCACCTTCTGCAAGGCTTCGAATAGCACTGATAAAAAATTCTCAATACTAGAACAATTACCGGGGTTCGTTAATGAATTAGATTTATTTCAAACACAAACACACCACTCTTTACAACCGTGAGACTAGCCAATAAACTAGCAAATGATTTATCAACTCAGGCATAATAAATTGAACACACACCGAGGCAAACCAATAAACTGCCACTCGTTCATTCAATCAGTAGCTTAACACATTCATTGGTCGCAATTAAAACTCAGTTGCACAGCTTATCGTTTGTTCATGGCGGGATCATCAACGGGATCGGTTCCTTCAGCTGGGGGCGCACGAACATTACCACTATCCATTTGATTGTCAAACACAGATAATATACATAACTGATTGATGTCCTATGAAGCAGAAAAAAGAGTCCCTAGTACTCGGCGCGCACGTATTCCACGACGATTTTTGCACATCCGACCAACGATACAGCTGATGAAGTACTGCAAATGATTGCAAATTCCAAACATTTTGCACTCCGTTCCGTCGGCATGCTGTTTTGTGTGATGGATTCCGAGTGTGGTGAGTTCCGGCTCGGTTTGTTTGGGCGGACGGTTCATCCACCACAGAGGGGTGAATGAATTTCATTCAGCTAACATCTGGAACGTTCCCCTTGGCTTCAAGGTCCGTAGTGCGCCTGACCGAAATTTTCTTCCTGATAAACACACTGGAACGAAGTGGTACTATTGAAGAAAGTAAAGGAGAAGTGGAGCAGATTCGTGAGGAGGAATATCTTAGCGAATGCGTTGTCTAGTACTAGGATATGAAATGTAAAAAAAATGATATTGTTGTTATTGGACAATTTGCACAGTGGGACGAGCAAATAATTTTGTGTCTATTTTAAATTCTAACTCCAATATTTGGTGGATAACAATATCAATAATTAGCTTAATTAAAAATTACGCTTAATAACTCTAGTAGTACAAGCCACAGATAACGTAAGCGCACAAACAATATTCTTACATTTGAGTATCGGAGACAACGAAACAATGGAAGGTGGACAATGTTGTTAAATTTTCAGGAAACGGGAGCTCAGCGGCATCGATTATGAACTCGTACGGTTTTCATCATGTGCTGAGACGGCAGGTGGTCCTTATCTAACCGGCAGGAGTTCCTACAGACAATTTCGTAGTACGGCTCAGATTCAACTTAGTAGATTGTAGTACGGAACGGCAGCACACCGAATTGCGCGTGTGATGTTTCGTGTCAAACCGGGGCAGTAGATGATCTTCTTCGGGTCTGAAGGGAATCCACTAGTTGTGATGAGACAGCAGAATACTCAGCGCATGCCCAGTTAATGTAATCGATATCGGAGATAAGCGTCTAACGTGTAGTGATTGGACATGAACCGAGGCATCACACGAATGAAATCCCGATCCAAATCCATTCTTCTAAAGCTAGGTTTCGTTGATACCTTCGGGATAATAGAATGTAGCTACCGTCCTAACTCTACATTGCTCCAAGATGCCTGCTAAATTTCTAGCGAAATTTATTGAAAAATTCGTCTTTCGCAGATGTCACCTTCTAAAGCGCCCGCCTTTGCTGACGAGTCAGTTTCTTAATTACCTGAGATGGAGCAATGCGAGGAAACCCAAAGTAATGTAATCTTGTACGATCTTACAAACTACATAAACGCACCCATATTTTCCCAAAGAAATACGAAATGTGCTTTCTAGGTTTCAACGAGCGAATAGCGAAATAGTGAAGCAAGATCATTTTTCCGAACAACTTCCGGATACAGGATAGCGTTGAAATCGGTTGATAGGAGCTGTGGTCGGAGGCTGGTTTTCCTGGCTTTCGAATGGCCATGACACTCACTTGTCTCCAGACATGTGGCGCAATGTTACCCTTAAGAAATTTACTAAATAATTTCAACAACCGACTCTTGGCTGAGTCTGGCAGACTCTTCAACAAGTAGAATTTGATTCTGTTCGGCCTTGGAACTTTATTGTTATATGATAAGAGAGCAAATGATAATTCTATCATCGAAAAAGGTGTTTGGTTTGCAGTATTTTTTTTATTTCGATTATAGAGGTTTTAACCTTAAGGTCATTCGCCTCTTCGGGTTAGAAAAATCTCTTATGAAAAATTTCTAACCCTATGTGCGGGGTCGGGCCTCGAACCCAGGTGCACTGCGTACAAGGCAATCGATTTACCAATACGCTACGCTCACCCCCACGTTTGCAGTATCTTTACGGGACGCGGTGCACTAGATATTCTGTTCTGGTGTGGAATCGAATATCCAATAGTGCCCTAACGTGTGCTTATCGATGTTTCTCTCGTTAATTCGTCCATAAAGCGGCGCCAGTAGCTAAGTTGTTTGGCTTTCATCAAGTTCGTCATTCGCGTTTCTAACGTCGCGTACTTTCAATAGCTAGCTAGTAATCCATCGTCTTGGGAGGTCTTATACGCGGCGGCCTTTTCCGCGTATACGTCTGAGTGCTTTTTGTCTAACAATGGGTTGGGAGGACGCTCGCGAGAGTTCACGTATGGTACGCATTTAACCTGATCTTGAATCGCGGTGTCCACCCAAGATACCGTACTCGTTTTCCGGAGGAAGCACGAGTGTGGATTCGATTTTGCTGGATATCGCGGACGCGTAGCTCATCCAGTTAATATTTCGTACGAAACATTGATTGTATTCGGTGACCCTGAAACGTAAGTAATAGTAATTACGATTGGGAGATGGTCGCTGCTGCCGGAATCAAGGATTGCCTTCCACACGCAATCTAACCGCATTGATATCTATAAAAGGGACAAGTCAAAGGCGCTCGGACGCGCTGTTGGAGCCAAAATTCGCGTTATTTCACTCATGTTCAAAATGGTCATATTAAAGTTGTAACAAATTTCGTGGAAGTTAAAATTACTCATAATTAGTCTAGGTATGGTGTGGAGTTTCGCAATATCGCAAAGTCGTCGATAGCCATCTGAGGCTCTGGGAGCAATGTAGATGAAAGCAATGCGAAAGTTATTGCCATTGATTCTAGCTTCGCAAGCGACTACTTCAATGCCTGGTATCGAGAGGAGGTCGATTCGATTGAAAGAATGACATAGTATTGATCCCCAAAAGTACTCCAACGTAAGACTTTTCTCGATCGAAACGAATAATATTAAAAGAAGGAAAAATTGAGATATATTTCTGAAGTAAGGCATGTTTCACATATTGCAAACGCATCGCATTTCGAATTATTTATTAAAGTTTTGAAGGAATCTATTGTCGGGATAATGCTTGTGCAATGCCACTGTAAAAAGGTAATCCTATCAGTGACCTTGTTCAATGAATTAGCTATCGAAGGACACAATCGCTGAAAGAAGGGGCCATTTTGTATTCAACTGCATCTATAATATTTTTACTCCCAGGAGGAACCTTATCAATATACTTTCAAGAGGGCCAGAAATCTTTACAGCTGTGAAAATATGGTCCACAGTATCAGAGAAGCGCTAGTTTGCTTCTCCGACTGAGGCATGGGAACACTTGCGGTTTCTGATGTCCCAGGAAGTGCTCGGAACTCCTTTTCTGAGCTCAGGTTTCTAAGATCGGAAGCTACTTGCTTTGGTTTTGCACCATTACTTCCTCGAGTAGTTAGCAGTAGCAGCAGAAGATGTTCCCTCCTTTATTCCATCGCGGTCGCCTTCTTCAGTAGACAAGTTAGGTGTTCTTAGAGACCAGTGGCATAGTTAGCTTCAGCATTTCTAATAAAGATGGTTCCCTGAAGGGAACGCTTAAGATTCTCCTCGCTCTTGTCATGTTGGGAGATCATGTAGATTTCCCCAACAGTAGAGACACTTTTCAACATCCCTTCCACAGGAATCATCCACACCCACCGATTTCCTACAACGAGCCTTATTGCTACAATGGGAGGCTGTGTGTCCCAATTGTTTGCAAGGAGTACAGTTCATGACCCGCGACACAAAATGCGATCAGACAGACTAACCTTGCCAAAGAGGAGGTAGGATGGTAGGGCGGACCCAACGAAGGTCACCCGTTAAGAGCTTGAATTGATATATCTCCTCCTTCCGTCAGTTGCGACTGATGCTGAATGCAAACGATCGCTCTCCAGTATCTTCACTGATTGAATCATGAGGTCTTTAAAGCAGCTAACACCATGTGTCAGCAGATCCGTGCAATTCAAACTCGAATCGGAGACGACCCCACAGACTGGTACATATATTCTGCATTCCTTGGTATGAAGCCATTTATTAATTACGTAACGCTTTTAGGGGTGGGGCAGGAGAGGTATGACAAATTGCGACATATGGGGAGTAAGCTGAAGCGTTACGTAACTCTTTTTTATTGAAGGAAAAATAATTCCAAGAATTTTTCACGTAATAGAGGAGGGGGGATAGAGAAATTTGTGACAGGTGTGAGGGGGTGTCAGTTTTGCGCAATTTTTGCTATTCGTAATTTATCAATGGCCCTCTGGCAGAAATATCATTTGTCTGTTTTAAACTATATACCACCATCTGAAGCTTATTAGGAAGAATTTCAAATATTTTTGCCACGCTCGAATATCGTTTCAGCGGATCTCGAGAAATTTGTAATTAATTCAAACATTTTTTTTTAATTTTTGCCTTCCTTCGAAGCATATCACGAAGGGCCTGGTCGCCCAACCTGGATATACTTTGAGATGCGGAGCCGATTTAGTTTCGACATCCATCTCACCTTTAGGCGAACCATTGCATTGTCATTTTTACGCGAGCTTATTGCTCAGTGCACGTTAGTAGGAGAACTTAGAAAGCGGAACGTAAAATAATTTTGATACTTATCTTGGGTACCGGTATCCAGGCAACTTACAACAATCGAAGCACTTCTACTGCTCTGCTGGTCGACTTACGGTTAACGCGCGAAAAAAAGTGTAAAGCCCGATTCTTCGGAGAATGCACAAGATAATCTTGAAAGCGGATTATCACTATTCCTTATCGCTATACGATGCACGGACTGGAAAGATCGACTGATCGCTGCGAGAGTCACCGTACGAATGGAATTCAATGAGATAAAATCTATTACAATAAGTTTTATCTTGGGTTCCTCAAAATTTGTGTTTGGGACCTCTTATTTTCGATTTATCCCTATAGTTAAAAAAATATGATGATATTAAGCAAATTGAAGAAACAAAAAATAATAATAAGGGAATAATAAGGGATTGTCGTATAGGTTGGGACGCTGTATAGGTTGGGACAGCTCGATATTTTCGTTCCTATGCAGTGTTGCCATCTGTTATTTTTAGCACATACTAGACTCGATCGTAGCTCACTTTTTATACCAAGTTGAAGTTATAGTGCATTATTGTCACAGCTGCACTAAGCAGTGTCAAAAACGAGCGAAAAATCTTTGGTTGTGCTGATTTTTGCGCCATCTTAAATTGAATCTTTTTCATCGAAATTTCAACGTAAATAATTTTAAAGTGTTAAGAAGTAACTAAAATGTTATTACCGATCAGGGTTTTGCGTTTGCTTCATTGGATTTTTTTTTCTTCGAAAAATTGGTTGGGACAAGCGTGTCGTATAGGTTGGGACACCATACAATTACGCATGCGTACAAGATTGCGTACAAGTTTTACATGTAAAAACTGTGAGTCAGATTAACTTTGGCAAATGGAAGTAAATAAGTCTTTCAGTTACTTATTCTTATTCCAAAATACCAATTAACAAATAAATATTAACCAAAAAATAAATATAATGCATTAAAGTTTAAATTGCCTTTAATTATTTAAATTGTTTGAAGTGTCCCAACCTATACGACACTTTTTTGGCCATTTGGCCGTCATGTAGAAAATTTAACCTGAGTCTTATTTAAAATTGCAAGTAAACATCTTCCATTCGCAGACATTAAGCCACGTAATATAGTATACAAAATAGTGTACTACAAGCTGAAAAATATTGTCATGGAAACAAGATATCAGCCTCTAAACAAACCCGTCCCAACCTAGACTACATTCCCTTATTATTGTCCACAATGAAACACAAATGGTGTTGTAGATGTTGATTGGAACTTAGCAATTTAATCTTACAGTTTTTAGTGAAAAACAAATTACGACTTTCATTTCAATACATTAGATAATCAAAACGTTCAGAAATGCGCCAAAATAAGGGAGAGAGGAGTTAAATAAGAATTTTTGGACTATTCTAATACCGTTGTTCATAGAAAAAGCAATTGATTTTGGAAAACGTTTCGGCGATCGTTTTCAAGATGCTTACACAATTAAAAGCCTTTACGTATCATATGTTCGGTCTATTTTAGAATATAAAACGTGTTTAATCCACCTAACAGTGTGATGAGACATTTCTTATAACTCTTATCACTCTCTTCGGATATTATATCGTTTGAGAACATTTAGAACTTGATGCTTCGCGATGTTTTGATAACACATACTACATGGGATAGTGGCAGAGAATCGCTCAAATCAGCATAGGACAACATCAGTGCTAGAAATCTCAAACCAAATCAATGGGAAAGCGAAAAATGGCCCATAAAATAGACATACCAACGAATTATTGTTAATGCTCTGTTAATAAAATATTTAAATTGTGGTGGGAAAACTGAATTTTCCTAAAGGGGTTATATATTGTACTGAGCCAAAAAAATCGAAATTTTTTTTGAATCGATTTGAAGTTTATACTTTACTCAAATTTCCAACGCGACTGAGAACTAAGAAATCCACATTTTTTCTTGAAAACCATTCAAAGAAAATCAACAGTGAATATTTCCAGAACTATTGTGTTTTTTTACATCCTAGATTGCATAATTTAGTGATCGAAACCCAAAACTTCATAAAGTATTTGAAATTATTAAATTAAAATTTGTTTTTGCTATTGAAATTGACAAAATGATAGTATCGCCCCTTTGGCGATTGTTTACTTTTTCGGTCCCACCTATCAGCATTGAAGTATCGCCCTTACGTTTTTTACAATAACTACCGTTTTACACCACCGATTTCGTCCGGGTTTTTTCAATAGCGATCATTGTTACTATTTATAGCTGGTATCAGCTTGATAATCCTAAAAAAATACGAAAAACAGTTTCGCCTCTAAACTGCTAGCAAACAAAAGTATCGCTCTGTTTGTTTGCATTGAACGTGGAGGGAGAAACTTTAAGTAAACAAACAAAAATTCAGTTTCGCCCGTTGTATTTTTTGCTGTAGTTTAAGAAAGCAATATCGTAGAATCCAAATTTTTAGGTTAATTTGTTGCGTTTCAAAGCCCTCATTCGCATGTATGAAAAAAGCCTTATGTTTACATTTGTAAGTATCGCCCTTTTCACAAAAAAGCGTTGAAATGAAATCGCACTTCCTGATATCACGCTATCTCTGAAGTTCCAAATTTTACTTCGACATCGACTTTTTCTAAAGGAAACTTCCTAGTAGTATCCTTGATTTGAATTATTATCGCTAATCCTAATGTCACAGAACAAATAAAAACCTCTCGAAAACGAACCGTTTGGGAAAATCATCATCATCACTGGAATTTTCATTTTCACGAAACTTTTCGATAACCTTCCGTCACTTGCGTTAATGCACTGGGTGCACAGTCCTCTGAAAATCTAGCGAAATCGTCTTAGGGCACCAGCGGGTCTAATTCAGAGTTATCTGCGCGGCGAGCTAAATCTGTAAAGAATACTTAAAATTAATTTCTATTCCATAATTTTCAGTTCAGCAATTCGAGAAATCGTGCTCACCGCAAGCCATGAAAAATAGACTACGTTGTGAAGCGATGGTCACTATTTATTAAAGAATCACGGTTAAATAAAAAATTAAACTATTAAAAAATTTCAAATAGTTTATAATTTTCACAAACTTATTAGGAAAGATTGTTTAATAAGCTTTCCTAATATTGTGTAGGAAAAAGCTGAAAATTTCAGTATTTTTTCTATCTGCAACATATAAACCCTTGAGTATACCAATTAATTGGAATACGAATTGGAATAGGTTCGCCAAATTTTGGAAGAAGTCTATAAAATAACCCCTTGAAAACTCCCTAAAAATTGTTGTAGTTCGATGCGATAAAAAAAATCTCCAAAAAAGAAATGTACCTGTTAATGTGAAACACAGCGAATAATACATACAATAAAGACCCATTTTATCAGTCTCATGGTGTATTTTAGGCTGACAAAATGGGGACATTGACTAAATCGGGCAATTTTTTTTCTTTATAATAAACTGAAGCTGTTAAAATATTCTTCTCGTCCCTTTGTTGTAGTCTGATAACTATTTCTGATTATGATGATCTTTTTATTTTCGCATATTTCGCATATCTTCGTGATAAGGAAAACATGCTCCAGAAAGGATTTACTCGAATTCAGTCTTGTTCGTCTGCTAGAGCCCATCAAACATATGTTCATATTTGGCTGATAAAATCGGGGTTTCAATGTGTTATAATAGATAATCAGCATTCGAAGAAGTTTCTTTTGAACGAGTGTAGAACGACTTTGTTTCTACTTACTTGAAATCAGCGGCGTAGCCAGAAATTCGGTTTGGTGAAAATCGATCATACTGTCCAAACGGCATAATTCCGAAACCGTGATTTTTGAAGTTTTAAAATTATGCAGAATTAATTTTTCAGAAAATAGTAACAGAGTTCATGAATAAAATTCACCATACATACTTCTTGGACGATATACCGCCAAAATTATTTTATCAAATGATGCGCTGTTTAACGTTTGTAAAACTCATCGAAGATACTAAACCTCCGAAATTGGCGGTTTCAAAATGATGTTAACTTGACCTTAAATTACTGTTTTTGAACATTTGACCTATACATATAATTGGTCATACAACAAAAATCAAATGCTCATCAAAATCGATCAGAACCTGCTAGAGTCGAATGGAAATCGTCATTTTTCATAAATTTCTCTACATTCGGAAAGTGTTATCCTCGTTATTAATCATATTACGTTTTCGTCTCAACTCGACGCATTCCAAAAATATAAACCTGTTTTAATCCACCTAGTGGTGCAATTGTGCTTGTCCCATTTGTCCAGACTACGATTCCATGGCTGGTTATGTTCAATACAATGGTGGAAATGAATATTACATGTTCAGTACGATATGCACATACATACAATGGATCGACAGCCACGATCTTGAGATACTATGTGATACTGAAACATCGCTTGAAACCAGCGGCGGATCATGGAAAAAGATCCGGGAGGTCCGGGTTCTGCCGGACTTGTTAAAATTTTTTGAACTAGTTTTAATTTTAAAGTAGCAACCCCTCACTGCATACTCCCTCCGGGCCGGTATGATTGACGATTTTTAGAGTGATTGCATAACCTTTCTATATGAGAAAGGCAAAAATGTACCAAAGTCCAAAAAAGTCAATTTTTGTCAAACATCTCAATGTTTCATGCATTTTAAATTCATTTGGCATCAAAAATACAAATTTGATCTTGAAAATTTTTCCTTTCAGTTTATATGGGAATTTGCTGTGTAATTGCACTCTTCAACTCGTAACTCCGGAACCGGAAGTCCAGTCAATAAAAAATTCAATTGCAGCCGATGGGAAGGTTGTACCTTTCATTTGAGACCAACTTTGTGCAAATCGATCCAGCCTTCTCTGATTAACAGAGGTCATATTTTTTCCACATACACACATACGTACACACACAGACATTTTCCGATCTCGACGAACTGAGTCGATTGGCATATGACACTTGGCCCTCCGGGTCGGGATTAGATTGACGAATTTTAGAGTGTTTGAAAAAGGCAAAAACATTTTTAGCAAATGTTGAAAGTTATACATTTTTTTGGTGAGCAGTTCTATGTTTCATAGACATTAAATCAATTTTAACTTCGCTTACTATTAAATAAAGACCCTTATTACAGTACATCTCTACAAAAACGAGCTCAATTTGAAAATAAATCTGAGGATTATGATTGATTACAGAACTCTGGAATTTTCTATTGGAATGTTTTCAGGCAGGAATTTGATATTGATGCTATTAGACAACTGTGAAATCAAGACTACTAGATCAATTACATATCAAGACCCCATTCCGACAATTTATCAAAAGTCCTCATGATGTTTACAACAACAGGTAATCAATCTACGGATCAGATAATTGTTATTGTAATATTGAATTAAATCAGTCAGCATCAATAAATTTTCAACTTCAATCCAATTCTTTTTTGTGTGGTGGGGGGGGGAGTTGTATGGTGTTAAACCCCAAAACCTTCTCTTGGCTACGCCGTTGCTTGGAGTTATTTACTTCGCTTTTCATTTTCCGATATGTTTCAGATCGATCCGATGGTCATAAGTTAGAAAAATTGCAGTCAGAAGGTTCGCACAAATGAACATTTTTGTACTGATAAGTTATCAAGTTCCTTCCAGACAACTTGGAAGTGTTCGGTGATTATTTCTAGCGGTTGTAGATAGTAAAATGAAATACAAAATTCGTTTTATCGAAATAATGTTTAGCTTATTTCAATGGATTATTACTATATTGAACAATAAATAGGCGACAAAGAGTAATCAACAAACAACAAGCCATAACTTTTAAAGTATTCAAAATAGATATTTAAAGTCTTTAGCAAAGTTATTCGCAAAAGTAAGAGCTACAAATTTGCTGAAGGCATCATTTCGATATAATCACTTCCAAGAAAATTTGTGAAAATATCTCACTCATAGGGGGATTAATCAGCAAAAGCACAATACCAAAAGAAAGGGCATATTGCCTCCATTATATTCTCCAAAGATACTATTGACCTAAAATAAGCCGTTTTGGCGTTAATAATAGATTACATGTTTTTGGTCATATTTCTGGCAATGGGAAATGATAAAAATCTTTCGTCCGCATTTAATGTTAAATATCTCTTTTGATAATAGTCCGATTTCAACAATCCATAGCTTGTTCGAAAGGTATTCGTTGAAGCTGTCGAAAAACATATAAATTGTTAATCTATATTGTCAATTTCGACAGATAATTCAAAAAAACTGCAAAAAATGCCATTTTTACGCATTCAAACATTCATATCTTGGAAACTAAACATCAGAATCAAAAACAAATTAATAGCGTTCATACTGTTTTTTAGTTCTTTCATTTAAAATTAGTTTGGATAAGATCGGTTCAGCCATTGCTGAGAAACACGAATGAGAATTTGTCCGTTACATACACACACACACAGACACACACACACACACAGACATTGTCCCAAATCGTCGAGCTGAGTCGATTGGTATATAAGACTCGGCCCTCCGGGCCTCGGAAAAAATCTTGACAGTTTGAGCGAATTCTATACATTTCTTTTATAAGAAATGTAAAAAGCATAAAGTAAAAGTTGACTCAACTCCAAAGCAATTTATATTATGTGTACTCAGAGTCGTAGCGTGCAGTTGGTCGGGTTGGACGCCGTCAAGGGCGTCAGCCTCAGGGGGCGCAGAAATCTGGATCTGTTCAATTAAATAAATGAGAATAAGTTTAAAAGAAGCAAGAAAAGTGCGACATTTCAAGGTATGAACTAGAGTGTTTCACATAGAGTTCGCACGCTTTAGCAGCGTTCTAGTTGTCGGATTTGTTTTTTTGCGAATTATTTAGGAAAAATAGATGGATGACGAGAACAGAAAATTGATCCTGCACACATACGGTTAGAACCCGACACTATACTGTTCAGCGCTTCATTGTGTAACTCGTGCAGAGTCGTGTTTCTCCGATTTTCTTCATCTTACGCTTGATAATTGAACAATATTTTTCGATCAGACGGAATTTGTATTTGCAAACTTTGTGCATCTAACATAATTCCCTAATGAAATATTTTAAAACTAGTGTGATTGAATGCGTCTCCAAAATACAGATGTAGTAAGGTTAAAATCAAATAGTTTGGAGAATTGTTTGAAATACACTGGGTTATATTTCACCCTAATTTTTCTCATTGGATGAACACCAAAATTTCTCACTCGGGGGCATTTTTTTTGGTAAAACCAGACTGATTACAAATGAAGAAATATATTTTAAGTGTGTGTGACTCGACTTAAAATATCGGCAACGTCATCAACAAACAGCAAAAATAGCAGTGGTGCAAGTGTACTGCCTTGAGGAACTACAGCGTTATTTTTCAAGAGAAATTAGATTGAGCAGTGCGAATACAAACAGAAACTTAACGATGAATTCGATACAAACAAAGTCGGTAACAGAACCTAGTCGTGCAGCCATCTGGACCATTGTGAACCCTAATGTAAGAATGTATACATTACTATAGACACTCTTGCTTATACAACCTAGACTCCCTCGTGCTCTTAGTTCTGATAAATTCAGTTTTGGGTCTACAACTACTAATTCCTTATCAGATCATCAGTTTCCGAGCGAATGCATCGACGAAAATAAACTTGGATTCACTGGGGACATCACTTCGTGCTGCCGCCAAAAAAAATGTTTGTACGGGAACCTACAGAAACGGCAATGTTTAACTTTTCTACCACGTCTGATATACACGTCAACAATAAGGACCAATAAAAACTGATAGCAGAAAGGTTTCCCAAAACTAGTAAAAATCAGTAACAATATGAAGTTGATTAGGTGACTAATTTGTAAGATGATTTATGAGCCACATGGCGTCTCCATGTGGATATTTTCACAAATGGTCGTTGTTGAATCAGACCGGACTAAGTCGAAAAACATTAAAAATGAAATAATGACAACACTGGATAAAGAATTTCTTCAGCTACATTCAACTTTTGCCAGATTTGAAATATGTAACCATAAACAAGAATTATGGAAAAAAAAATAATTTCCAATTATAACGTAGAGGATGCTGCGATTCAAACTTTAAACCCGTTTTCTCGAAATCAATATTTTGTCACTTAGTCCGGTCTGACTTAACACCGATCAAATCATCCATATAAAGTCTATGGCACAAAAATATCCAGATAAGGCCTAATATAGATGTACGGTGCCTAAGACGGTCACTTTAAGCTTAAATAGCAAATTGGACTCATCCATGGATGCATTGCTCGCAAATTGGGTCATTAAATGAGAAAATAAAATCTCTTAACATTTCTTATAAAAGAAATGTATAGAATTCGCTCAAACTTTCAAGATTTTTTCCGAGGCCCGGAGGGCCGAGTCTTATATACCAATCGACTCAGTTCGACGATTTGGGACAATGTCTGTGTGTGTCTGTGTGTGTATGTAACGGACAAATTCTCATTCGTGTTTCTCAGCAATGGCTGAACCGATTTAATCCAAACCAATTTTAAATGAAAGAACTAAAAAACAGTATGAACGCTATTAATTTGTTTTTGATTCTGATGTTTAGTTTTCAAGATATGAATGTTTGAATGCGTAAAAATGGCGTTTTTTGCAGTTTTTTTGAATTATCTGCCGAAATTGACAATATAGATTAACAATTAATATGTTTTTAGACAGCTTTAACGAATACCTTTCGAACAAGCTATAGATTGTTGAAATCGGTTTATTATCAAAAGAGATAATGTAATCTATTATTAACGCCAAAACGGCTTATTTTAGGTCAATAGTATCTTCGGAGAATTTAATGGAGGCAATATGCCCTTTCTTTTGGTATTGTGTTTTTGCTGATTAATCCCCGTATGAGTGAGATATTTTCACAAATTTTCTTGGAAGTGATTGTATCGAAATGATGCCTTCAGCAAATTTGTAGCTCTTACTTTTGCGAATAACTTTACTGAAGACTTCAAATATCTATTTTGAATACTTGAAAAGTTATGGCTTGTTGTTTGTGGTTTACTATTTGTCGCCTATTTATTGTTCAATATAATAATAATCCATTGAAATAAGCCAAACATTATTTCGATAAATCGAATTTTGTATCTCATTTTTCTATCTACAACCACTAGAAATAATCACCGAACACTTCCAAGTTGTCTGGAAGGAGCTTGATAACTTATCAGTGCAAAAATGTTCATTTGTGCGAAACTTCTGACTGCAATTTTTCTAACTTATGACCATCGGATCGATCTGAAACATATCGGAAAATGGAAAGCGAAATAAATAACTTCAAGCAACGGCGTAGCCAAGAGAAGGTTTTGGGGTTTAACACCATACAACCCCCCCACACACCAAAAAAATATATTGGATTGAAGTTGAAAATTTATTGATGCAGACTGATTTAATTCAATATTACAATAACAATTATCTGATCCGTAGATTGATAACCTGTTGTTGTAAACATCATGAGGATTTTTGATAAATTGTCGGAATGGGGTCCTGATATGTAACTGATCTATTGGTCTTGATTTCACAGTTGTCTAATAGTATCAATATCTAATTCCTGCCTGAAAACATTCCAATAGAAAATTCCAGAGTTCTGTAATCAATCATAGTCCTCAGATTTCTTTTCAAATTGAGCTAGCTTTTGCAGAGATGTACTGTAAAAGGGTCTTTATTTAATAGGAAGCGAAGTCAAACTCTAAAAATCGTCAATCATACTGCTACTTTAAAATTAAAACTAGTTTAAAATTTCTTAACAAGTTGAAAATGCGGCAGGACCCGGACCTCCCGGATCTTTCTCCATGATCCACCGCTGGTTTCAAGCGATGTTTCAGTATCAACACATAGTATCTCAAGATCGTGGCTGTCGATCCATTGTATATATGTGCAAATCGTACTGAACATGTAATATTCATTTCCACTATTGTATTGAACATAACCAGCCATGGAATCGTAGTCTGGACAAATGAGAAAAGCACAATTGCACCACTAGGTGGATTAAAACAGGTTTTTATTTTGGGAATGCGTCGAGTTGAGACGAAAACGTAATATGATTAATAACGAGGATAACACTTTCCGAATGTAGAGAGAAATTTATGAAAAATTACGATTTCCATTCGACTCTAGCAGGTTCTGATCGATTTTGATGAGCATTTGATTTTTGTTGTATGACCAATTATATGTATAGGTCAAATGTTCAAAAACAGTAATTTAAGGTCAAGATAGCATCATTTTGAAACCGCCGATTTCGGAGGTTTAGTATCTTCGATGAGTTTTACAAACGTTAAACAGCGCATCATTTGATAAAAATTTTTTGACGGTATATCGTCCAAGAAGTCTTTATGGTGAATTTTCTCAGGTTATTATTCATGACTACAATAAAGTCTCAACAAATTCGCTAAAGACACGATCTCTGTTACTATTTTCTGAAAAATTAATTCTGCATAATTTTAAAATTTCAAAAATTACGGTTTCGGAATTATGCCGTTTGGACAGTAAGATCGATTTTCACCAAACCCCAACCAAACCGAATTTCTGGCTACGCCGCTGACTTCAAGTAAGTAGAAACAAAGTTGTTCTACAGTCGTTCACAAGAAACTTCTTCGAATGCTGAATGTCTATTATAATACATTGACACCCCAATTTTATCAGCCAAATATGAACATATGTTTGATGGGCTCTAGCAGACGAACAAGATTGAATTCGAGTAAATCCTTTCTTGAGCATGTTTTCCGTATCATGAAGATGGAAATATGCAAAAATGAAAAGTTCATCATAATCAGAAATAGTTATCAGACTACATCAAGGGACGGGAAGAATATTTTAACAGCTTCAGTTTATTATAAAGAAAAAAAATTGCCCGATTTAGTCAATGTCCCCATTTTGTCAGCCTAAAATACACCATGAGATTGATAAAAATGGGTCTTTACTGTATGTATTATTCACTGTGTTTCACATTAATAGGTACATTACATTTTTGGGGATTTTTTTATTGCATCGAACTACAACAATGTTTTGGTAGCTTTCAAGGGGTTATTTTATAGACTTTTTCCAAAATTTGGCGAACCTATTCCAATTCGTATACCAATTAATTGGTATACTTAAGGGTTTATATGTTGCAGATAGAGAAAATACTGAAATTTTCAGCTTTTTCCTACACAATATTACGAAAGCTTATTAAACAATTTTTCCTAATAAGTTTGTGAAAATTATAAACTATTTGAAATTTTTTTAATAGTTTAATTTTTTATTTAACCGTAATTTTTTAATAAATAGTGACCATCGCTTCACAACGTAGTCTATTTTTCATGGCTTGCGGTGAGCACGATCTCTCGAATTGCTGAACTGAAAATTATGGAATAGAAATTAATTTTTAGTATTCTTTATAGATTTAACTCGCCGCGCAGATAGCTCTGAATTAGACCCACTGGTGCCCTAAGACGATTTCGCTAGATTTTCAGAGCACTGTGCACCCAGTGCATTAACGCAAGTAACGGAAGGTTATCGAAAAGATTCGTGAAAATGAAAATTTCAGTAATGATGATGATTTTCCCAAACGGTTAGTTTTCGAGAGGTTTTTATTTGTTCTTTGGCATTAGGATTTGCGATAATAATTCAAATCAAGGATACTACTGGGAAGTCACCTTTAGAAAAAGTCGATGTTGAAGTAAAATTTGGAACTATGCACGCATGCACTTCAGAGATAGTGTGATATCAGAAGCTACGATTTCATTTCAACGCTTTTTTTTGTGAAAAAGGCGATACTTACAAATGTAAACATAAGGCTTTTTTCATACATGCGAATGAGGGCTTTGAAACGCAACAAATTAACCTAAAATTTGGATTCTACGATATTGCTTTCTTAAACTACAGCAAAAAATACAACGGGCGAAACTGTATTTTTGTTTGTTTATTTAAAGTTTCGCCCTCCACGCTCCATGCAAACAAACAGGGCGATACTTTTTTTGCTAGCAGTTTAGAGGCGAATATTTTTTTAGGATTATCAAGCTGATATTAGCTGTAAATAGTAACAATGATCGCTATTGAAAAAACCCGGACGAAATCGGTGGTGTAAAACGGTAATTATTGTAAATAAACGTAAGGGCGATACTTCAATGCTGATAGGTGTTACCGAAAAAGTAAACAATCGCCAAAGGGGCGATACTATCATTTTGTCAATTTCAATAGCAAAAACAAATTTTAATTTAATAATTTCAAATATTTTATGAAGTTTTGGGTTTCGATCACTGAATCATGCAATCTAGGATGTAAAAAACACAATAGTTCTTAAATAGGAAATAAAACCAAGTCTGGAAATATTCACTGTTGATTTTCTTTGAATGATATCACTGCTAGTATCGCCCTTTTTAAGAAAAAGCGTTGATTTCTTAGTTCTCAGTCGCGTTGGAAATTTGAGTAAAATATAAACTTCAAATCGATTCAAAAAAAAAAATCGTTTTTTTTGTTTCAGTACAATATATAACCCCTTTAGGAAAATTCAGTTTTCCCACCACAATATAGATATTTTATTAATAGAGCATTAACAATAATTCGTTGGTATGTCTATTTTATTGGGCATTTTTTCGCTTTCCCATTGATTTGGTTTGAGATTTCTAGCACTGATGTTGTCCTATGCTGATTTGATCGATTCTCTGAGTCCTACCACTATCCCATGTAGTATGTGTTATCAAAAACATCGCGAAGCATCAAGTTCTAAATGTTCTCAAACGATCTAATATCCGAAGAGAGTGATAAGAGTTATAAGAAACTAGCTAATACCCATCGCGCGTTGCTGCGATTTGTAACGAAATATGAGGAAAACACACTTTGTTCTATAGCGCCATCTGGTGGGCAGATAATCCCCAACTAATAGCTTACAAACACGCTCCATAACAAAAGCCTACTGTGTATAAATTTTTATGGAAATTGGTTAAGCCGTTTGGGAGTCTATAAATCATATACATACAAACTTTGACTTTTATATATATACTAGCTAATACCCATCGCGCGTTGCTGCGACACTCTGCGAAATAGGAGGAAAACACAATTTGTTCCAAAGCGCCATCTGGCGGGCAGATAATCTCCAACTAATAGCACACAAACACGCCCCATACCAAATACCTACTGTGTGCAAATTTTTACGGAAATCGGTTAAGCCGTTTGGGAGTCTATAAATCATATACATACAAACTTTGACTTTTATATATATAGAAGATGTCTCATCACACTGTTAGGTGGATTAAAAGCGTTTTTTATTACATGCATCGATAAAGCTGATTTTCGTGATTACACCAATGTTGTTTTTCAACTCAGAAAACGTGAAAATAAAATTTAAATTTAAAATAAAGAAATATGTTGACAGTCTTGATTTGATACTACCCAGTCAAAAAATGCGGACGAACATGGTCAGGCGATTTATACAGTTGGACGTTTGACTCAACTCGCCTGTGCTAATTGCCCCTAGGAACAAATGTAATTTATGAATGCGATTTAAAGGCAATTTCAACACTTAGATAAATTTTCTGGCGGCTGAAATGGACTTGGTTGTTTTTGCGTTTTTCAAACATGGCGGTTCATGTTTGGCTTAAGTTTAAAATTGTTTTTTTAAACAGTTGGCGTGTTCTCGCTTGTATTTTGTTTGCCTAGTGCACTTAATTTAGCCAACGAATGTGGGAAATTGTGGAATCGTGTGTAAGTATAGTGGAACAAGATCTCTGACCTAAAGTCTAAATGAAAATCAGATTGTGGTAAGTTTTGGTGTGCAATACGAATTTCACCTTCGATTCTTCTTATAGTTTGGTGGTGTATTGTTAAGTTTATGTGAGTAGATAATAAATCCGCAAATAATTATTATTTTTAATTTTCATATCAGTCATTTAAGGGCGATAAAATGGCGCGTTCCCAGGGCGATTTGGGGGCGATTTAAGGGCAGGTAGGACGGCAAAAAAAGACGGCGGCAAATCGCTCAAATGTAGCATTTAAAATAGCCCACTAATTGCCAGCAAATTGCTGGCAAGTTGTAGGGCAATTAGCGCATCCGAGTTGGCAAATAGCCCCCCGCTAGCCAGAAATTTGCCCTTTTTGACTGGGTATCAGAAACATTTGACATATCGAATTTCACGGCAAATGATGCCCTGTCAGAAAAAATGAATACTCGTTTTCCCGCAGGGTTATTTTTATTTGACATAAACTCCATCCAATGTAGATAGTTTTTTTCATTTTGGGTGTTGTCTTGATTGGGCAGATGTAAACAACCGCAGTTTTCCTATGCATGGTTGTCTATGTTTACATTTTTTTTTGAAATAATGTTATATTATGTATATTGGACCTAAAATTTATCGAATGGAACGGAAAAATATATATAGCCTAATGACCCAATTGCACGTAAACCGTGATTTGAGAACATGTTGCATCAATATAAGAATACAAACAGATATATCTTTAAAATGATCATGAAAAAGAGGCCCGAAATCGACATTTAAAAAGTGGTACGGGAAAGATGGACCTGGGGTGGGTAAGATGAACATGCAACGTTGGTAAAGATGGACATAGGATAGTGAGACGTGAGACGCTTCTCGACCAATAAAGTTTGTTTTCTGTCAGTACATCACAATGTAGCGATAACAAAAATAGCCCAATGGTATTTTGAAGGCAATATGGTTTGTATTGGTGTAAGAAATATGTCCATCTTTCCCTACCCTACTGTGTCCGTCGTACTCAACATGATTCAACATTTAAAAAATGTGTCTATATTCAGAGTGATTATATAAAGTTTCTGTATTTTTCGCCAATCAAGTGTTAAATATCCAGTTCCTCATGCCTACTTAGGATTATTTTCCGAGATCAATGATTTTCAGGTTTTAATCGATGTTTGAAATTTGAGCTTGGAAAACGCAAAGTGTCCGTCTTACCCACCGTGTCCGTATTAGCCGACTTTCCCCTAAGTCTTAACAGTTTCCAACGTATGATGTTCATTGCACTCAGCTGTCTAAGCTCCAAGTGCGCATTTTTAAACAACGTCGACGTAATCGTCATTAGTTGTTCAACATGGTAGACCAACTAATGAACTGTAAAACATCCTTAAAATTGATTTTTCATCCGATTATCGTAATATTCCGAGAAAGTTTCACACTCATAGGATATTAAAATGCATATTTGCAAAAGAATACAATAATACATTTTTGGGATTTTGTCATGCACCGTGCCACTGTTCAGCGTGTTTTGGCTGTCGAAAAAGCGAGAACCCTGCCCAAAATACGGAATAAACTACCAGCGACCCAAACAGCGAAATGCAATTCCGAAATACCGGCAACAAGAGCAGCATCGAGGGTGAAACTTGGAAACAAGTGAACTCAAGGCACGTCCTTATGCGCCTGTCGTCGATTTTTTTGCTCTTTTGTAGCTCCACAAAAGAGATGCTCCTTCTACTTCTGGGTCTTGTCTCTCCTTCCAGCATGGTACGTATGGAGATCGGTACATCCCTTCCATGCCCATGTCAGCAACATTGTCTACTTGCCAACAGAGGGAGAGTTGAAAAATTATGAAACGATTCGGGCAGATTACGTCGGCGTAGTCAATTAATGCAAAGTTATGTGTTTGAACTTGGACCACTTTTTTAAAACAGGGCACGGGTTTTTTTTTAATGGGTAAACCTTTTCGGAAGGCACGTAAAGTGGGTTATTTTATTATTTGGTCTGGTGTCGTCGAGGGTGCCTTAAGGAAAATTAAATTCTACTGTCCCTCTATTTAATGATGTGTCGACAGCAGATTGAAAGTTTTCTTCCAGGGCGGGGAGAGGAGTGTCATTGTGGTGAGAAGTTGACTGATCGGACTGGGAGTGACAATGCGGAATCGGGTCGGTCCCTATTCAAATGTGACAGAGAGTGCAAGCAGACCGAGACTGATATCCGACAAGTTCAAGTTTGTGTATTCAAATCTACGTGATGTGTAAACAACGCCTATGGGAAGTGGAAATGAAAATCGATTCAGAGAATGATACGGTTGATTGGGAAAGACTTTTTACTTTAACGCGGTTCTTTCGTGGGATAGCTGCTACGGCAGTATATTTATATCAACTGTTTAAAATGACTCATGATGAAGGATTGTCTGAATTTTCGCAGCTTCCATTATAGTAGATATTTTAGAGCATAAAGTTATTTTATTTCCAGAGAATACTTTGCCCCCGCAAGTGTAAAATTCTGAGTCATACATGCCATTTGATACCGCTCATGATACTGGATGCATCATGCATATCGGGCTGGTAGTTAGGTAGGGCACACTCGGCGAAGATCATAGGAGTCTGAGTTGACAATTGTTCTCTTTCCGTCAGCTGCGACTGATTCTGAATGCAAACGTTTGCATTCCAGTATCTTCACCGACAGAAGCAGGTCCTCGCAATTCAGACTCGAATCGGAGTCAACCCCGCAAACTTCAACCCTGTTAGCTTGTATATACACTCTGTACTCCTTCGTAAAGGGCCCGCAGCCAACAATGTCCTAAAATTTATTTATTTTCATATCTTCGGTATACACCGTACAGACGATTTTTAAAACTATATATTTCTTATGAGTAACTTATGCTTGGAAATCTTACATGTATGTCAACAGTCTTTCGAGAGCTCCAGTTGCTATCAATAATACTCTACAACATATTGTAAACATTAACAACATTAACGAAATTACAATTCATTCAGAACAACTCAGCACAATAAGAAAAACATCTCACTTGTTGCCTAGAATTATAAGCGAGTTGATTCCCAATAGGCAGGTTTCCATGTTGAGTTACGTAAACTGATAAATTCTCGGTGTTTCACTCCCGGAGGCCAAGTAGAATTTTTCATTGCTACTGATTTCCATTTCTCGCATACGACGACTTTAAATGATGCAAAGTCAAGAGTTTCGCAGTTCTTCCATTTAGGTACTAACTTTTTAACTTCCACCTCATCGACCTCAGTAAGGTTTAGCGACTCAGATACCATACAGCTAACATCACTTTCAGTTGCACACCCATCAATGTTTGTAAGGAATAGAGCGAACTTATTTTCTTCTTGTAGCGAGTCGGTCAGATCTGGAACAACAGATCGGTGAAGATTGCTTACTTTCGATTCCATTGCTTTCCGCGTAGTCGAAATTGGTGTAGAATTACGTTCTGCATGAGAGTGTGGTTGTTCGTTCAGCGAGAGTGCGTTATATATTAGCGTAATTTTATCGTTCATGAATTTTATTTGCTCCTCCATCTGCTTTGGTGGACTGGAGGGCTCAACAACATACCGCGTCTTGTGGAAAAAACACAGACATTCGTCACAAAGCCATATTAAATTCTTGCTGAGGCTGTAAATATTCATCTCACCAAGTCCAACACACTTTGCGTGAAAACCTTGCTTACATCGGCCCTCGCACATCGCGTACAGTTCGGCCGGTAATGAATGATAGATGCAGTCTATTTTCAGTTCACTTTTAGAATTATAATTGCGGTAGTTTTCGCTAGGATAATTCCAAACTAACTAGTGCCTCGTATGATCCGGATGTCAGCAACTAAATATTTCGCAGATTCGAAAACAACAATGTAGTTTATCACCTTAGAAAAGGCAAAAAAAATCAGAGCGTCGATGTGCTTCCCGAAACAACAACAACATGTCGATTGCCTTATTCAATCTATTTATCACACTCCGAAGCTTATCAGGGCGAATTTTCAATAATCTGTGACGGCCGAATACCGATTTGTCACAACTCGAGAAATCTTCAATAAATTCAAACACTTTTTGTCTTCGGCCCGGAAGAAGATCGCCCGGTGGTCGAGCATGGATATACCTTGAACCGGGCAGCCGATTTTGTTTCAAAAACCATCTCACCTTGAGATGAAACATTGTCAGAGGAAGTCATTTTTGTACGGGCCTGTTGCCCAGTGCACGTTAGTAGGAGAACCAAGAAGGGGAAACGTTATAATTCGGTACTTATCTTGGATATCGGTATCCATGCAGCTCGCGAAACAAAACACTGCTACTGCTCTGCTGGTCGACTGATGGTTAACACATGCACAAAAGAAGAAAGAAAGCCCAAAAGCTCAAAGAGGCGGACAATGTGCAAGATAAGCTTGAAAGCGGATTAGCACTATACTTTGTCGCTATACACTGCACAGACTGGAAACAAAACACTTGTGTCTCGACCGAGCGCTCGAAAACGAATGACATAATCTCATTATCTCGTGCCAATGTTGTTAGTAAGGTTTGTTTGCATTAGTTGTCATTCGATCTGAGTATATCCTTATTTCTAAATGGGCCGTGGCGCAGTACGTAGCGACAATTTCACTACTGAAAGTTTATACAAATAAATGTAAGAATATTTATTAACTTTATATAATTATAAGATATTTTTGATAATGCGCATTATTTTTATTTCGTGGTTGTTTCGCTCAGGGTTTCGATAGTTTTTCTGCAAATATGTCAAACCGCTGTTTAGGATGCGAAATATCGCTGATACTTTTTACTGTGCACAGTGAAAATGAAGATTTGCAATAATCCGGCATCCATAGCGAGAAATAATATGACTTGGCGATGTGGTTAGACAGAAAAAATGCGGTAAAAAGTACTTTCTTTCAAAATTGCATCTTATTTCGAAAGGAATTTCTCGTTTCGTAGCATTATAAGTGTAAATGAACGCTCCGAAAACGCAGTCTTTGCGAATAGAATTTTAATTTAGTTAAAGAGCCATGATCCACCCTGATTTAATTCATTCGTGAGGTTTTTATATATTAAACATACACCAACAGTTCCGCGATCATTAGAGCCCCGGAAAAAGCGGTATAAATCGATGAAGTAAAATTTAGAGAACGGAGATATAATCGGGGCTGGATCATTGATGGCGCGTGGGTATTCGACGAAATCGAACGCAGGTCTAGAACCTTATTCGTCATAGCCGTCGAAGATCGTATAAGTCAAACATTGTTTGAGATTATAAAAAAGCAAAAGCTACTATCATAAATGATTGTTGGAAAATTAAAGAAGATATGACTGCTTGTGAGGTCGACTATACGCATTATGCAGTGAATCATTTTGAAAGCTTTGTCGAAGGGAATTGGCGAGATTATTCGCAAAAGTAACAAAACATGAGCATATATCGTCGCATTTCGTGAAATCTACCAAAATATAGTTATTTTCATAAACACTCCAATCCTCACAAACGTTTTTGAGCAATGTTATTGTATAAATTATCAACCAAAAACTTGCCTCTCAGCAACTCCGAACAACAAAATGTTAAATATATTATGATCATTTTTTTTTGGGAAACTATTTCCATCATGTTGTTCATTTATAAAAAAAAGGATAAAGCGTACGGCAATATAAGGCAAAATGCACCGCAAACAAGTATTTTTTCGCAGACTCTTGGAAAGCGGTTTACATCGTCGACCCCTGTCATCCTCTAAGACCAGCATCTATATTCGTATTCGTATAAAGGTATCCTACAAGAACTATTGCGTCTTACACTTCGATCTCTCCTATAACTCCTACTGTTTGCCCTAATTCGTCTTTTACTTCAGCGATACATTTCTAACGGTAGCAATAATGCTATGTGCCGTATCTGACGAATCATGCGCTTTTAAGTGATCGACAGATTTGATGCAGTCATCACAGAACCATACACTGTTGGATGTCCCAAAGGCAAAAAGTTTGTAGATGTGATTAGATGCCACATGTTTGAAAATCGGTTAATATTAATTCATTACCATTCAATTTCCCGCGAAATTTTTTTAGCATGAAAAATCCTGTATGAATCCAATGCGCTGCGGTAAATTTAAGTTTTCGAGCATTGCTTATATCCCCACGGAACATTTGTATTGTATGCATACAGTATATTCTGTTTATATAGTTTAATCCAGACTTCCCATGAACATCGACAAGTTTGTACCTGTGTACAAAATTTCGTGCACACGTTCAACCTCAAACATGCTTCGTCTCGATGTACAGGTTCATCTCAAACAAACGATGAACAAATTCTAGTTGAAACATCCGTGTACGTACACCAGGTGCGTACACGAGAACGATTCGCACAAGGCAAAAAGAGTCAATGCTAGTGATGATGAGAGTGAGAAAGAGAATGTACATGGGGTTCGGCGCAGGCGAATATGTGCACGTGTCTTGGTACGAAAATTTATTATGAGCATAGAACAAGAACGAACATTGTGTACGATGTTCGTTTGGGAATATAATTAGTATGATTATTCTGCTATATAGTTTTAGTCAAACCAGAGCTGCAAATTTTCAACAGGTTGATTTGAACAAATCTCAAATCATGCCCTACTATGTTCAATTCGCACTTGTTCGTTTGCATCATCCATTCAAACAGCCGAGCTGTTCAATAATTTTCCATTCATTTTCAATTTGATTGACCCTGTGAATATCATTCTACTGGGGTATTGACTATATTTTCAAACAAAATTACTCTGAACATATTTCTTACTGTTCATGTAAGCATGAAAACGCAAAACATGTCAACAGTCAACCTAAACTGGCCTCTATAGGACAGATGACAGCTTTGATTGGTGAATGAAAAAGCATCAATTTGAGATGAAGACGTACAGTTTAGTTATGAAAATCCCACCAACTTGAAAGTGATGATTAAGGTAGGCTTTGAATTTGAATCATGGTTGGGTTTGATTGAACTGAAAGTTGGCGTTTGAAAATGAAAATTTGCACCACTGAGTCAAGCATAGTTTGCTACATATGGACAATCATCTACAAAGCGCAAAAACTAAAACTTCGAAACAAAATATTTCGATTGGAAATGTGCAACGCTATTAGCTATTAAAATAACCCCAACGTGCTTAACTTGACCTTCGAGTCAAAGAACTGCCACGGACGAGCTTCGCTAGTGATCCTTCGTTGCGTGAAAAGCACCATTGATGTTTTATTTCGATTAACTGATAGTCCAACATGAACAGACCATTTCTCAAGAACACATAAGGCTTGTTGCATCAAATCAAAAAGTGTGTTAATGTAAATACCGGTGATCATTATATGATAATCGTCAGCGAAACCATATGTTGGAAACCAAAGCAACTTGAGAACACCCGCAGACACTCAGTTTCCTTATCCCTACTTGTCTTAACGATAAGCACAGATGCCGGTTGCTAAGCATTGCGTGTATCCAGTTTCGTGATATGTAAAGGTATTCCATGAACTCGTGCTGCTTCCAAAATGGATTCAAAAGACACGTTGTCAAAAGCACCTTCAATATATTTCGAGAAAAAAACTAAACTTGATTGCTTTTGTGAAAAAGATTTTTCAATGTTGTAGGCAACATTGTGTAACAGGGTGGTAGCAGACTTCCCTTATGAACAGTTAATATATTCCTACTCACAATTTGGTTTATACTCTATTCTACGTGTCTGGTGGGGTGGCGGCGGTTTCGATGATGGCTTTCTCTGGTGATTATCAATCTCGGCGAAGCAATGCGCAACTCAGCAACGTCACGGAGGTTTATCCGTCAAGCGGTAAGTTTTCGATGGTCGTACTGTTGTTGGTCGTAGATGGTTTGCGACCAATCGCACTGCAATGGCGGACTCACGGGTCACGCGGTCGTCCTAAGCTTTTAGCGGGTGGAGCGAATACCGACTAACAATTGGGGAACCCGCGACGACGGCCTGCTATCTCCTCTTACGATTAGCCGTATTAGCTCGAAAGCTGATCAGGGCGAGACAGGCACGATTTGACTGGTCCTTTGCGTTTAGCTGGCGGTCGAAGACCACACCAGCGACCAGGGCTATCACAGCCGGTTTCACCGTATCTCCAGGTTTGGTATAATAACTAGCAGCTAACTTAAGCACGTCTTCTCGCTTCCACGGTCGAAACCTCAAGACCGAGAGTCTCTTGATCATGAACACTCGACCCATCTCATTCCATTTTCCAACCGTTCCGCGATCATCCGTTTTGCCTCACCGCAGCCAACCACCCACATAGCCACCTATTGAGAGATACATCCACTGCCACCCACCAGAATTATACCCACTAAACAATACGGTTTTCTACCATATTACGACCACAACCACCATAACAAATTATCCAGATAAACAACAGAATTTATACAAAAAAACATTTTGTAACCTCAGCGGTTACAGTGGCACTGTATGCATCGTATTATCACTGGAAGTGAAATTAACACATAGAAATTAGGTGTCTTCCACAAAGTTGTAGAACGGGCATTTCTCAGTAATTCTTCCAGCTAAATCTAATCATTATTCCACAACAATGTATAGTTCGTGGGAATCGAGTACTGATACACAACCATGCACTGCTAGATCCCATGCAAAACTGACACAGACATCTCTTCGTTAAGTGTTTAATAGCTTCTTTCAACAAAGCTCGATTGACTAGCAGTCTTCGACAAAGTTGTAGACAATTAAATTATCTTTTTTATTTTCACTTACAATGATAATCCGACGCATACAGTGCTACTAAGCGAAGAAAATGCGAGCGAGTGGATTTTCTCCATGAAATTTTTCGAAAAATCCCATACAAACTTTAGGCACGTTGTTCCGGTAGCTAGACTTGTCCGATTTGCTTCAAATTTATTATAAGTACTCCTGGTGGAACTAGAAATGGACACAGCGGTGGACCGATTGAGTTATTAAAATTCATTACTTTCCTGGGAAGTCTATTACCCAAGCTAACATCCCGAATGTAATGGTCGATTAAACGTTCTATTGATATGAGAAGGAAGGAGGTCAAACTTATCGGCCTAAAGCTATTTGCCTGCTCATAAGTGACGCGGCCACCTTTGGGAATGAATTTTACAGTTATTTCCCGCCACGGTAACTGAATGTATCCTGTTGTAAGACTACAAGTAAGAACCTTTTTCAAAATATGCTTGAAGGGATATGAACGCTTCAAGCATATTTTGAAAAAGGTTCTTTGTAGTAGAACTGGAATGATTCCATCTTTCCCCGGAGACTTATACGGAGCAAGCTTCGATTCGGTTGTCACAATTCTACGAGCAAGAATCAGAACTACCTGAACAGATCTCAGGGGCAGTCGTCAGTGATGGCTCCGTACCTCATGGAAAGTTTTTGTCAAAAAGACAGTTGAGTACTACATCTTCGACAGACGAGTATTCACCATTAGCAGTTCTAATTGAACTGACATGAAAGTATTTCGATTTCTCAAGTAACTTATATAATTTACTAGTTTCGTTGGGACTTGAGACATTTATGCAGAGGATTTTCCAATCACTTCGCTTAGAGGATCGAGGATCGTGGATAAAACAAGCATAGTAACAGTATACTAAGAGGTTTGGCCGCTTCGAGTTTTACGGGATTCTAGAGGAACACCTTGGTGGAAAACCGAACTTGTTCGACTCAAAAAGTTATGTAGAAGAGCTTGGACTCGCAGACGCAAGAACGGGTCGGAAGCATTTAAGTTGACTCGCAAAGCCTACATTCATGCCATATATGTAGGCTTTGCGAGTCAACTTAAATGCTTCCGACCCGTTCTTGCGTATGCGAGTCCAAGCTCCTCCACATAACTTTTTGAGTCGAACAAGTTCGGTATTCCACCAAGATGTTCCTCTAGAATCCCGTAAAACTCGAAGCGGACAAACTTCTTAATATGCTGTTACTATGCTTGTTTTATCCACGAACTCATCCAAGTCACTTTGAGATTCAATCGTCGGAAGATACCCATGAAACCTAGTCGCCAAGTCGCCAGTCCCAGTTGTAGATTTGGGATTACGATATGTGACGATATCTAGTGAGACGTTACGATGTACTTATGATCAGATAACGAAGTTTAAAGCTCGTTTGGTCAGTTTGCCAACTCATGCGTAATACTGTCAGAGCAGAGTTACATCTAACACCTCTTTTCTGGCAGATTGTGCAAATGTTGGGCGATTTTCTACATTAAGTGCAGTATGTAAAATAATGGAAGACAGCCCTATTGTTTTCTTTCTTGACTTATTAAAAACTTTTGCATGATATAAAAAAAAATTTTCTTGGATGTTTCGTGAACTGTTCTAATAACAAACAAAGTTGTTTCGTCTTCTCTTTCGGTGGGGGTAAGATTTAGAAAAATGTTATAAAAATAATAACAAAAATTTAAACACACCCCCAACTATGTTCAATATTTCGTGTTGCCTCCTTTTGCCAGGATCACGGCTTGGCATCAATCCGGCATGGATTCTACAAGTATTTGGAAGACAGTTGGTTCGGTTTTTTTTTCATTCATCCAAGATGACCCGTTTTAACTCCCTCAAGTTTGGATTTTGTTCTCGTACTTTTTTCTTGAGAATTGCCCACAGTACTCGATAGTATTAAGATCTGAAGATTGAGCAACCCAATCCAAGACCTTAACTTTCTTATTTTTGAGCTTTTGTGACACTACTTCCGCTGTATGCTTATCGTCTCCGTCTTGGTGAAAGATAAAGTTCCGCGAAAGTTTCGCCTTTCGGGCACTGGTGTGGAGGCTTCTCTCCAGAATATCCAAGTAAACCTGTTTGGTCATAATTTTTTCGATGAATTCCAACGTTCCATAGCCGTTCGAAGACATTGAGCCCCATACCATCCTTCGCCATAGAGACAAACTTAAATTAGGATCCATTCCTTCTAGAAACCTTGATGAAAAAGGGTACTTCCTTCGTGCTTCACGGTAGGCCGCAAGCACTTTGCGTTCATACGCTCTCCTGGCTTCCTCCAGGTCGTAATTATGTTATCTGACCCAAACAAGACGATTTTTTTCATCGGACCGTAGCATCGTATAATACAACTAACGCTTTTTGCCTTTCTCATATAAAGAAAGGCTATGCAATCACTGTAAAAATCGACTTTTTAACCGAGGCCCGGAGGGTCGAGTGTCATACACCATTCGATTCAGTTCGTCGAGATCGGCAAATGTCTGTGTGTGTATGTATGTGTGTGTGTATGTGTGTGTGTGTGTCAAACTCACACAATTTTCTCAGAGATCGCTGAACCGATTTTCGCAAACTTAGTTTCATCTGAAAGGTATAACGCTCCCATAAGCTGCTATTGAATTTTTAGTTGATCCGACTTCCGGTTCCGGAGTTACGGGTTGAAGAGTGCGGTCACACAGCAAATTCCCATATAAACTGGTACCACCATGATGTTCAAATGATGCAAAACATATTAAAATTGATGTAACATTACTCTAGTTTGCGGGTCTGGATCACTAATGATCAATCAAAGCAGCTTTGACCACATTGGCCACCTATGACGGTTCATGACGCCCCCGGGGTACCCGCTATGTTCCTAAGCTAATATAACACCCATTCCACAACGAATTCTTTACCGATTTTTACAAACTTGATTTCAAATGAAAGATACAGTAATGCCATTGACTGCTGCTGAATTTCATTCGGTTCTGACTCTTGCTTCCGGAGTTACAGGGGTGTTAGTAAGGATACACTGGAATTTCCCATATAAATCGGTACAATCGTAATACCTCAGAGGCTAGAAACTATTGAAATGGTCACCAAATTACTTCTAATCGCAGATCTAGATCACTGATTGCCAATCAAACATTCTTTGAATATATTGTCCACTATCGACGATTCCGGGAGGCCGGAATTCCGAGCATATTCTACAATTAAAGTCACATCGGTTCATCGGTCATGACTGAACCGACTTTCTCAAACCAAGTCTCAAATGGAAGGCAAAATATGCAGTTGAGTATTGCGTCGACGCCCCTCCCCCCCGCCTTGCCCTTACACCTCCTTCCTTCATCACCCCTCCTCTTGGACTACCCTCACGCATTTCCTTCTTCCACCCCGTATACCGAAATAAGATGAAGGATTTCTGACGCATCCTCCACTCCCACTCTACTAACCCCCATTCCCTACACGCTCAAACCCATTCCACCAACCTTTCCAAATTATAATCAGATGAAGATAATATTGAACTCATGCTGATTAAGCTAATTAAATATTATTCTTTTGCCTTTTTCACATAGAAAGGTTATGCAATTGCTCCAAAAACCGACTTTCTAACCGAGGCCCGGAGGGCCGAGTCTCATAACATTCGACTCAGTTCGCCGAGATCGTAAAATATCTGTGTGTATGTATGTATGTATGTGTGTATGTGTGTGTATGTGCGGATTTGTTAACAAAATGTACACATCGGTTTCTCGGAGATGGCTGAACCGATTTTTACAAACTAAGATTCAAATGAAAAGTATAATATTCCCATAGGTTGCTATTGAATTTAATTTTCAACCGACATCTTGTTCCGGATCGCGAGTTGAAGAGTATGGTTACAAAACAAAATTTGTTGATTTGTCCACATCGGTTTCTCGGAATTTTCTGAACCGATTTTGACAAACTTGATTTTAAATGAAAGGTCCATCAGCTGCTGTTGAATTTTGTGTGGATCCGAGCTCTGGTTCCTGAATTACAGGGTGATACATACGATCACGCAGCAAATCTCGATTCTAACGAATTCTGCGATGAATGTAAAAAGGTGAAATTTTTTCCAAAATGTAAACACAACTGTTGAATTTGTAGATCTAGGTCACCAACAGTCATTCAAGGTCTCTTTGGCCACACTGGCCACCATCGACGTATCCGGAAGCATCCAAATTCAGAATAACGGTTATATTGGTTTCTCGAAAATGGCTAGACCGATTTGATCAACTTAGTCTGAAATGAAAGGTGTTGCGTCCCCGGAAACTGATATTAAATTCCATCTCCATCCGACTTCCGGCTCCGGAGTTGCGGGTTGTGGAGTGCGATCACATAGAAAACTCCGATTCAAACCGATATTTCAGTTCAATATTACCGTGGCTGTTTTTTTCTTTTACAAAATTTTGGAACTCGAAGAATGATTTATTTTCCTGTATATAGTTGTCATGTGATGTATAATAATAAAATGTAATATATGCATTTAAAAGCTTTTAATGAATATAAACAACGCACACATTCTCGTGATTCATGATTGAGAAAGGCACGATTGCACCGCTAGGTGGATTAAAATAGGTTTTTATTAAAAATACTGGAATGATAAACTGGGTGTCTTATTTTTTTGTTATATACTGTATATGCAGATTTGTACTACTTAAGTATTCCATCAATCCGTTGCCTCTAAAATTGATGCCTACGCTGCCCCAAATTATGTGGTGGTTGCATCACCGTCGATTATGAAGGGAAATCCATTCCTGCCACAGCATGATACAGCCCTTACGAAATCATCAGGAGATGATGGTTCATTATGCGGCAAATTAACGGGTTTCTTGTTTAGTTTATCAGCAAATGTGAAATCGGATATAAGACATGTGTCAATAGTATTATTTGCAAGTACACATGCACGAGGCATTTCACGTGGATTTGCATGCAATTTTTGTTGAAAGCTACGAAGACGGAGTTAACTAGTTTTCCGACGTAGAAGTTTCCTTTGTTGTAATACGGGTTTTGAACCAAAGCTATAGAAGCTTTTCATTCCTCCACAAGGCGGGATTGAACCATAGTTGCGTTTATGTTGAAGATTAATTTGTGATACTTTAACCATTTTCGATCACATCACTACATATTTCCTCATCAGCACTTGTTGTACAGCAGTTAGAAGATACCAAACACGTTGGCGTATAATCGCCCATAGCGAATTCTGAAATGGGTATTAGGGACATGACCACCATTTGAATCTCACGATTTTCGAAGATGTAAACTTCCACTGTGTCAGAGATCCGCTTAAGGGGTTACACCACTGTAGAGCACGAAAAAATGGGCATATTTCGATAATTTTTCTTGACGCTTAGAGGTGAATCGAAATATTGTTAAATGGGATTTAAAACATTGTCATTGAATCGCACAAAATAAGTTTTTCGAATACTTTTATCACAAGATGGCGTCTGTATAACATTTTCCCCCATGCATGTTTTTTTGGAAGGGGTCCACGGCCGGAAATCTATCCCTCGTAATTTTTTACCTGGAGCCAAAAACTAAAGTTTTTCGAATTCCTTATGTTAATAGCAAACGACGAACGCAGGATTTTTTTTTTAATTTTACACGAAATAGCGCACTTTTCAGTGAAAAAAGGCTGAAAATGTCATAACAATCGGCACAAATTTGTAATTAATCAATCGCCTCTTACGACATGGGGGCAGGAACCCGGTGGATCAATTCTTGGTTGAGAAACTTTAACCCGCCGGATGCCATACGTCCTCTAGGCTGGTTTTGTCCGGAGAAAAATAATAGACTGTTATCAACCTCCTAGCGGACCACAGCAACACTGGCACCGATATCAAGCTTAAGCTCCGAGATAAGTTCTTGAGTTGAGTGAACTGTGTCTTGAAGTCTTTCCTGAACGCAGGGAATAATGTCAGAGCACGTTTGCTGTCCCCGTGTTCACCTACAGTTTCGGCGTCATCACATGGAACCGGACTGACCTGGAAGAACTTGAGAGAAAATTGAGGAAGGCGTTTGAACAAACGGTAATGCGCCATCCTCTGTCGGCGCTAGAGAGTTTCAGATTTTCACAGGGAAAAAATTTAAAATTCTTGAATAACTCTAAAACCAATGAGTATTTTTACAAGAGGTGTGCGCCGCGCCGCCGATTTCAGGTAAAAATTTTATATGCAGTGTTCAACAATATTTTTACATGCAGTCTTCAACAATAATTTAATTTTTACATGAAGTCTTCAACAATATTATGTGGTTTTAATACCTCAACATTTGTCTGGAACATCGTTTGCACGAAAAGTCAAAGCGAAAAAAAGCTATATTAAAAAGCTAAATATAAGGGATTTGCCTTAGAAAACGCTTTATAAATCGATAACATTAAGTCCTGCAAGCTCAAGTTGTTCAACAAAATTCTTCATTATGAGAATTCCAAAAACTTTTTCGAGGACACCAACTTTCTACCTCGTCAGCATAAAAAGTTAATTTTTCTAGTTCATTCATAGTAAGCCATGCCTTCATTTAATTTTCATCAGATTGTGGGGAATATTCTTACGAACCATTCTTCCAAAGATACCCTATGAATATATTCAATGGTTAGGCCTCTAGTGACGTTTTTGGCATTTCCGACCACTGTGCGTTGCCTGATGGCTCCTGGTGGATTCGGATTGGTTTGTAGTAGTTTTTAAGCCAACCGACTAAACTTAAACTTCTTGTATCTCTCGTAATCCTCATCCATCCGGGGCAACCGTTAAGGTTGGAGAGAGAATGGGCAACAATCGAAAACGAAAAAAGCAGTTTTTTTCCACACCGAGTGCTAGATCTTCATAAAAATCAATCAGCTTATGTAAAATGTTGTTACAGTACTGCTGATTGATTTTTATGAAGATCTAACACGCGGTGTGGAAAAAACTTCTTTTTTCGTTTTAGATTTTTGCCGATTCTCTCTCCAACCTTAAGTACTGCTTTAGTAAGGATTGTGTTCTTGCTTATTTTGTTTTGTGTTAATCGTCATGTTTTTATCCATAGCTACTTTTCCTTACTTACTGTCAAACCTTTGCGATATATCTCACCTGCTCAGGTCTGCTGCAAATATCGTACCCTATTGGCACATGAACCGATCCGGGGGTGTCGACCATAAGGATTTACATCTGTTTACAACCACCTTCGCCGGGTTTCTTATCCTTCTTGGTGCTAGTCGTTCCTATTTATCTGCTGGCTGGTGCTGAGAACTTCTTGGCGGCAGTATTTCACCCTATACCGATGCCCTTTTTCGCGATCCATTTCGCTGCCACTCTAACGGAATAATCATCGGCGGTAAAATTTCTCTAGACAACGATATCCCGATTTTTTCCAACTTCGTGTTTTTCCTCCTTAACTGCCGTTGCTATCCCGCTGACCAACATCTGTTGTCTACTCACTACTTTTGCTAATATAGAAGCTTGTCGAAACGTTAACCGATCCTTCAGAGAAGCCGTCCAACTTGACATACATCCCTTTAAAGCCACCCTCCCAAAGTTTTGTCCTTGATTTCTTCATTGACTTGTTTCTAGAGTGACCGAACTCAAATGACATTTTATGTGTCCAAACGGTTTGCAGTATATTTTTTTCCTGGACAGGAAAATAATAAATTTTTAAAAGTAAGTCAAAACGCTCATGGGAACCCTCGACCCCCCCCCCCCCCCCTTGCGCACGGGCCTGCTACAACCGCCCAGATATACTGATCTACTGCAAGGCTTGACGTCGCCGTTCTACTGGATCACAGCGTTGTGCCATGACAATTTGGTGCGGCGAAATTTCGGTCCGATACTTATTAACACAGTACAAAACATTACAAATAAATTACTTTATTGCTTTTTATTTGATAATTCTTTAATGTATTTCCATTCTTACTAGTATCTATTACATAATATATGAGAAAAATGTGGCTCGGCAGAAAACGCGCGGTGGAGGTAAGCCCCCTCTTGCCCAATAGGTTGCTACAGTTCTGATCGTTGCCTCAATTGGCCCAAACAATTTGCGTTAAGCACGCATTCGACATCTCACCTTAATATTATGTTAAAGAATGACTAAGATAATCCACAGATTTCTTGTATTATGCTGTAAATGTGTGCCCGAAAAAAACGACATGTTGCGAAATTCACTGTCTGTGAAGAAGAGAGCTTCGCTGATAAGAGTGATCACGTAAAACAAGGATCAAATGTAATAAAGAAAATGAAAAGAACCCCATAGCTACACGTTTCAGCCAGATTTTACTCTCCTGTGTTCGATGGAGATTAATTTTATACTTACCGTACATGCATTTTAAATGTCCCTGTGGTTATCAATCAGTTTATGTTAATTTCATAACCTTTTATCTTCAGTAATTCAATTACCAGCTTGCGGAAAACGCTAAAAGCGCGCCAAAACCGAATCACATTAACTGAAAACCATCCTTTTCATAAAGTAGCACCGGCATGCATTAAAGCTCTAGCAGCTTACCGTAACACCAACCGGATCACGGATGTCGGGCTCAGCTAATTAGGACGTCATTACAGAAGCTTTTCCCCGGTCGCATGCAACAATCAGTGATCGAAAATTTGACGAGACTGAATCAATTAACACAAATTCAGTCACCACATCCGCACAATGGTGGCATTTACCGCCCACCGACACACCGCGTCTATCTCGGTGGAGTTCTCCACTGTAAACCAATAAATTGATGCTCGTGTGCCGGCAGAAAAGCGAGGCACTCGGTACAGTTGTGAATTCAAAGGGGTCAGGTCTGATATTACAAAAACGGAACATTTTTTCATGCCGCGACAGAACCGCGGCTTAAAGGGTTTTGCGGTCGTTAGAGATGAGTTGTTGATGGGCATAACCCGGTGCGCCGTTTTTTCCACATCACCTTATCCCGAGGGTATCAACGCTCATGCTGGCCGGCTTTCATTTTTGTTGTTTTCAGCAGTGCACGGACCAATCTATCGATTGATGATGACGGTGGTGGTTTCTGGCCTTTTTCCGGTATTAGATCTCGCGCCCGTTTCACAGATTTTCAATTATCATTCATCGTTGAAATGTGCATAGGACCTTTCAGCAGCATATGTTGCACGAGTATTAATAAAAATGATTTCACCATTTTGTAATCCCCCGAAACCAACCCGTTCGTTAATAGGCTGGCCGTACGAGGAGGATTGGACGAAAGCTTGGACGTTTAATCAATGTTTTCGCCAAATAAGAGAATAAAAAACCTTTCTGTATGAGAAAGACAGAAATCGATTTTTATTCTTTTAGTTCCACTATCACTACTTATATCGACAGATATATCGCATTTCTAATACTACCTGCGATCTTCATCATAGTTTTTTTTCGATGTAAACTGAATTTACGGTGTAACAAAACAGTTTTACAAAACCCTTGCTTGCGTATCGACTAATTCATTAAACCGCTTATACATGTATTTTGAAAAAGTATTGCAAGTAGCTTTAGATTCTTTTCGTTTGTAGTTTTATCGCGCATTGTCCCGTTAAAATATGTACAAACATGTTTTGACAGCATGGTTATACTTATTTAAACTAGTCAAATATTTGATTTATTCTTAGTACTCATACAACTGACTTAAAAGTTGAAAAACTATTTTTGTTCACTTCAAGTTCGTATATTTCATCATAAAATTATCGTGTCACCAAACAAACTGAACCACGATGATATGTCGCACCTCGTCCATGTACGACAACAACTCATCGACCCCGCTGTCGCAGCCACTTGGTGCATCGACTTGAATTGTGAAATTGACTGTGGAATCATAAACAGCGAAAGAGTGATACTACTGCCGAACGTTCAAAGTACGCTCGTAAAAAAAAACAAAACCACCGACCCTCTGGAATTCACCCTGAAATCCTCTACTATCACGGTGCTACCCATTCCTCTGTAGCTCTCATGGGCGTCCCACTGACTGTCTGAATCAAAGGAGTCGTAAACCGATGATGATAGGATCACGCGATACCGATTGGTGGCTGGGGAATGTGAGAACGAGAAAAAGAGGAAGTGCCAATCGGAATCAGTCGAGAAGCTGACGAAGAAGCCGTTTCCAGCCAGAAATCAACCGGAAAAGAAGCAGCACGTATCGAAATGTGGAAATAAATGTTGAACCATCCAAACAGCTCACAGGTTTGAATCGCAAAAGGAGCGGATATCCTTTTCTAAGTTTTCAGTATGATGTGATGGTCAGTAGGGAGAAATCTATCGGTATAATTGATCTGAGATATATAAATTTGTCGGTATTTGTATTGAGATCTGTCATTTAAGTAACTAAAGCGAAATTATTTCATAGAATCATACACTACAACGAAATTACGGGTTGGATTTTCGTTTGTTTGTGTACCAAGAAATCAGTGACTGCTGGATCATTTTCAACCGATTTCTAGCATTTAAACTGTTATGGAAAGGAGAAACCTTTTGATACGAATGGTTTGTTGTATAGATTTCTGAAAAACACTGAAGATTGTCTACACGCAATCAATACGAATTTGCGAGGAATGAAGAATACAAAATTATTAGAACACGATATATGTCCACGTAACCAAATCTATTGTGTCTGCAACAATGACGTTAGCGGCGTTCAGATATTTTTGTCCACATCCTTTACCACCGATTTGTATTAGATGATGTATCAACATCTTTTAAAATGAGCAACTTTGGTTATGCAACTATTTTTCCGATCTTATTTTATTGCAAATTTGTAGTAGTTTTCATTTTTTTCTTTTCGAAATTGCACACATTTTTTTGCGTGTAATTGTAAATGTTCGTGGTTTTGGTGGCATTGTAAGGGACCACGTATCCGCCGGGTGATGCCAATCAAGCTAACATTTATTTGCACTCAGTAAACAATTATTTCGTTGTTTATTTGACCAATTAGGGAATCAACTCCACAGATAATTTAATGTGCGTGTGGAATACGCATAGTCTTGTCTAAGTTGAACGATGACTGTTACATCATGTATGAGGATTGAGAATTGAATTCGAAAAGTAGTAACAAATTTACGGCAGTCATACCTGTACGAAGAACAGATTTTTTATTGCTGTATTCATTGATTTGCTTTTAATCCATCACATCATGTTCATTCTATTAATTGTAAAAGTAGAGGTTCTCTCTTTATTTCTTACATTTCATGTAATTGGTTTTAGCACATTGATCTTTAAATTAGTAAATTAGACGAATTTCACCCTAAATCGTATTCCTCTCACATTTTCATGAATCATTCTATGCATGAAAACATTGTCATAAAAAGCCACTTGGCATACTTTGTTTTTCCAAAAATTATCTAGACTGTCTTTTGAAAAGGGTCAAACTTTTTGAACCGTTTTTTTTCAAATGGCTATAGTCTAAAATGACAAACCCTGCAAAAAATGGTTTAGGAGTGATTTTCACAAAATTAGTCAAATTTTTGAATAAAAGTATTGAAAAAATTCTTCATCGACTACTACATTGAAAAAATCGACTTTAAAAATTTAAAGTCGATTTACAAAAAAAACCATCTACCGTCAATAATTCAAGTTGGGCACTTTCAACGAGAAAAAGTTATTTGAAAAAAAAACTTTTCCTTGAATTATTTTTTTCAGTGTATTTTCATTGAGAACTAAACCAATAAAAGTCATAATCATCGAATTTGGTATATATTCATAACAAACTTGTATGAGGGCAAAGATAAGCTATTTCACATCGATATATGCGAGATTTAACTAAATACCACTTCGCCGTATACGAAGAAGTATCTTGTCTATGTACCGGCCCGGGAAGTAGAGATTGATGGTGTAGTCTCCAACAGGGGCCTTAATTGCGAAGTATGGGGTTCGCTCCTTGAAGAACCCTTTGCTTCGGCCAGTTAAAATTCTGGTTCGCAAGCAATTGCGTTTAGGAAAAATCAAGGAGTATATAAAAATAACTTATTTTCCATCAGCCTCATTTCGAACCTTTTGCCGAATCTACTCTTCCAAACCTTGATCTTTTGGACGGGGCTAGTCTGCCTGTTCGCCTTTTTGTGCCGCGAGGCATGAACTGCCATCATTGCAAACAATTGGGCCTACATCGACTTATTGTACAAACAAGGCACGCTGTGGAACATGCGGAGAGAATCATGAAAAAATTTCCTACTGCTGAGAGACTCTGCATAATCTCTCGACATATCCTGTGTATACATTATGTGGGGACAAAATGAAACATTCTTTTAAGGAACACTCCGATAAGAAATGCAAAAGAGCGCTATGCCACCGACAACGACTAATTTCTACGTTTCCTTGTACACTAAAGAGCGAGAGTCTGATCATCCCATTGTGGGAACATCTTCTAATGTGCCTACAAATTTCTGAAAGAGGAAAACCAGTTTTCTCTCCTAAGCTTCCTCGTAAAGGCTTTAGAATGTCCCTTGAAGGGTGCTGTTACAAAACCGAAGTAAGTGGTTCCACTACGGTTAAAGGTCAGACGAAACGAGTACCCGACGAAAATTTTTGAAAGATCGCGTAGTTTCAACGAGTTTTTAAATATTTCTTTTCAGAGGACGCTCGAAAATGGGAAAATTTTGCGGAGCGATGGTAGTTCAGGAATCCCAAAGGGATCAACAAACCTTGGTCCAAGAGAACGGATGTGGGTCATGACTTCATTCGGGTGATATCTCGAGTCATGTACAATCATTATACGTAGAATGTCCATCTCCGGCGTATTGGAGTCGTGGAAAGCGACCTCTGCGCTTGTGGTGGCGGTTATCGCGATATTAAACATGTTGTCTGGTTGTGCGCTAAGTGCTCTAGTACCAGATCTCCGTTAAGCGAATCGATTCGGCCTCGTTCCAGTCCAGTCCGAGATGCTATACCAAATTTGTTCCTGATATTTTTTTGCAACTAGCAGTTGGGTCATTGGATTCTGAAATGATTATGACTTTCATTGGTTTAGTTATCGATAAAAATACACGAAAAAAAAATTGTTTTGACAAATAAAAGTTTTTTTTAAATAACTTTTTTCATTGATAGTGCCCAACTCTAATTTTTGACGGTAGGTAGGGAACATAATTACCTATTTTGGAACAAAATTTCATCCAAATCAAAGATGGGATTTTTTTGTAAATCGTTTTAAAATTTTTAAAATCGATTTTTTTCAGATGAAGAATTTTTTACAATATTGTTATTCAAAAATTTGACTAATTTTGTGAAAATCAATCCTACAATATTTTTTGTAGGATTTGTAATTTTTAGACTATAGCCATATGAAAAAAAAATTGGTAAAGCAAGCTTGACCCTTTTCAAAAGACAGTCTAGATCATTTTTGGAAAAACGAAGTGTGCAAGTGGCTTTTTGTGACAAAGTTATCATGTACAGAAAGTTTTATTAAAATCTGGGAGTGTGCTGCCAACATTTGTTCGAGTTGGCGCGAAATTCGTCACATTAGTTTCTTTTCGATATTATTGTCTGCAAACTTGTTCTAGTAATTAGCATAATACCACGCGCGCATGTCATCGGTGCATGTTCGACCTTTGTATGTAGCTTCAGGTACTTGGGTAGTGCTTCTTTTATACCTGTTGTGATTCGGACTTAACTCGAGTCACATTTCCTGTCCACTGCAAGGTGAGCTTTCTTTCTGGCCGGAAACGTTGAGCATCTATGCGATCGACTGCTCCGGAAGGGTATAAGAGGAACCCTAATCGATGAAAGCGAAAATAATTCGAGAGCACTTTTTTCCGTACACGACTACCGGTAATACCCGAAACAATGGCCAGTTGAGTTGTCGCAAGGAAACGTAATTAGCAGAAATACTACCGGTAATACCCGAAACAATGGCCAGTTGAGTTGTCGCAAGGAAACGTAATTAGCAGAAATACTAACGTTGCGGTTGGTAAGAGAAGAGGAGTGGAGAATAGTGTGGCGTTTTTGTCGACATCCTTCAATTCCACATCCAGTCTACGACCGACATGACCATTTGCCGTGACTGTTCAAGCATGTCGTTCATAGGCCGTTCTGCTGGATCGATTTCCACCGTTCGTCTACGCTGTCTGATTTGAATTGTGCGTGTGGTCGTTGATGATGCTAGCATCCTTCGGTTTCCGCTTTTCGGGTCGAACCGTGTTCACGAGTCTCGGGAAATCATATGTTACCTTGCTAGCAGCTGTCGCGAGTCCAGACATGAACCTGCCGAAGGTTTCTAAATTTGCTGACTGAATTTAAGACAAGGCACCCTTCTCTTAAATTCAGCCCAGCTCAGCCGCATCGTTCCAGGAAGTTTTTTCACTAGCTACTGAATCAGCATTGGATTTGCTAAGTGGCTATGCAGACCAGCTGCTTTCAAGTGATACACCAGGTTTTGCACGAACGGTCTAAACTACATCAATGTCTCCAGTCCATCATGCCTTAGTGTCGGAACATGGTGAATCTTGTTCAGGAGAGTTCGAATCAATAGTTCCGAATTGCCGTACAGTGTACGCAGGATTTCAATGACGTGCTGTAAATTCGATAGCAGAAGCAGCAGAATTTTCACTAACTCGAAAACATTATCTCTCAAGCACCGTTATCGGCGAATGACGTTCTCAGCATCCGAATAGCAACAGGTCCTCGTCGACTGCTTGTAGCTGCTGACGAAAATTGGCCAGTTCTCCGCCACAGTGGCACGACTTACAACATACGTTGGACTAAAGTCAAAACTTTGCCATATCGGTTCAAATATAACGGTTTTATGTAATTTTGGTGCGCTGAATTCGTTTTTGACATTAAAGCATTAAAAATAACATATGATATGGTTCCGAGATAATAGCTACATCGCACTTAAATTCCGCTACAGATTGCCACAGCAAGTGTTGTGCTGTGTTGCAGTGGTTGAGGTTGATTTGCGTTACCTCCACTGTTACTTAGTTGCAGTCGCCTGTTCGAAGGTCGAAAATCGTGGGACTCCTTTAACGTGGTTGTTACCTTCTTCGTTTGCATAGACATCTCGACGACTGTCGGCAGTATTTTGGATTGTGGTCATTTTCCCGCATCTTCAGCATAGTTTGCTTCTGTCAGGTCCACTGCAGTTTCTAGCCAGGTGGCCGAGATGAAAAACACTCAGTGGACATACTGACTAGCCAACTTTGGTCTTTTCGGTTTTTAGAGCCTTGTTTGCTGTTTCGACTGGAAGCCTAACCGAAGCCGTTTGCCTGCCGAAAGATCCCTTGCTCATTCGGATCGTCATCTGCACTTCTCCAAGTTCGCATTGTTCTCACAGAGCTTCTCTTAGCTCTTCTTCTGAGAATACTTCACCCAGGTTCTTACATTGGATGGTTGCCTCCGGATACAAGGCTCTCACTTCCACCGCTTTGCCCAGGGCTTTCTCGGTGAGCTCTTCTTAAGCAGAGCTGTTTGGCTTCCAATCCTTTTTCAATTCCAGGATCATCTCTCCGGTGCGAGTGCGCCGTATATTCTTGACGTCTGAGCCTCCTGAGTTTCCTTGAGTACATGGTTTATCCGCATTGCACGCAGTACCTTCTCGTATGAGTCATCGTTAGCTTTAACTATGAGTGCTTCACCTTTGTTTCGTCTTTTGAAGAGTTTTCGATTATGATTATAATAATTATCCGACCTATCCTCGTTGTTCGCTTTCCGTTTTGTGTTGCCGACGATTTCCCATTTGGCCATGTTAGTGGCTGTTTCGTTCGTTACGCGTACCACGGTACCGGGAGCCTCCTTGTGTTTCTTGGAACCTCCTGGTCTCGCATCATCTGGTGAAGCTCTTCGCCTCTTCGGCGTAGAGAGGGATACGGTTTCCGTTCCCTGGGGTTTGTCTTCCGCCTCATAAGCTTCCCTTACTTCTGGAGGTTGCTGTTGTTGGAGCTGCGGCTGCTGTTTCTCCTGCTCGTACTGTTGTTGCACTGGTTGGCTTTGCCGAGGTGGTGATCTCGTTGAACCACTTTTGGAGAAGGGATTCGTCGCGCCTACACCATCTGTGTGGGTTTCCCGCTCCATTTTATTGGGTCCCAACTCAGGCCGCTAGCTCCACTGGTTGTGCGTAGTTGCCTCTTGTGATCACAGCAGAGAGGCCATGCTAGGGTTGACACTATCCTTCATGGGGAGTAGTGTTCCGAGCCGGATCGGTGTAAAATCAGGAATGGTCCTTCCGAGCCAAGTAGCTCGAAATGTGTGTAAATGCCCGCTACTGAACTTCCGAATAAGTTTAGACATCGGAAACAAATTTGGCAAACGTTTGTAGGTGGCGCAGTGATCGATGCAATGCAGTTGGAGTGCAGCTGTCAAACACTTGTAGCAAACGGTTGCGTAGATGGTAATAGTGAAATATTGATTTCCAACATTTATCAATTTGTAAGTTTACACAGGCTTTTGATTTTTTTTTGTTTTAGCCCAAATGTCTGTTATCTGTGCTAATTTAATGACGAGTTTTGAACGTACCTGGAGATTTGTCAAGGTTTTAACGGGACGGAGGCAGCCATGCTGTTAGCTCACTCGTCACGCCATCCTTTCTTACTCAGGGAGTAGAACAGCACGCCTGACAGTCCAAAGTCGCCGTGCAATTAGTAATTCGTGTACTGTTCATTTACGTTCGCAATGACATATATGCTGCAATCAGGATGTTATTGGAGTCGATGGTCGATGATCCGGTTCGCACTCCGGTTTGGTTAGGGTACTTTTATTACTAAGATCTTTGATTTCAAAAATCTAAGGATCTTAGCGGAAGCTTCGTCGGAGCTGCTTTAGGAATAATGGCTTAGAGGTTTTCGGGTTTTGGATTTTTAGAGGTTTAACAGACTCCAATGCAGCCCAAGCCCCATATCCTAGCAAAAAACTCCAACTAGCAGTAGGTCCGTAGAGCTGGAGGGGGGGGGGTCGTTAAGCCCCTGAATTCCTGTCCTTTTTGTACTTGCTGCTTCCGACGGCAAATATATGTGTGTGTGTACTATACTGACACACTGTGTATGCATGTGCGTGTTTATATGTGGGTGTGTAAGTGATCAAAAACGTCATTAAAGTTTCTCAGAGATGGCTTATTCGCAAATAAAAAGTACGTTTCCATTGTTTGCCATTATTTCTAATGGATCCGACTTCTGGTTCAAGAACTACAGGGTGATGAACACGAACGCGCAGCAAATCCCAGCAAATTTCAACGTATACTGCGATGATGTAAAAATATGAAAATTATATTTTAAAATGTGAGCACAACAACCATTTATAATATCTTTGGCCACCATCGACGGTTCCGAATGCCCCGGCGGAGGTATCCAAATTGAGCATAATAGTCACATTGTTTTCTTGGAGATGGTAGGACCGATATGACCAAATCAGCGTTTTTTTAAAGGAGGGACCATATTAAATTTTAAATATCGACTTCATATTTTTGATGTCAACTGTCTTTTTATATCCTTTTATGTGTGGATATTTTATGTAAACTCAAAAGAAAAAAAAAGAATTGGCAAAAATCGACTTTTTAGGACTTCTGCCTTTCTCCCAAAGGCTATGCAATCACTCTGAAAACTGACCTATTAACCGAGGCCCGGAGGGGTGAGTCTCTTATACCATTGGTCTCAGTTTGTCGAGTTCAGCAATTGTCTGTGTCTGCATATATGCGTGTGTATGTGTGTGCGTATGTGACCAACAATTGCACATCGGTGATGGCCAAACCGACTTTATCAAACTTAGTCTCAAATAAAAGGTATAACGTTCCCATAGGCTGTTATTGAATTTCATTTAAATCCGACTTCCGGTTCCGAAGTTACGGGCTGAAGAGTGTGGTCACGTATGAAATTCCCATATAAATCGGTATCAGCATGTTATCTTAAAGATGCAAAACTTCATCAAATGTGTTCTAAATTGCTTGGATTTATAGTTTCAGCTCACTGAAGCTCAATTACTTTGACCGCTATTGTTGAGGCGGCGGCTTCGGGAAAGTGGTTAAGTTCCTGAATTGAATTCACATCTGCTTCTTCTCGATTTTCGTTTGAACGAACTATTGGTTCTGGAGCTATTAAAAAAAGAATCCGGTCATAAGTGAATTTCCCATATTAATCTTTTTTCCTTTCTCCTGTAGAAATATTATGCAATCACTCTGAAAATCGACGGTTTAACAGAGACCCAGAGGGCCGAAGTTCTTATACCATTCAACTCAGTTCGTTGAGTTCGGCAAATATGTGTGTGTGACGCGTATGTGTTTTTATCGAGGGGGAATCTTCAAAAGAGACCGCTACCAACTTGGCCGTGCTACTGTCGGATTCTTACTGCAGCCTTTTCTCCAGCAAGCCTACCGACTAAACCTCAACCTGGCCTTTACCCATCAGGCATACCAAAATAAGCTGGAAATGGTGTGTCTAGGTTGTGGGTTTCTCATCCCACTCACACCTAACCTCGTATGGCCAAATAAGTTAGCGACAAGGCACCATTGGACTAATGCTGATTAAGTTAATTAAGTATGATATATTTTTGTTTCAAGTGTTTCAACATCGACACGTAGTTCATCAAGTCCATGGTTGGCGAGCCATTGCATATAGGTGTTCTCTGAATGTAATAGATATTTCCACAATTATATTGAACATAACCAGCCATAGAATCTTAGTGTGGAAAAATGAGAAAGGCACAGTTGCTGCGCTAGGTGGATTAAAACGGAGTTTTCAATTTAATATTACCGAGACTGCTAAAAAAATCGTGAACAATTTGGATAATTTGGGCATACATTTTCATCACACACTTCTGTGAAAGTTAAATTCGGTACGAAATGAGCAAAACTAATTTAAAATTAAATTGCCAATACACAGCAATATGATTTCCTTCCACCAAAACATACTTTCCGGGTACAGTGCATTTGTGTCATCTATGCGTACAGTGTGGTACGGTGTGCTTATTCGACCCATCTTCCCACAGGACTTGTCCTGGACGAGCGATATCGAAACCGAAAATTCCAGGCAAGACCCCATATCACTTCTCTCGCTGAAGGGCAAATTGGTGGGGATGTATGTTTTTCAGCACAATAAAATATTCAATTCAAGCATTCGCGTTTAAAATTCAAAACATCTCTCGCCGGCTGGTAGAAGAAGTAACTTAACTCGTGAAACCAAAGAAAAACGATTCTGTTTATGTACAATGTCGAAAGGAAAGTTGTGCAATATCATCGTATATATTCGGAAGTCGGATGTAGCGCTAGAAACAGTATTGCTTCCCACTGGCACTGGCTTATAACATTGATGCCTAGTGCCGTTGATTGCGAAGAAGTGATTGTGGGGGAGCTTAGATTTTCTCAACCATTTCCACCTATCTACTTATGTTTGATTTGGTTCCGATTGCTTTCATGCTTGATGAATGGTGAAACAAGATAATCACCGCGTTAAATTTTTATGGCGGGAGCAGCAGGAGAAGTGCTTATGCTATGTTCGACAAGATGGTCAAACCAATCTCAGTCGGAAGCTGTAGTGTTATGGAAGTCAAACATTCTTAATCTTCGGCTTAAGAAAATAATTAGAATAAGCCTGACACCCGCCGTTATACTCGAAGCAAATTGTTCGTCTAAACGGAAAATCCCTAGACAATAGAAAATTAAGCTTCCCAGAGATTTTCGTGCTGTTTGGCTGAATGGAGCGAAGGAAGTAAGGCTTCAGGTGACAAAATCTTCTATTCAACCACTCAGTGAGAAATAACACCATGATAAACGGCTTTGTCATTTAAACAGTGAACAAATCTTTCGCGCCCGTGTAAGTAGAAGAACTCGATTATTGAATGAGGGGTGCTAGATGAGAAGGTCTTTGCAAAACCGATTTATTCAGCAAGAGCATTATAAATGTATTGTGTCTTCTTTCATATTTAAGTTGGAGTAAAATAGGATATAACTCATTTTTTCAATTAGTTGATTCCTATCTATTGTCATTGATGGCCCCATGGACTGGATCGGAAATCTCGTGCAATCTCGACCATGTCCCACTTCAATATAAACAGATGGTGTTTCAGTAGAAAATGTTTGTTTTCGCACTTTCAGCGTTTATGTGGTCTCTCGGTAAATATGGTAGTAGTCAAAATAAACCTTCGTTTTTCATCCCCTATGCTGCCTCTGTGGAATAGTGTGGATAATTTCAGTATACCTACCCACCCTCAACACGAAGACATGTCTGTTTTCGCCTTTCTCGTATACAAAGGTTATGCAATCACTCTGAAAATCGACGACAAAATCCTGACCGGAGAGCTGTGTGTCACGTGGCATTCGAATCAGTTAGTCAAGACCGGAAAATACCTGTGTGTTGGGTAATTTCGGGTGAGATGCCACGCACTCTGAATCTCGTATGTAGAGTCACTCTACTACGGTAGTATTACTTTTATTTTTTTATTTTGATTATAGAGGTTTTAATCGTAGTGTCATTCGCTTCTTTTCAGATTAGAGGAGTCTCTTTTGAAAAAATCGCTAACCATATGTGCCTGGTTGGGAATCGAACCCAAGTGAGTGCGTACAAGTCAATAGATTTCCCAACTACGCTATGCCCGTCCCCCGAGGACTACGATAGGATGATATTGCGGGTTTGTTCTTCGAAGTATTACAACACTGGATAAGTAAAATAATCCTTACTATTCACTTACAAATATATTATCAATGCAGAAATATCATATAAACGATTAAAATCATACAGATTCTATGCGCGTGTTTTAAAAACAAAGTTTCCTTGCTAAAGGCTTTAACATTTCTTTATTTTAAAGACTTTATATTATATAATAAACATGTTTTTTCTCGTTATAATATATTCGTCCATTTGGGATATATTGACGCGCAAAGTCGACATGTGTTTCAGCCGGTGTACTGGTGTATACGAGAACGGTTTAATCGATTCATTTATTCCCATAGGCTGCTATTGATTTTTTAACGATCAGAGTTACGGGTTGACGAGTGCGGTATATCAAGATGATGCAAAACATTAAAATGGGCGTAAAATTTCTTGGATTTGCAGTTCTATATTACTAATGATAAACTAAAGCCACTTTGGTCACATAGGCCACCTTGATATCATATAAGCAGGAACTGAAAAATGTCCATGAGTAAATGAAATTTCATAAATCGAATTTGTATTATGATGCAAAACGTCTGAAATGTCTGAAGCGTCGAGTTATCAAAAAAAATGTTTGACCAAAATCAAAAAGTTTTAAATTTTGTAAGAAATTATAGACTTGTTGGGACTAATTTTGCACCTTTCTCATATAAAATGATTATGGATACAGGATAGTATTGCAATCGGTCGATGCGAATTGTAGTCGTAAGCTGGTTTTCCTGATTTTTGGTTGGCGATGACCTTCACTTGTCTTCAGTCACGAGCGACAATGTTTCCCCTAAGGAAAAAAAAATTAATAAATACATTCAACAAGCGTTTCTTACGAGAGTATGTTGACAAGTTGAATTTGATTCTGTTTGGCTTACATGGTGATTCGTTCGAGCTACCGTGAGGGAACGCAGAGTGGTAAATCTTCTGTTCCGGAGCGAACTCCTTGACAAACCTTCTTGGCGAAATCGAATAACCACAGTTTGAATATTTCACACTCTCGTTAGTACTGTTTCAGTTTCGCATACGCTGGGCCGTGCCGCAAAGACTGTTCAAATTCTTCATTCGCTTGTATAACGTCGCGTACTGTCGATAACTAGCGGGTAGCCTCTCAGCACCCTTTGTCTCACAATGAGTTGAGAGGTCGTCCGCAGGAGCGGATTCAGAAGAAAATTTCGGAGGGGGTCCAAAATTTCGACTTTGAAATATTCATTGTACAATACGTAATATGTAATATCCTCATTCAATTAAAATTGGTTTTGCTTATCGAATCTGGTTTGGAATGATTTTGAACTTAGAATGGATTTAAAATAGAAACTATTTCAAAATTTCTCAAGAAGTTAAAAATTTTCGGGGGAGGGGTCCGGACCTCCAAGACCCTCCCCCTGGATCCGCCAATGGTCATCCGTGAGAGTTCGCGTTTGGTACGCGTTTAGTTTGAGTTTGAATCGCGGTACCGAGAAACAAGCAAGCCAAAAACAGATAGTCTTCCTCCGGAGGAAGCTCTTGTGTGAACGCGTTTGAAACGACGGCAGAGAAGGATGTACCTGAGCCAGTCCGTGGCTCCTTTGACGATCTTGTTTCTTACCAGTTGCTGAGCATTGATCCTCGCTTGGCTCCTCCTGCTGCCGTTGTTGCTTCTTGTTTTTCACTTAAGGGAGCTCTCTTTTATTGGTTAGGAACACTGTTTACACTTTGGAACTTAATTTATTCAAAAAATATTTACAAACGTTATCTTAAAGCTACATGTTGCCCGCGCGATTCATATATCGCTAAGGGGAAAATTTGTCCCTTTTAATTCAAACTTTTTCCTTATTCTCGTATTTTACGGTGTAGATTTTCTATGGCATTAGAAGGGCGCAATTCCTATTTGTTTACTTATATATTTTGCCCTGCCTCTTCAAGACTACACGGAAACAAATCCTTTATTGTTTTCATGAATATAAAATCATGAAACCAAAAATTTTGTCATCCTTAGAAGTCATGATTATCGTTCATCATATCATAATGAAAAAGACGAAGATCATGAACTATAACAAGCACTCCCATGATTACTGATCATGGCCGCTACTTGTGTAACACATACCGGCAATGTTTGACATGTGACAGCCTGGTTGCCGCTATTTAGGGGTATTCATTCAACTGTTTTCCTTCAGGACATCATATTGAATGAGCCAAATTGAACAAATGCAGTCCGAATCTTTGCGCGACGAATAAAAAAAATTTATAGTCACGTTAATGGAAAAAAAAACTCTGAGTCTTTCGCAATAAACACTACTTTAAAATCACTTAAAGCAACTATGAGTCCATTAACTATAATTGGTTTCTAGGCCCAAACCAAAGTGTATAATAGGAACTAGCAATTGGCGTTTATTCGAGGCTAAGTGCAGCTTACAAGCTAATATGTTTTGAATATAGGCAAATTATCGCGAATTTTTAGCACTAATTTACGGAAAAAATTACTGTATACTTTATTTAAAAATTACGAAAGTTCTCCTCATGGTGTTTTGTGTTATTTAGAAGTGAAAATTTTCTTGCATGCCAAATAAGAAATTATCTATTTCTTCCATAAGTTCCCGAACCAGTCAACGGAGTAAAAATAGCAACAGTATTCAGGTTATCTCTATCCTATGCTGGTGGTGCAGAGGCTAAATCACTGATCTCAAAAGGCCCTTCATTTAGGGAATATTACCAGTAGGATCAGCACTACACCGCAGTTGTCCAATTGCGCGTTAGAAATAGGTTGCGAAAGCTTAGAATGACGATTGTTTATAATGGCCAATTTCCCAATTAACTTGAAAATCAAGCGAGTGACGTATTCAACCACAAAACGGATTCTTGCTATACAATCCTAGTCCAGTCCCGTAAGGGCTCACAAAGTACATATGTGGTTACATTTGTACCGCTTTCTAAGATTTTATTACTATCCTAACCGCAGAGAAAGTGAGAAGGAAAAACCAAAGCTACACACCAAAAAAATCGGAATTTTATCGTTGACGTAATTCTAAACTAGCCACAATCTAACAAGCCGTAATTGACAAAGCGACGGAATATAACAGTGTTCTGTTTAGTTTTACATGAAAGATGTACTTTCCATGCGCAGTGCCATAAAATTACATCCTTCAACATATTAAACAAACGCCGTATGTAGAGTAAAATTACGAGTCTCGCAAAATTCAACGACATGTAAAATTAAAATCAAACGTAAAACTATGTCATTTTTTATGCTCGTATATGTCATGGTCAGGAGATGTAAATTTACACGATTTTTTCTAGGTGTGTAGCTAATCGGACTGCATATTGCATGCTTATGTAAATTAGGTGCGGGAGGTTGGTAAATAGAAAGAGTGATCCCTTTTTCTGTGTTCTTTTCATTCCATTTTCGGGATTTTAAGATCAACATCAACCTTTCCTACGCGATGCATCGATGCATTTCTTATGCAAGGATGGCAATGAATAACAATCGCGGCAACAGCGCTTTTACTGGTGAATTGCATTTGGTGGGTCTGAACCGTTAGCAGCAAGAATTACTATTGGCAGATGGTCGCTGCCGTGCGGATCAGGGATTACCTTCCACATGCAATCTAACCGCAGTGAGGCAACTGCATGCCGTACCATGGGAATTAAGACCACCTAAAAATAGGTTTTGTGTTGGGAAGATTATCACAATATCGTGAAGCCGACGGTTGCCAAGCGTGGTTCTGAGGGGAATGTAGGTGGAAGCAATGCAAAGTCGTCATCGTCTTTAATTCTAGTTAGCAAGTGACAAATTTATTGCCTGGTGTCGAGGGGAGGTCGATTCGATTAAAAGAGTAGCACTTTTTGATCTTCAAAAATACTTCTTCGTAAGAGTTTTCTCGATCGAGGCGAATAAAATTGAAATCGTGCAAGTTAAGGTTTTTTTTTTTTATTTCGATTATAGAGGTTTTAACCTTAAGGTCATTCGCCTCTTCGGGTTAGAAAAATCTCTTATGAAAAATTTCTAACCCTATGTGCGGGGCGGGACTAGAACCCAGGTGCGCTGCGTACAAGGCAATCGATTTACCAACTACGCTACGCTCACTATTCTTCTGAAATTCCACTGTAACACAGTGATCAAATTCAATCACTAAAAGGAGGGGTCATTTTGCATCCATCTGCATCAACAATGTTTTTACTGCTGGGAAAAAGCTTATTAATATTCTTTTAAGAGGGTCAGAAATATGTCCCATGAAGTGCTGGGAACTCCTTTTCTGAGCTCTGGTTTTTGAGACTGGGAGTTAACTAATTCGATTTGGAACAAGAACTTCCTCGAGCAGTTATTTTTGGAGAACCTTGAAGAGACATTCTGGCCTTTACAATGTAGCTTGGGAGCGGAGATGTTCCTTATTTTTTCTATTGCTTCTAGGCAGAAGATGTTCCTTCCAGGGTTCATTAGACTTGCATTCGTCAGTAGACAAGTAAGTATATTCGCAGAGACCGGCGTCGTAGTGTAGCGTACCAAACGTACCTACGTAACTGTCTGCTATGGCGCTTACCCCGGATCACAGAACAAGTGATTTAAGCGCCACCTCTTACGAGAACCACCTGTCATGTTCTAGGTTGCCCGACCAGAAATCCAACCCCAGGGCAGGTTAGTTTACCAACATTTGGGGGAAACGAAACGGCAGACGCAAAAGCTGAAGGTTACTCCGTCTCGCAGGACGATACCAAACAATAACCAAAAAGCTCGCAACTAATTTACCGAAAATTGACACCAACTCGTGGTTCTCATCACTGGCAGAATCCCTAATAAACTACCAAATAACTAGCTAGCTTCAGAAACCAGAGTGGGGACTGTTTTCCCGAGCAATCCTACCCAGAGTACAAACAAAAAAACTACCAGAAACGAACGCGAAACATGAGACCCTTTAATTCGACAAAACTACAAAAACATCACTTCAAGCACTAAAACATATTTTAGGAAACGCAAACTAACTTGCAACATTTATTCTACAAACTAACATTCTACTCTTAATTTACTAATTCTACATTTCTTATACCGGTTCAGGGCCCTAACAAGTACGGGTGTGTAAACGGTGTAAACACGTTATAATTTTCTCGAGCTTTTATCACCCTGCGCAGGGAATTTAGGCGTTTACTCACACTTTATCTATCTGCCGACCATCTCCCACTGCTTTCGATGCGCACTCATACCATTAACCCTTAAATGCGCAATGTTGTTTTAAAACAACATTGCGAAAACCATCTCAAAATTATCATAGTAACGTATTAAAGCTGTGAAATAATTTTCAGAAAATTTGAAAAAAATTGGTTTGCGCCTTTAAGGGTTAACGCCGACGACTGCTGTTGATTCACTGCTTGCACCAAATTCGATTGCTGCTATTCAGTGACGGAACGGCTGTTTTGCGCTTTCTAGCACCGAGGCTGTTGTTGAGGTCCTAGCACGGGTTTATGTTAACTGCTGGTAGTGTCGGACCTCCTGACAGCGTACCAGCAACAAAATACGGCGTTTAGCGCTGCCGCATTACGCACGTGGCGGCGCTTCTATGTCCGAGTTTTTGCTGCAACGGACGCAATTCCTCGCTATGGAGCTTTGCTCGAGAGTATGGTTGCAGGAGGTGGAATGATCTTTGCTCATTGTTTTACAATGAGTTATTTTGCATTGTCCTATTCGGGGATGCCAAAGGTACTGGTAAACTACATTTTTTCCGGTATATTTACATTTGCACAAGCCGTACAGCGCGCTACAGCGACGCATCACTACAGCTCTTGCCAGAACGGTTGCCAAACCGAGTGCATTTTCCCGTACAGCAGTAGAATACATTTTTGTTCTGTAGCTGTACTCCGACTGCTCGGTGAGAGTGTGGCGTAGTAAAGTTTGTTCTCTCGCTTTGTACACTTTTCGCTGCGTAATCAAAGGGAGAGGCCCACACACGAAAGCGATGATGCCGGTCGTGGCGTAAACAAACCGTATTTATTGCCGTCGTTTGTTATTGAAAATATTGAATAGATTAAAAATATTAAAAAGTGTAAAATAAGGAAAGAGAAGCTGTACCGCTCGCTTCTGGTGGCTGTACTGGGGGCAGTATTTCTTTGTCATGTTACTGCTTTGCTTACAGACTGCCGTACAGCGCTGGGCGTCCTGCAATAGCGAACGACAGCAGCGTCAAAAGAGAAATGAGAATGTAGGCAGAAAAATTACAGCCGCAGAAAAGGTATGCATTTTGCATCCTTGGTCCTATTACCTTTTCCTGTCTTCGCACTTGCCCTCGAAGTCTCCGCACAATTACTAGCTATCTTGCGCAAAGCCTGTTAATGACAATGATAGTTTGTAACTTGGCCTTAAGAACTCTCACGTTTTAAAGACAAACCTCTTAACGAAAACGAGACACTACAAGCACACTCTGATTTCTTCTACTGATCAAATCAAAATGATTGCACAGGGAAACTGTAAATCCTCAGATTAAACGAGTTTTGAAAGTTTGAAACCGGAGACTACATTACGAACTCATTTAGAACTGTTCGGGATCGATCCGCATCTCGTTTCCCCTTTGGTCTTTTGTATTTAACCATTTCATCCACCCAATTTTTAGTGATCTTCGGGTCCAATACTTGGGGAAACAAGAACATGACAAATAAGTCGGCACTTCGTATCGCCTGCAAGTTTAAAGTCCGCGCTATAGCAAAGAGAAAACGTCGTTCGGCTTGCACGCAAGCAGAACATTTGCTCTAGCCGCCCGATATTCATTCTTCATCATAGGAAGAGATGGAAGAAGTGGACAGTCTATATTTACAGCAGGCCACGGGAGTTACCGAAGCTATTTTAAAATCTGATACACGTGATCGCTACAGTAACTATAATTAGTATTGCAGTAGAAGATAGATTTGATTTTTTCTCCTTGCGTTCAAGAAACAGACTCACGGTACGAATAGGCGAACAGGTAGACGAACCTTGTTAAGGAGGAGGTAGTTAGGTAGGGGAGACCCGATAAAGGTCACGTAATAAGAGTCTGAGTTGACATGTCCTCTTCCTGTCTGCAACCACGTGTGTCAGTAGATCCGCGCAATCCAAAGTCGAATTGGAGACGGCCCGTCAATTTCAATCCGATTAGCTGGTACACATATTCTGTACTCCTTCGTAAGGTCAGTAGCCAGTAATATCAGTTGCCTGCTTGAGGCTATTTACCACCACGCAAAGCTTGTCATTTACCAGCCCTCCTGTCTATCCAACGCAACAGTAACTTGAAACAATGCCAACGTATAATATTAACTCTTCCTCCCTTTGATGTAAATGATGTCGATGTATTGAGCGCACTGTCCAGGTTTATCCGTTGAAAGGGCCTGGTCCAGATTGTTTGCCTCCTGTGTTTATAAAACATTGTACCCGAGCACTTTCTGCAGCAGTAAGTATTATTTTCCAGCGTTCAATATTGGAAGTTTTGTACGTTTTCAATCAGGATGTGGAGCCCCCTGGACGATTTTTTTTTACGAAATATCAAGTTTTTAGCCAAGCCTCGCGTCGAAATGTTCGGATACCTCTTGAAATTAGCAATCAGTGCTCTGTCGGTTTCTTAAGCGTTGTTCTCGGTTTTCGTCCAGCTGTCAACTGCCATCGGTTTCTGGAACCGTTGGAGGGCCTTTGAGCCGGTTTATGTATATTCATTAGAGCGGGACACGGTTATATGAAAAAAATAAAATTTCGCTCCGAGTAACTTTTTGGGTCCCATTTAGGTACCAGAACGACTCTGCAAATTTCAAGCTCGATCGTTGAAACTATATTTGCGCTCATGGTTTAAAGTTTACATGGGATTTCGTATGGGAAAATCGACTTTTGAAAAATAATTCTTTCAAGAGTCGCCCGTACCTCCTAAAAACTAATAAATGTCAGATTTTTATAGGAAATTTGTCAAGGAAATTAGGGCTTGAAGACCGTGAAACGATCTGATGCTTGTGGATAAAGTTATTAAGCAAAAATCGATTGATGCCCTGAAGATCGATGAAAATTTCAATTTTAACATAACTGCTGCTGACGGCAGAAATATATACAAAAATTCTAACTTACTCTTATGAAGGACAATAGAAGCCTTAATTTATCCTCCAAAACTCTTGTGAAGTGGCCAAACAGTTCCGATAATTTATTTTAGGCATATTAAGAGAAGATCAAAACAAAATTGCATATAGTTAAACAACCAGATGCAGTGGTGCTAGAATAATTGAATATTTTATCAATCGTTAGAGCATCAATCGGTTTCTGCTTAATAACTTTTTTCTTAAGCCTCAAATCGTTTCGTGGTCTTTGAGATTTTGTTTTTTTTTGTTAAATTTAAGCCACATAATGATTTATTTTTAGGAGACAATGAGAGAGTCTTGGAGGATTTATTTTGTGAAAGTTATTTTTCCCATACAAAAACCCATGTAAACTTTAAACAGTGGGCGCAAAAATATTGTTTCAGGGATCGAGCTCAGAATTTGCACAGTTGTGCCTAAAAAGTTGCTCGGAGCAGGAATCTAATTTTTGTCCCACCCTAATATTCATTAGCGATGCGACTATCCCAGAGGTTGCATGTGGGTGAACGAAATCCTTTCGCAAACGGTTTGTTAATTTTCTTCCTTATCGACCGCAATCTCACTGTCAACGCAAAATAAAAAGTGCCGCAACAACTATCGATTCACCCGTTATTAACGTACACAGAATTTTCTTATTTAATTTTTACATAATGTAGCTCACATAGTCAATAAAATAGCCTAGTACCTTCCCTACTAATGAGATGAGTATGAGATCATATACCATAGACAAATAGAATTTAAATATATTTCCCGCTAGTGAGCGAGCGCGGACGAATAACTCACAAGAAGGAAAAGTAAGCTATACCGAAATATTCTTCTGTTCCATTATCCGTGCTGACCTATCTTGCATGACGCAGATATTTTTAATATGAAAATTTTTGTGCTCCGAAATATGTGCAGGAGAAATTTCGGCTTGGGTGTGGTATACAAACAAAAACAACTTCGATGAAAAGCATGCATGTGCACTCACATGGTATCTAATGAACGTAGGTTGGCTGTTGTTCCTATTTTTACCTTATCCCTTTGGTCAATCATTTGAAACGTTATGAGTAACTGTGTTATGAGTAATTGCAGCGCCTTTTTATGTTTGGTCAACGCAGTCGTTCAAATTGTAGAATGAAAATTGATGCGTATCCATAAGTTCAAAATAGCTAGGATGCCCAGTACGAAAAGGAAATTTTAAAATCCACATTTTAGTAGGAAAAATCGTAAACAGTAGCTCAATAGCCACATTCCAGGCTGGCAGGTGGATTTGCACATAGTCACTCGAACTAAAACTCATCAATTACTCAAGCAAACAATTACTTTCACCGGTGAACGCGGTAACACGGGCAGCATTGCTAAAGCATTTCTTGCCAAATTCCGACAACACACTCTAAGCCGAGTGTTACATTGAATCATAAGAAGAACAACAGAGCACTTCAATTTAGCAACGGTAAGTGCTACGCTCTTCGAGTATCCTGAAAACTTGCCACTTCAGTTTCCGTTTCCGTCCAGCATCACCCAACAGCGGCATTCGCGAGAAAGGTTATGTAAATAAACATTCCCGTGCTTTTCGCGAGCTACTCGATATGCAAGGGAACCGTTTAATAACCATCACATGCCAGCACAAGCACTAATGTTGGGTATGGGTCGTTGAGAAGAATGTATTACGAAAGTGCGAAGCGTATTTTGCTAGTAGGGTCGCACAAAATTGAACTACTCCTACACAAGGATCAGGAATGGAATATGACTACATCACTGTGTGCAGTGTTGCTAGTTTGTTTTATTATTATTACAGGGTCGATTCTAACAGTGGAGCGTGCACGTATTGGTGGTGAATGTAGTCTTATTTTTTATTAGATTATACAGGTTTTAACACTAAGGTTTGTTGTCTCCTTTTCCGATTAGAAAAATCTCTAACCCTATGTATATGAGGGTTGGGAACAAATCCCTTTTGTGTTAGGATATTGTAATTCTCGAAATTAACAATAAGATTCTGATTCTGAATGCCAGAATTTGCCAGCACTGGTCCCGTAATTGTATTTAAGAAGCGCAATTTTACGGATTTCGCCTTCACTTCATCCGTCAATGTCTTTTGTCTGTCGTTCCATGTGCTCGACGCACATTTTCCCATCGTTACTGCTGTGTAGAAACCCGTCTCTGTATCAATGAACTGTTGGTTTTAAACTTGGCAAGAGAAAGGGAAAGGAAACGATTTTCAAGTCGATTTATATTCACTCGGGATTTAATTAACGTAAACGTAATCGTCTGAGGAAAACATGAAAATTTCATGAATTTCACACAAAGGCACGTGTGCTCGCTATGTGTGCATACCGATAGCAGAAGGAAACTTGTCTCAGTGAAACAAACATTGCAATTTGTTCATCTAAGGGGATGGACTTAGCTCAATGGAACGAAAATAATGTTTAAAAAAACTGGAGGGGAGCGGACATAACAGTATTAGTTCAGATTGTTAGTATAGCATTTTGACTTCAAACCGTTTCCAGTCAACTAATTTGACCAACGCACTGTGAAGCAGGGTAGCGGACCTATTTTCACAGCCCAAGAATACACTGAGCGACAGATTTCGACGATGCAATCTCAATGTCGTTGGTTGATAAAAAATTATTCCAGGAAATATTTTTGTTGAAACGATCGACACTATCCCAACGATAATTCTACTGCATCTCCAAACAAAAAGTTTAAACAAAAGTTTGAACAGTAAGTGTTGGAGTCGGTGTAGCTGCAGACCAATGTGGTATATACTGATGTGGCTAAGGTATTCGTATACGTAAGATTAATCTTACATGAGTGGTGTTAGTGCTATCAGTATACACTCAAGTTTTTTTTACGCGGTTTTTTTTACGCGGATTTTGAAATTTACGCGGTTTTCATTTACGCGGATTTTGAAATTTTCGCGGTTTTCATTTACGCGGATTTTGAAATTTACGCGGTTTTTGAAATTTACGCGGTTTTCATTTACGCGGATTTTGGAATTTACGCGGTATCCATCAATGAGGTTCCCTTTATCGCGGATTCTTAAATTTAAGTGGTCTTCATTTACGCGGATTTTGAAATTTACGCGGTTTTCATTTACGCGGATTTTGAAATTTACGCGGTTTTCATTTACGCGGATTTTGAAATTTACGCGGTTTTCATTTACGCGGATTTTGAAATTTACGCGGTTTTCATTTACGCGGATTTTGAAATTTACGCGGTTTTCATTTACGCGGTTTTCATTTACGCGGCTCGTATCCCCCGCGTAAAAAAAAACCTGAGTGTAAATCGACTTGCTTTCGTCATACCGTTCGTTCCACCCCTTAAGAATCGTGTGAACGCTATGACGTCGACCTGTTGTACTTCTGGATTGTTTACATTTTTTTGTTTTTGAAAGCTAGTAAACCTAGAGCACTCTAGTTATAGTGTGGCCAAGAGGCCATGACGTATCCAAACGAACATGAAATTTGACATATTTCTATTGTGTATACGTCGAATTCCATGTTCGTTTGGATACGTCATGGCCTTTTGGCCACACTCTAACTAGAGTGCTCTAAGTAAACCGTGTGATCTGCCACACCTATTTATATCACATTGGCTGCAAACCCCCCGATAACTAACAGTTCACTGAAAAAAAATAAACCAAAAAACAAATAAAAACCTGTTTTCAGCTTGTGCAGTAAAATTTGGAATGTTTATTAAAATAATGACAAGGTTCAGTGTAAGCGAACGATCGGTTGAATTTAGGGAATCTATTTGCAAGGCGTTTGCGCAATTTAGTAAGTTTAGTAAGTAAATAACTTAAAATGGAGATTGAATTGGTGAGAGTTTAGACAACAAAAAATAAAGAAATTCTTGCCTAGCTCTTATCACACGAGGACTGAAGACCCAAGGCGCAGGTATTACATCGTATAGCCTTCTACGGGTATAATTTGTAAGTATCTGAAAGAAGAATAAGAAAAAAATATTGATCGGAGATTAAAAATACAGGAAGAAGAAGAGGCAGGATCAGGAAGCATCAAGAATAGTTCAGAAGGATCGATGTCGTAAGGAAGGAAGAAACTATTAGAGTCAATAGGTTTAGTGCCAATTATAAATCTGTAGCAGTCAAAAAAATAATGGCAATATATTTCAGCTTTTGAGCTACTCTGAATAGCTGCTGCAAAATTAATAGTGTACTCGAACAATCTCTAAAATCTTATTGAAAGATTTCGGTACCCTCTATCACGATGAGCGAAAGATCCTTGGACCAATCCACGACGACATATGCGCGCTCATTCGAAACTAATCAAAATTTGAGTTCGGAGCACTCAATTGCAATATGTCAAAAAATGAGTTTTAATTTGAATAGAACTAACTCATTTCTTGAGTAATCATAAAATTTTCACGTTCTGAGTGAAAAAATACTCTCAAAAAAGTGTGCGAAATTAGGTGTTGATTTAAATTTTAAAAAGAGCCTGAAGTTAAAGGCATAAACTAGACGGTAAGTTTCATTGAGTTTTGTTTGCTTTCAAATCTTACTTCCAGTTGTGTTTTTGTAGCTTCGGCAATTTAAACAAGATGCCGACCTTGGATTAAGTTCCCGAACATCGCAAACACCTGGGCAACGGTCTGGGGGATCAGGTAAATGATATTTGAAATGCCAATGAATATCTTTGTTGTTTTATTAAAAATGCGGAATGATTATTTTCTGTATTTCCCTCTTGAGTAAAATGTACCCAAATTTGATATTTTTATCCCAAACTCAAAACTGAGTAAACTAGGAAAACTCAGTTTTTGACTATGTGTACTTTTCATGAAATTGAGTGCTACTCACATTTTAGTTGTTATGAATGAGCGTGTGCGGAGTGTGGAAAAAACGCTTACACTTAGGGTTGCCATCTCTGGAGAGGTTTTGACCCGGGGTTGTCATCTCTGGAGAGGCTTTGACCACTGATATGGGGGGTGGTGGATTTTGAGTGGAACGAGACAGAAATTGGAATCAAAGCGATTGCTCGGCATTTTGGAGCACTTTAATCGCTTTTTATTACTACGTTAAAGTAAAACTGTAAATTTTTCACGTTTGAGAACGGTTTTATCGGTTTAATGTGGTGTAGTATTTCACTTCCCCGACTAAGTGCCAAGAATACAAAAGCACCAGCTACTCTCACTGTGGAGGATAAGTCGAACGAGCATTGCTCTCCTCCACAACTTACAGGAAAACGAGAGCAAAGGAGGCAGAGCTGCGACATCACACTATGTGGTGTCGGTTATTCGTCATCAACAAATTTTAATTTCGCAACAAAGGGGCAAAACTCACCTCCTTAACTCAATTAAGGATCGCTGCCGGAGTAGCAACAACACCGCAAGAACTCGTTTGATGTTGACCTAGTCAGTTGGATAGAAAACAAATCTGCCAGACCTTAGTGCAGCAGAGTGAAATGATTTGATAAAATTGCAGCAAAATAACTTTTTTACACCATTTTGAGCAACTTAGTGGAATGCAACATTTCAATTGTAGCACATAGCGAAATATTACTTTCCTTAATCCTCCGGAAGTCGCGCATATGGCCTACCGAACGAGCAGCCGCTGGTCCCCTAAGACGATTTCGCTAGATTTTCAGAGCAGCGTGCACTCAGTGCACTAGCGCGACTTCCGGAAGGTTAATTTGTAGTAAATTTTATTTGTTTTTCATTTTCATTGCTTTGTGAAAGAAATGAGCAATATTTGGTGAACTCTTCCCACCTTGAAACGAAGGGTTAGTCGGGAAAATAAATCTGAACCAGAGTAATAGTTAACCTAGACTTTTTAAATATTTTGTGAAGAATCAATTGATTCAAAAAAATTAACCTATGCTTCTTCCCACCAAACTCGGAGAAATTGATGTAAAACCCGGAGATCCGGAGATCGCTCTCGAAAACTGGAGTCTCCGGGTTAAACCCGGAGGGGTGGCAACCCTATTTACACTGGATGAAAAGATGATTGCTTATGACAGCTGTGACAGTTGGTTCCACATACGTTGTGTGGGACTAACGACGGTACCGAAATGAGATAAGAAATGGTTCTGATACGAGATTACCTTTGAAGCAGTTTTCCAGGCATACCAGAATGAGAAGAAAGCGTCTCGCACAAAGAAAATTGAGGAAGAATATGATAAATTGAGCTCCAAATCGAGCGATAATCGTCAACCGTTGTCCGTACCAGATGTAGTGGAAGTTAGAAGAGCTAGAAGTAGAAAATAAACGCCTGGTAGAAGATATGGATGCGGAGATGCTGTTAAGAGAATAGGAAATGGTGATGAAAATGCGTTGAAGATAAGAAGTATGCCAGAGTTGCGTGAAAAAGAATTGGAAAATGATCGACTGTTGCGCGCAAGAGATTAAAAAAGGACCTCAAACTTAAGCAGAAATTGTGGGAAAAGAAAGGGCATCTGGTCTACATGTAAAGCATAGCACCAGCGAAGAAGGCGAATGCTCAAGAAACAGCGACGATGACTCGACCATCAACGCCAACGACGCTAGAGATAGTTCCAGTGTTATTCAAAGCAGATAGTAACGTGTCGGACCGAGTAGGGTGGCCTAACAAAGAATCTTCCTACCTTCTCGGGGAAACATGACGAGAGGCCTCTCTTCTTCTGAACTTATCAAGCATCGAACGAGGCCTGGGGTTGTATGGATGTCGAGAATTTGGTGAGACAACCTGAAAGGTGCAGCGTTGGACGCTGTTCGGGGACAGCTTTTACTTCCGAAGTTAGTCCCAAGAGTAATTGCGAAGCTCCATCAGCTCTACGGTTGCTCCGAATAACTATTACAAAGCCATCTAGATAAGGTGCGGAAACTTGAACCGCCAAAAGCCGATAGGCTAGCCAGTTTCATCCCGTTTGGAAACGCGGTAGAACAGCTTTGCGAGCATCTTGAAGCAGCAGAGCTTACACTGCACCTAGTGAATCCGATTCTGATCCCGAATTTAGTCAGCAAGCTCCCAGATTGAATAAAGTGGCAGAGGGTGCAGTATAAGCGAAAGAACCGACTTCGTTTCCAGAATCGTGGCAGATGCAGGTGAGGCAAATGTCAACATCGATTACAAACCAGATACCAAATCTACGACGATAGAGCTGGAGGAGAAAGGCGTAGTATATAATCACAGCGCTACGAGCCGATCGGAATCCAATGTGTTTGAAAGCAGGAAAAAACCCCTGCCGTGTGTGCCAGCGGAAGTTCACCGTTTGCGGTTTTGCCAAGATTTCAGCGAATTACCGCATGCGGATCGGATGCGAATTGTGACGAAATGGAAAATGTGCAACATTTGTCTTAATGATGACAGTGGTCAATGTCGCTACACGATTCGCTGCAACGTGGGCAACCGCACAACCCACTCATTCTTCCAATAGAAAATGTGGTAGACAGGAGTGCATATAAACAGATTCGGCAGTTCCATGATGTACCGGATGATTCCGGTGCGGATTCATAGTGGAGACAAATCGTTTACTGTTCTTGCTTTCCTGGATGAAGGCGCATCGGCGATGCCAATTGAGAATGATCTGGATGAACGACTGGGACTCACAGGGGTGAGAGAGAAGCTGATTATCAACCGGACGTCTGACGTTTATCGTGTGGATAAAAATTCAAGGCGGATGAACGTGTGGACCTCTGCGGTGGGCGTTGTGGACTCGGTAAGTTTTGAATGCAGCCAGTTAACACTGTTAAAAATTTGATGTTGCATCATCACACGTTGGACACTAATGAGTTATCGATACAGTGCAAACACATGCGCGAATTGCAAATCGTATCATTCGATGGTCGACCGGGCGCACTAATCGGTCTTAACAACATCCACACGTTCGCCCCATTGGAAGCAAGAATTGAAAGGACAAGGGATCCGATCACTGTTCGCTGCAAGCTCGGTTGGACTGTATATGGACCGCGTCAAATCAGATCAACTTCTTCAAGCAGTTTTCCGGGGCATCAAGCAATATCTAATGAAGGAATGCCTGATATCCTGAAGAGCCATTTCGTGCTAGAAGAATCAGTGGTTAAGGCGTAAAAAGAGTTGGCTGAGGATCGACGAGCTCGATTGATTATGGAGCGAACAACGAAATGAGTGAAAAATCGTTTCGAGACGAGCTTCCCAGATAGCTACACTTTGTGTTAAAACGTCTGAAGCAGCAAGAAAGAAAACTGGAGAAATCGCCACAGGTGTATTAAAATTTTCGGTAGAAGATAGCATAGAAGGAAAAGAATATGCTTACTAAGCCACCGAGGAAGAATTGACCGGCAAGTGCAACGCTTCCGTTTTCGGAATAACAGTAGTGAGGCGCCGATAGTATATGTGATGGATGATGCTACCTATGGTTCAACATGCCCTTCAGCATCGGTACGGTTCATTAAAAACCAAAATGCGCCAGAGTTTGCACAGTATACAGTATCCTGAAGCGCAGATCAAGCAAAGCAGGTGAAGTTTTTCCATGTACGGCTGGTTTTGAGATAAGGAACTGGGTTTCGAATTGGTTGGTGACCGACAAAGCGGATAGTTTTAAGTTGTGTCGTGGAACTATTGACCCACTGAGCCTGCTTTGGCCATTCACTCGATCCATGGTAAGATTCTCATACAACATTTCTAGTGAAATGAGACCAAGAGATCGATGAACTAAATTGGCTTTTGTGGAAACAGTGGACGGAGTTGCTGTCTAATGTGGAGGCCTTATCTATTCCGCGATGCTATTTAGGAGCATGCGTAACTACGATTGGTCGTTCATGGAGCAGTGAAGTGTGGCCTGATCATATCACGAGCCAAAGTAGCACCACTGAAACGGCTGCCGATCCAAAGGTTAGAATTGATGACCGAAGTTCTGGAAGCCCGAATGAGGCAAATTATTATGGAAACGCACTCTTTGCGAATCAGTCAAACTATTCTGTGGACAGATTCACGAACGGTACTGTTATAGCTGCAGTTTGACCAGTATAAATTCCAGTTTGTAGTGTTTAGAGTGGGTGAAATTTTGGAATTAACCCGAATGCGAGACTGGAGTTAGGTGCCGACAAAGCAAAATATCACAGATGTGCTCACCAAGTGGGGTCGTAGTCCACCATTACACTACGAATCGGAATAAGCTCACGGTTCCTCAGTACTGATCTATCGAGCGAGCAGTGGTCTTCTGCTGAAACAATCGAGGTATTATGCTGTTTCACGTGGTCGTCGAAGCCGAAACTACTTCCAGCTGAACGAAACCAGTACGCGTGGTGGCAAGAATTAGTTTGGGGATATAGTGACTTACCAATCTTCAGAGTGCCACTGTTGGTTGATCAAAGCGTTGTGTTCGACAATCAAGAAATCGCTTCAACAGGAGTAACTTCAACACGAAATTAATTAGGTTGATTTATTCTATACACAAATGTGTTTTTAAAGCCTGTTCAACTTTTAGAACATTGAAAAAATATGAAAATCAAATGAAAATTGTATGGTTATAAGCGCTTTTAAGAGTATACATGTCTACTTGTACTCGAATTTCATTCTTTCTATATATTCTACCAAGTTTCTGATTTGTTTACATATTTTTCATAGACATAGACAGCATGGGTGAAAAAATGAAAAGGTTTTGTTTTTGATTTGAGTATATACTCCCGTAACTCAATTTTTCCATCACTGTATTTCCGAAGATATAAAAATACTGTAACCAATAATTTCGTCGCTATTATCAATGTCCTGTTTTTTATGATTTCGTTCCAAACTGTGATTCGGTTGCTCTTGATGCTATGAATATAATGTTAACATTATTTATATGAGAAAACTATTCTCTCACTGCACTTGTGATCTGTATATTCATTTACGACCAAACACTAAATTCACGTCTTACAGTAATAATTAATGCAGGGGATAAATATCTCAACTGTGAAATAAGTGTTTTCTTTAACTTCAAAGTGAACTCACATTGCTTTTTAAAAAATAAAGTAAGTTCACAAAATGGTTTCAGAATTGTTTTGGTGTGAATGATCCAATTGTGTAAGGGCCTTCAAAATTATACCTGAATACTATGGTTTGTTTCCCTGCAATTATAATGCATATAGTAGCTATTGCAAAACGACGTGTTAAATAAATTAAAGTTTGCTTTGTACCTCTCACGCAACTCTATTCCAGTAGTATAGTTTTATCCTGTCTCTAGCAATCTAAGTCTGCATTGGTATCACATTTCGAAATATTCACTACCAAAAATTCAACAAGTTCGGGTTCTAGAAAGTGCTATAAAAATAAGATTTACCATCCACTTCCAATTTTATCAAATTAATTATTTCCTTCCAAACTGAGTTAACTGCCACGTTTATGTTTTCGGGGCTTCAGAAATCTTTGCGTTCAACCGAATGCCAAAAGATTTTATCGTTCCAATCTGCGGGAAACTTTTTCCTCACCTCCTTCGGCATCTCTGCGAGGGTAGAGAGGAGGGGAAGTGTCGATAATAAAATTAAGCACCATATTGCTTTGCGGTTGTGTTCCCGAGAGTTTTGCACTTACTAGACAGCTAGCTGCTTGATTTTGTGACTTCGGCGAGAAAGCTTTGGCACGGACAAGCTTCGACAGACACGAGATAAAGTTAAATGTTGTGCAAAGTGAGTTTTCCGGAGTTGGCGCCTTGAAAATATACTTCGGGTTGGAAAGGTCGAAAGAGCGTGCTAGAAGTAAAATGGTTTCACCCTATCAAGTTACAAGAGTCTTACAGATTTTAATTTTCCAAACCATCATGGATTAAAAATTTGTGGAATTTTCTCCAGGCTGCTCAAGCTAGCCCGAACGCTCTTTTCGTTTGTGAAGTCGGACAGCAGCGAGGGTGGACCTGGACCAGCTTCGGCTTGACTTGGCAGTTTATCTTATTTCAAGACAAGCACCGAGCCGAAACAAAACATAAGACTTATCCTTCCACGGGTTCATTATCTTCTTTTGCTGTAAATATACAGTCTGTCTATACTGTGTTGCTTTTAGCAGACTAAAATTGCCGAAAAGTCGCGTAATCTCGCGGTTCGATATGTTCATTCTGGCGAACGTTTCAAACGGATGAAGAGTTTCGGTAAGTTGTTCGACTTTAACATAATAAATAACTCGGCGAAGATTAAATTTCCTGCAGTGAGCTTCAGTGTGGAATGCAAAAATTAGAAAATTGTGAACCCGCTTGGAATGCTTTTTCATCAAATACTTTTGGGTAAAACTTAGCGGCACAAAAGCGGCTCATAAGTCTTTTATCTGATGCTGACAGAAAACCGCAACCAACAGAAGGTCTATTGCATAAAAATATGGAACAGGAAGATATGAGTTTATAGCAATTATGTGTAAAATGTTGTATTTTGCATGCAGCCAATATTCACGTTAATTATTATTTATTAATTTCTTTGTTTTTTCTCCGTTGTTTGTTGCTTCGTTTTTTAATTACTTGTTATTTCTTTATTTATTTATCCTTAACTTTTCTCAACAACTTCTACTTAGTGTCTTTTCGAAATTTTAGTAATTGTTTATTATTCAAAAAATGGAATGTACCCCCTCTAACAGTTTCGGTAACAGTCTTAGTCTAGAAATTCTGTCCTGCTGAGCGTTTCATCGGCATGAAACAATTTTGGTTGTACCAGCGGATGGCACATTAAGCCATACAGAGAATAGCACGTTTTGAAATTTGATTGTCTTCGATAAAGTTGTTCAAAAACTATAGGCCATATACTTACCTTTCTGTAGCAGCAGTAGCGTTCAATTCTAACTTTGTATTTTCTAGTTCTAGAAACATGATTTCTTAGGCAAATGTTAATCTAAGGATGTTAATCTAATAAAAACAAACGGAGTATTGTAGGCACATTATATATCAGCACATAGAGCCTAATGTCACCTTATATCGCTCCTCTTGGTTTCGATTTATGAACACGAGATAATGGCAATTTCCATTCGGTTAAAACAGCTTTGCAGTGAGCTGGATACAGATTACGGATGTTTCAGATGCAATTTTTTATAAATTGCCTTAACCACGATAAAATGCATTTTGTAAGCTTTTCATAATAAGGTTGAAATGTTTCAATCGAAAAATTTACACAATGAACAGTGATATGGATTTTACCCAAAACCACTTGTGAACACCGCTGGGCACTCTGGAGTTGGCCCAATCGACTAATGTGCCGAATCGGTCGAACCCTCTCCAGATTGACGGTAGATCTGTGATGATAAACAAATATAGTAGAGGAAAAAATAGTGGTAGAAGGAAATCTTGATTAATATTAGCAAAGTGTAGGAAGAAGTTTTGATATTTGAGAAAAGGTAGTGAATTTTCGGAAGAAACTTAGTAATTCGCTTGAGTTGTGTCGACTTCCGCACATCCGAAGGAAACTATAGCAGAGAAGACGAAACAATACGGAAAATCTAGGGTCAGGTAGAGGGTAAGGAAAAGGAAAGCCAAACGTAGTTAGAAATTTGCTTACCTTACTACAAAGTGTTGACATTGACAATATATTTTCAAATGCATTAAACCGGACGGTGAGAAGAGAAAGTTGAAACCACAAATTGTGAGTCGATTGTATTTCAGTTTAAAAAATTTGTTAACTTTATTAAATTACATTTACAGTTTGAGTTGCTGAAAATTAGCTGTTACATAAAGGGTTTTAGTTCTATCCGAACATTCTCAAATATTTGTAAGATGTCGGATCTCTATCACCGGTACGGGAAATGAGCTGAATTTGACGCTGATTCTAGTCAAACTTCCACCAAAAATGAAGCGATTGTAGGCTGCGATGGTTGCAACCGTTGGTTCCACTACTGATGCGTCGAAGTGACCTCAGTGGTAAAAACCTATTTTAATCCACCTAGCGGTGCAATTGTGCCTTTCTCAATCATGAATCACGAGAATGTGTGCGTTGTTTACATTCATTAAAAACTTTTAAATGCATATATTACATTTTATTATTATACATCACATGACAACTATATACAGGAAAATAAATCATTATTCGAGTTCTAAAATTTTGAAAAAGAAAAAACAGCCACGGTAATATTGAACTGAAAAAAGGTGCGAAATCGGCAAAGTCCCAAAAAGTCGATTTTTATAAAAAAAAATTTTCGAGATAACATAAAATCTCGACGTTTCATGCATTTTAAAGATGTTTGGCATCAAAAACACGAATTCGATTTCTGAAATTTCAGCTCCTTTGAAAAAAAATTAGAGTTCCGACTTATATGGGAATTTCATATGTGACCGGACGATTTAGTCTATATTTCCGGACCCATATAAGCGATCCGTACGAAATTTTATAGACATCTGTGGGGATATTATAGCTATCATTTTGGACTAAGTTTGTGAAAATCGGCCAAACCATTTCCGGGAAACTGATGTGAGTTCGTAAATTTTGAAAGATGGCCGCTTTTCCCGGGCACTTCCGGAACCATCTATGGTGGTCAATGTAGTCAACGAAAGTTTGGTTGGCTGTCGGTGACCTAGAACAGCAAAGTTAAGTTTTTTGAGAGACATTTTAGCGAAATTTTTACCTTTTTTGCTTTCATCGGAGTATTGGTTTGAATCACAATTTGCTATGTGATCGCACGCCACAGCCGAGAAACCGATGTGACTGTTATTCTGAATTTAGATACTTCCGCCGGGGCTTCCGGAACCGATGATGGTGGCCAATGTGGCCAAATAGACTTTGAATGGATGTTAGTGACCTAATACTACAAATCGAAGCAGTTGTGGCCATATTTTGGAAAAAATTTCACCTTTATACATTCATTGCAGAATTTATTAAAATCGACATTTTCTGCGTGTTCGTACTCATCACCCTGTAATTCCAGAACCGGAAGTCGGATCCATTAGAAATTCAATAACAGCCTATGGGAACGTAGCACCTTTCATTTGAGACTAAGTTTGTCAAAATCGGTTCAGCCATCTCTGAGAAAAATGAGTGACATTTTTGGTCACATACACACACATACGCACATACACACACATACATACACACACATACATACACACACAGACATTTGCCGAACTCGACGAACTGAATCGAATGGTATATGTCACTCGGCCCTCCGGGCCTCCGTTAAAAAGTCGGTTTTCAGAGCAATTGCAATACACTGAAGTCTTTTTTTATGCGGTTTTTTTTTATGCGGATTTTTTTTATGCGACTTTTTTTATGCGGATTTTCAAAGTTATGCGGTTTTTTTTTATGCGGATTTTCAAAGTTATGCGGTTTTTTTTTTATGCGGATTTTCAAAGTTATGCGGATTTTCAAAGTTATGCGGTTTTTTGTGCGAATTTTCAAAGTTATGCGATTCTTTTTATGCAGCTTCCTTTTAATTTCTAGGGCATCACCTGAAGCGACTTTTATCGACAGATAGATCCTCGTGAATGCACATGCTTAAACAAAAGACATAAAATATTCATATTTTTATTTTAGGTTATAAATTACTAGTCTTTGGGTTAAGGATATGAGAAGTATTCTTGATGCAGTGAAAATAAAAACAGAAAATGACTGAATACCTTTTTACCTTTCTCATAATAAAACTTATGCAATCGGTCGGAATTTACACTTTTTAACCGAGGCCCGCAGAGCCGAATCTCTTATACCATTCGACTCAGTTCGGCGAGATCGGAAAAAAAGTCTCTGAGCGTGTATCTTTTTTTTACTTGGTGATAAAGCTTTTACGCCGACCCGGCACACGTTCAGTAGTTAGACCATACGACCGATTTCGTCCATCATGTGCCAGAGTGAGGGACTCTGAACAGAGAAGATAACTCTCTATTCCTCTAAACTCCACCAAGAAGTCCGACATTTGCCTGATCCCCCGGATTCCATTTGAAATGACTACTTTGGGGGGAGGCGTGTTAATGCACTTCACTTGATTCCAGGTCTAGCTGGTCGTGCTAGATTTCCCTTGTCTCGTAACCGCCATATCAGTCCTGCACGGCATGATATTCTACATGCCTTCCTCTCTACGTTGACCAGTTGGATGCCGTGGTCGATCTGGCGATTCCGGTTGGAGGGTGGCTTCCGGTTCACTGGTGCCCCAACGACCAGGGTCTGTCGCGTTCGGTGCTACTCGGCGTAGCTCCCGACGGTGGAGCTAGCCTACCTCGGCGGAGAGTTCCCCGACGAAAGAATGTCTCCTGCAACCGTTGATGGACACGTTATTCTTCCTTAGATGCAGTCCGGCAGAATGCCGAGGTTAGTCCAGCGATTCCCGGTGGAGGATTGCGTCCGGTTCACTGGCGCCCTGATGATTCAAGCCGGCGATTCGCTACGGACTACTCGGAATAGTCCCCGACGGTGGATCTTTCCTACTCCGACGAAAAGTTCCCCGGCAGTGGAAGATCTTCCGAAACCGATACGAACTGCGATTCGGGGTGGAGTGACTTCCAGTTGTCAGGCGCCTCGACGAGCATCTGCCGGCGCTACTTCCCGATCTATTCGAATTAGTCCCCGGCGGGGGCCTAGTCTACTCCGACGGAGAAATTTCCCGACGTTGAAATTTCTCTCGAAATCGTTATCTCGATGCTGGTCGGTTAGGTGCCGAGGTCAGTCTTGCGATTCCAAGAAGTCAAGGTTCCGACAGCATAAGTCATTAAGTGACTTTACGCTTGTCTGGACATGCCGCAGACTCAGGTGATTCGCATTTAATGCCAAAAGATCCTGACTCCTGCGTTGCAGAAGAAAAAGAGCTAAGTAGCCGGAAAACTCTAAGCTTGCTCATATGACCCTACTCCACGCTTTTTTCTAAACTTTTTTACTTCAAATCCTTGCTTTTCCTTGAGTACTATGGCTCTTAATATTGAAAAATATTTCACACCTTATGTGTTTTTTTTATGCGGATTTTCAAAGTTATGCGGTTTTATTTTATGCGGATTTTCAAAGTTACGCGGTTTTTTTTTATGCGGATTCTCAAAGTTATGCGGTTTTTTTTTTATGCGGATTTTCAAAGTTATGCGGTTTTTTTTTATGCGGATTTTTTTTATGCGGTACGTATCCCCCGCATAAAAAAAAACTTCAGTGTACCTTTCTTTTTTGCCTTTCTCATATAGAAAGGTTATGCAATCACTCTGAAAAACGTCAACCTAATCCCGGCCCGGAGGGCCGAGTGTCATATCCCATTCGACTCAGTTCGTCGAGATCGGAAAAAGTCTGTATGTGTGTGTGTATGTGTGTATGTATGTGTGTGTGTATGTGTGTGTGTGTATGTATGTGCGTATGTGTCAAATAATGTCACTCATTTTTCTCAGAGATGGCTGGACCGATTTGCCCAAACTTAGTCTCAAATGAAAGGTGCAACCTTCCCATCGGCTGCTATTGAATTTTGGATCGATCGGAATTCTGGTTCCGGAATTACGGGTTTCAGAGTGCGGCCACACAGAAATTTCTCATAAAAACTATAGGAAAAATTAAAAATAGAATTTTTATTTTTGATGCCAAATGTATTCAAGGTGCATAAAACGTCGAGATTTGATGCAAACACGAAAAAAAATTGACGAAGATTCACTTTTTTGGATTTTGCACATTTTTGCCTTTCTCATATAGAAAGGTTATGCAATCACTCTGAAAAACGTCAACCTAATTTTTTTTTCGACTCGCATAAGGTTTCTGGATTTTAACAGGGGCGTAGTTGATGGTTTACGGAGAGGGGTTACACCCCCCTCTACTGTTCACTCCCCTCCTTTAAAAAGCTCCTTAAATCACCCCTCAGACCACCACCTCATACCCCTCCCTTTCAACCCCATTATCTTTAAACCACCACTATATTACAAAGCATACCAATTTAAGCTGGGGAGTCATTCGTTCATGGGACTTTCGCCCTCCTCACATACCCATCCCCGCATGACAAAATGAGTTAGCAAGCAGATAACATTGATCTAATGCTGATTAGGCTAATGGAGTATGATATTTTTTTTGTTTCAAGTGTTTCGCCGTCGACACGTAGCTCATCAAGTTCGTGGCTGGCATGCCATTGTGTATAAGTGCAAAGTGTACTAAGAATCTAATGGACATTTCCACAATTATGTTGAACATAAAAAGCCTCCGTGCCATAGTTTAGAGAAATGAGAAAGGCACAATTGCACCGCTAGGTGGATTAAAACAGGTTTTTTTTTATTCAATTCGTTTATTTGATAGGCACAAATGCGTTAGCTTGGCGGTGCCAAATTCTTTTGTTTTTACATTTTGGATATCTTAAAACTAGGAGGTTACAATGTTGAAATATTTTTTTATACAAGAAAAAAAAAAGTTTACAGCTATCTTAAGACTAGAAATAAGATTCAATATACAAGAGAGGGCCAAAAGATTTTTTTATGAAAAATTTTAAAACAAGGGATTCAGTTTGATATACAAGAGGGGGAGTAATAGTATTTTACGAAATATTTTACAGTTATCTTAAAACTAACAAAAGGTGGAACAAATATTTATGAGAAATTTCACAGATATCCTAAAACTAGGGATACAATTCTATTTACAAGATGGAGGACAAGAGTTTCAATAAAGAGTAAAAATTACAGCTATCTTAAAACTAGGAATACAGAAATCAAATTTGATTTTTTAACGAAGACTTATGCTTGGTCAAGATATTTCAGAGGGGGGCCTATTTCCACATCAGTGTAGCAGCAGGTGTATCGAGGACAGGGGAGAGAAGACGTATATGGTGGCAGGGAAAGAAGAGCAAAACTTGCAACTATCGCGCAAACGGGAGATCAGCGAAACAAATTTGCGCCTCAGTCTAGTAAGTCGTCGAGTATCGGGTTGGCGGATGGTATTCTTCGGACCCGCGGGGAATCCTTAAAAAGTCATCGGACATCAAGTCGCTCTCGCTTCAGTTTCCTTCTATGCAGGCGTAGTGGTAAAGGCGACGGCGGTTACATAGTGGCAGTCTGAAGCATATCGGTTCCACACGGCAAGAGGAAACTTCTAAAAACGAGAAATAAAAAGAGAGGGGCTAAATTGGGATATTTATCGTTTTTATGAAAGTATAAATAAGGGACATATAGGGGAAATCACGATTTGCCAGCATATCTCGGACTGGGACATTGGGTGGTCTACCTCGGGCCCGAAGGGAATTCTTTAACAGAGACCTGGCGTCACAATACTCGGCACAAACCCAGACAACGTGGTCGATGTCGTGATAACCCTCGTCACAAGCGCACAGACTACTCTCCGCAAGCCCAATACGCCGCAAATGTGCATGCAACGTGTAGTGGTTAGACATGAGCCGGGACATTACACGAATAAAATCCCGACCCACATCCATCCCCCTGAACCAAGGCTTCGTTGATACCTTCGGGATAATGGAATGTAGCCATCGTCTAAGTTCACCATTGCTCCATGAGGTTTGCCAACTGTTGAGTGTCCTCTGACGACAAATACTAAAAAATTCGTTGAAGCAGATTGGTCTTTCGTATATGTCACCATTTAATGCGCCCACCTTTGCTAATGAGTCGGCCTTTTCATTGCCCGGGATAGAGCAATGAGAGGGGACCCAAACAAAGGTAATCTGGTAAGATTTTTCAGATAACGTATACAAGGACTCCCGTATCTTCCCCAGAAAATACGGGAATTGTTTTTTGGGCTTCATCGCACGAAGAGCCTCGATAGAGCTGAGGCTGTCCGAGATGATGAAGTAGTGATCTGTGGGCAGAGTGTCGATGATCCCAAGGGTGTACTGAATAGCAGCTAATTCTGCGACGTAAACTGAAGCGGGATCATTGATCTTGAATGAAGCGGTGATAGTATTATTGAAGATACGTCGATCCGTCAGTGTAGAACATTTTGTCACAATCGACTTCTCGGAATTTATTATAAAATATATTGGGGATCACTTGTGGGAGTATATGGTCCGGTATTCCACGAATCTCTTCCTTCATGGATGTGTCGAAGAATACAGTAGAATCAGAAGTATCTAGAAAACGGGCATGGTTGGGATTATACGAAGAAGGATTGATGCTCTGTGCCATGTAGTCGAAGTACAAGGACATAAAACGGGTTTGAGAATTAAGCTCGACGAGTCTTTCGAAGTTTTCAATCACCAACGGGTTCAAGATATCGCATCGAATGAGCAATCGATATGAGAGTTCCCAAAATCGATTTTTCAACGGGAGAACGCCCGACAGCACTTCGAGACTCATCGTATGGGTCGACTGCATGCACCCTAAGGCGATACGCAAACAACGATACTGAATTCTTTCGAGTTTGATGAAATGTATGTTCGCCGCGGAGCGAAAGCAGAAGCATCCGTATTCCATTACCGACAGTATCGTTGTTTGATACAACCTAATTAGGTCTCCTGGGTGGGCACCCCACCATGTTCCAGTTATTGTCCGGAGAAAATTGATCCTTTGTTGGCATTTTTGTTTCAGATACCTAATGTGACATCCCCAGGTACCTTTCGAGTCGAACCAGACCCCGAGATATTTAAATGTGAAGACCTGATTGATCGTTACACCCATGAGTAGAAGCTGGAGTTGCGCCGGCTCACGCTTCGTAGAAAAGACGACCAGCTCAGTTTTCTCCGTGGATAACTCGATACCCAGCTGAAGAGCCCAAGCAGACAAATTGTCCAAAGTATCTTGTAATGGTTCTTGCAAATCGGCAGCTTTGGGCCCTGTAACAGAGACCACGCCGTCGTCTGCAAGTTGCCTTAGCGTGCATGAATTGGCAAGACAATCGTCAATGTCATTCACGTAAAAATTGTAGAGTAGGGGACTTAGACATGAGCCCTGGGGAAGACCCATGTAGCTAAATCGCGATGTTGTTAAGTCGCCATGCGAAAAATGCATATGCTTCTCAGACAACAGGTTTAGCAAAAAGTTATTTAAAATCAGCGAAAGACCATGCTGATGCAGCTTCTCTGAAAGAACATTGATAGAAACTGAGTCAAAAGCCCCCTTAATATCCAAGAAGACTGATGCCATCTGCTCTTTGTTAGCATAGGCCATTTGGATTTCTGTAGAAAGCAACGCAAGGCAATCGTTCGTCCCTTTGCCTTTGCGGAAGCCAAATTGTGTATCTGACAGTAAGCCATTTGCTTCGACCCAATTGTCGAGGCGAAACAAGATCATTTTCTCGAACAACTTCCGGATACAGGAAAGCATTGCAATCGGTCGGTACGAGTTGTGGTCGGAGGCTGGTTTTCCCGGTTTTGCGATGGCGATGACCTTCACTTGCCTCCAGTCATGAGGAACAATGTTACCCTCAAGGAACTTGTTAAATAAATTCAGCAAACGCCTTTTAGCAGAATCAGGCAGATTCTTCAACAAGTTGAATTTGATTCTGTCTAACCCCGGGGCGTTATTGTTGCACGATAAGAGGGCAAGTGAGAACTCCACCATCGAAAACGGTGTTTCGTTCGCGGTATCGTGAGGAGACGCGGCGTGGTATGTTTTCTGTACCGGGACAGAGTCTGGACAGATCTTCTTGGCGAAGGCGAATATCCAGCGGTTTGAATATTCCACGTTCTCGTTAATACTATTTCGGTTACGCATACGTCGAGCCGTACCCCAAAGCGTGCTCATCGCTGTTTCTCTCGTTAACCCGTCGACGAACCGGCGCCAATACCTGCGTTTCTTGGCTTTCATCAAACACTTCATTCGCTTTTCTAGCGACGCGTACTGTCGATAGCTATCGGGTAACCCGTCGTCCCGAAAGGTTTTATACGCAGTGGACTTTTCCGCGTACAGTTCTGAGCACTCTTTGTCCCACCAAGGGGTGGGAGATCGTCCGTGGGTGTTCGCGCCCGGTACTGGTTTAGTCTGAGCTTGATTCGCACTGTCGAGAATCAAGCCAGCCAAAAACCTGTACTCTTCCTCCGGAGGAAGTTCTTGAATGGATTCGATTTTAGCGGATATCGCGGTCGCGTAACTCTTCCAATCAATGTTCCGTGTGAGGTCATATGAGACATTGATTGTTTCTGATGGTCTTGAACCGTTGGCAATTGAAATTACGATAGGCAAATGGTCGCTACCGTGGGGATCAGGGATCACCTTCCACTGCAATCTAACTGTAGCGAAGTCGAGCATAGAGATAAATCCAACGCGCTTGCGCGTGTTGGTGGTGTAGGAATCCGTGTCATTTCTCCCGTGTTTAAGATGGTCATGTTGAAATTGTCGCAAAGATCTTGGATTAATGTTGATCTGTTATCATCGTGAAGACCACCCCATACCGTACCGTGCGAGTTAAAGTCTCCTAGAACTAGCCGCGGTGCCGGTAGGAATTCCGTGATATAAAAAAGCGTTCGGTTCCCTACCGACGCTCTAGGGGGAATGTAGATGGAAGCAATGCTAAGGTATTTGCTTTTGATCCTTATTTCACAAGCGACAACTTCAATGCCTGGTGTCGAAGGGAGGTTAATTCGGTTGAAAGAGTAGCACTTTTTAATCCCCAAAAGTACTCCTCCATAGGGGTTTTCTCGATCCAGACGAATTATATTAAAGTCGTGGAAGTTGAGATTTATATCGGAAGTTAACCAAGTTTCACATAATGCGAAAACATCACATTTTAAACTATTTAGTAAAAATTTAAAGGAATCAATTTTCGGGAGGATACTTCTGCTGTTCCACTGTAGAACAGTGATCGAATCAGTGACCTCGTTCGATGACTTAGCCATCGAAGGATACGATCGCTGCAAGGAGGGGCCATTTAGTAGTCAACTGCTTCAAAAATGTTTGCACTATAGGGAGAAAACGTATCAGAAGGCTTTTAAGAGGATCGGTAACATTGAAAGCTGTGAAAATTAAGTCCACGATGTCAGAAAATTTCATTAGTCCATTACTGGACTGAGTGTCTGTTTGAAAAAGAGGGACACTTGGGGTTTCTGGTGTCCCTGGAAGTGGTGGGTACTCCTTGTTTGAATTAAAATTTCCAAATCCAGGAGCAGATTGCTTCGGCATTAGTGCAGCACTTCCGTTGGATTTATTAGATGTGGTTGGCGCACTCTCAGAGGAGGACACCTTGGGACCCTTACGGGGCAGTCTAGGGGAGGCAGGATTTCTCCGCTTCCTGGACTCCCCCGGGTTAACAAAAGATGTTCCCTCTTGTGGATTATCAGATTCTTGCTCAACAGGAGCCAAAAGAGCAAAGGAGTTTTCGGAAAGGACAGATGGCGAAGCATTCTTTAACATTTCTGCATAAGAGCGGTTCGAGCGTTCCTTGAGGGAGCGCTTAATTTTATCCCCGCGCTGTTTGTACGCAGGGCATGATTTAAGAGCATGCGGAGGGCCCCCGCAGTAAACACACTTTTCAGTGTCTTTGTCACAAGAGTCATCCTCATGCTCTCCACCGCACTTGCCACATCGTTTTTTATTGCCACAAAAGGTGGCTGTGTGGCCCAACTGTTTGCAGTTGCTGCAGTTCATTACCCGCGGTACAAACAGGCGTACAGGCAGGCGAACCCTATCCAGAAGAACATAATTTGGAAGAGACGATCCGGCGAAAGTCACCCGAAGCGAGGCTGATGGTATATAGGATTCTTTATCTCCAGCGAGCGTGTGCAATTTCTTGCAGTCTAATATTTTCACCGGCTTTAGTAGGGGGTTTTTAAAACAGCCAGCCCCATACTTCAGCACGTCCTCGCATGTCAAACTCGCCTCGGTTATGACCCCGTCGACCTCTACATCTACACACGGTACATACACCCTATAATGCTGCGTAAAGCGGGTACAGGAAGCAATCCCGTTTGCCTGTGCGAGGTCGCTAACAACAATTTTTAACTTATTCGTGCGAACCTTTGTAATCTGGGTCACGGCCGAGTAATGCTCTGTCAGATCACGTGATATTTTCAAAATATCAAATGATTTATTGGTGGTCCGGAAGTAAACCCCAAATGGCCCAGTCGAGTTCTCTGGGTATGCTTTTAGGCGAGGGGGTTTGGTAGGAGGCTTATCAGGGGATGTTTCATCATCCATATTATCATCGGTGGGCTGACCGTCGAGGGACATTTTAGCGCGAGATCAGCACTTCGCGCAAAGAACGATAAAAAGAGCAGTAACGGAATGTATCAAGGGCAAAACAGAAAATAATAGTAGAAGGGAAACAGGTACTTATCTTTTCGATGCCGATGACCTTTGCTGGGACTGGCTGACAATACCAGCACGACACACTTTGTTTTCGAAACAAAGGTCTAGCAATCACAACTGGCTTTGACACTGCACTGAGCACTGGACACAATAAAAACTGAGCCGGGGAAGGCAACTGCAAAAGCACTAGCACACGTCTTATCCGAGCGCAAGTCGAACAACGAATGCAATACCTTTCTATTGAGAAAGGCAAAAAGGTGCGAAATAGGCAAAGTCCCAAAAAGTTGACTTTTTAAAAAAAAATTTTTCGTGATAACATAAAATCTCGACGTTTCATGCATTTTAAAGATGTTTGGCATCAAAAATACGAATTCGATTTCTGAAATTTCATAGGGTCCCCCCTTTGAAAAAAAAATTTGAGTTCCGGCTTATATGGGAATTTCATGTGTGACCGGACCGTTCAGTCAATATTTCCGTAACCATAAAGGCGATCCGTGCGAAATTTTACAGACATCTGTGGGGATAATATAGCTATCATTTGGGACTAAGTTTGTGAAAATCGGCCCAACCATTTCCGAGAAACTGATATGAGTTTGCTAGTTATGAAAGATGGCCGCTTTTCCCGGGCACTTTCGGAACCGTCTATGGTGGTCAATGTAGTCAACGAAAGTTTGTTTGGCCGTCGGTGACCTAGAACTGCAAAGTTAAGTTATTTGAGAGACATTTTAGCGAAATTTTTACCTTTTTTGCTTCCATCGGAGTATCGGTTTGAATCACAATTTGCTATGTGATCGCACGCCACAACCCGTAACTCCGGAACCGGAAGTCGGTTGTGGATAAAATTTAATAGCCATTTACGGGGACGCAACATATTTCATTTGAGACTAAGTTTGGTTGAATCGGTCTAGCCATCTCCGAGAAACCGATGTGACTGTTAGTCTGAATTTGGATACTTCCGCCGGAGCTTCCGGAACCGATGATGGTGGCCAATGTGACCAAAGAGACTTTGAATGGCTGTTAATGACCTAGTACTACAAATCGAAGCAGTTGTGGTCACATTTAGGAAAAATTTTCACCATTATACATTCATTGCAGAATTTCTTAAAATCGACATTTTCTGCGTGATCGTACTCATCACCCTGTAATTCCGGAACCGGAAGTCGGATCCATTAGAAATTCAATAGCAGCCTATGGGAACGTTGCACCTTTCATTTGGGACTAAGTTTGTAAAAATCGGTTCATCCATCTCTGAGAAAAGTGAGTGAGATTGTGTTCGCGTACACACACACAGACGCACATACACACACACACACATACATACACACACATACACACACAGACATTTGCCGAACTCGACGAACTGAATCGAATGGTATATGTCACTCGGCCCTCCGGGCCTCCGTTAAAAAGTCGGTTTTCAGAGCAATTGCAATACCTTTCTATTGAGAAAGGCAAAACGTAGAAAAGGTACTGCACTGTTGGTGCTTGTCAAGTACTTGCTCAGGAGTATCTGAAGAGCAAAAAATCTCGGTCGAAGAAGGCATTGGAGTCGTCGGAGGCTTCCGTTTCGATGTCCGGTTCGCTCACTCTCGAGGGATTGCCCTTCCTATGATGATTCTCAGGGATAGACCGTTCCAACATCAAATTATGGTCTTGTCAAATTTTGGTCTTGTCAAACTGCAAATGACGTGAAAACCCAAAATGATACCAGATAAGGTGTAGGCATACGTAAAGCGAGAGTTTTGTTTTTACAATTGGCAACATCTGCATTGCGTAAATACTGCTTTGCTTCCCATAAAAAAGAGGTTATTAAAATCGAAATTAATTAAAACAATGTTTTGAATATAGAAACTAGTGGTTCTTTTTTCTCTTTGTTTATTATTGTACACACATGCATACACCTTATGCAAATTATCTTGAATCTGTTTTGCGTTTGTCAAATCTGCCACTCTTCTTATTCTTATTCTGACACGCTCTTCTTCCCTTTGGGGCAGACCCTCGCTCACTCTAGAGCAGAGACGAAAGACTTTGTGGCGCTAAAAGGAGCTGGAGAAAAGGAGATCTTATTTGAGAAGGCGGTGGCTGCTCTGGATAGAGAGTAGAAAGAACTCAAAGTTGAGAACGTTAAACCGCTAAAGGTTTCCAACTTTGTAGTGAAACCGAGCACAAGCGAAATGCTTCGAAGCAAACAGCAAACTCTTCTGCGGAACCCCGATGTTCTGAATCTTACGAAGAAATTCGAGCAGTTGGAGAAAGCGGCCTGTGAAAGCGATACTGCTTCGGAAAGCGACAAAGATGCCGACAACCAAGAAGACGAAGAAGACCCACCTTGTTCGGCAACTTCGGAGATTCAATCGGCGAAAAGGGTCGTGCGTACTAGGAAACGATCTGAGCAAGCAAACGATGGAAGACAGTACGGGCCGGGTCAACATCGGACCGGAGCGACGAAAGCGCAGTTGGCAGCTAGAAATGGGTGCACCAAAAAGCTTCCCTGCTTTTCCGGAAAACCAGAGGAGTGGCCACTGTTTTACTGGAAGCAGTAAATCCCAAGCAGCACCTCGTAATTCCGCCACTTACGTCAACAAGCTTCATGACGGTGAGACAGTAAGTTCGCTTCAAGTGGCGCGCAGATGAAGTAACACTCAGGACACAGAACGTCGAGCAGATAAGCTTTCGGCCGTGCAAGGTTTGTTAGCGTACTGACCATCGTCTGCTGCACTGTGGGAGAATGCAGAGAAGGACACAAGCCGTTGATGCACCTGGTGAACAACGTGATTGGTTTGGATGCTCACGTCTGGAATTAAACGAAAGTTATGTTTCGAATGATTGCTGCTCAGTTGCATTTTGGAGGGGGATCGATTGCGGTATTGGCGTTTTTGGACAAAAAAGCATCCGTGTAATCATCGAGAAAAAGCTGGCAGATTGTCTTGGACTTGTGGGTGTCCCGGTAAAGATGACCAGTGAGTGGAGAGCATATATCACGCAAGTGGAGAAAAATTCCAGCCGGATAAATTTCTGGACACTCGTAGTTGGAAGTAAGGACAAGGTGCTGCTGCACACGGTTCGCACGGTAGCATCAAAAAATTGGACTCCAAAGAGATTGCAAACCAGTTCCACCACCGATCGCGTCGTACGACGCAGAAATCGGCAGAGGATAAACGAGCATGGAAGATAATGGAGATAGGTGGCCGTGTTTACGTGCTGTAGCGCGCACGACGTTGCTACGGATTCAATCTGCCCAATCGTCCCACCTTTCCGAATAAATGGCTTAAGCGCCACCTCTTTCGAGGACCACTTGTCGTGCATTAGGGTTGCCAGACCAGAAACCCAGCCTTAGGGCGGGTCGATATAGTGAACGTTTAGAGGAACGACCTAGCAGACGCAACTGAATCGAGAGGTACTCAGTTTCATGCATCCAATTACCCGAATAAACTCAGAGAAGTTCGCTTTCCTATCTCAAAATACCTAAAACACCAACTCGTTAGTCTCATCACTGGAGAATGCCTCAAAACCCAAATAACTAAACCGAAAAGAAACTCGAGTGGTGGGGCTAAGATTCCCAACTTGGAGTAAAGAACACAAAAGACTACAAACTAACACGACGCGAAACATGAGATACCTCTTCAAAGCAGTAAACTCTATGGGAACATGACTACCACAACAGTTTTAACCTCAACATGATTTACCGAAACAACAACTAACAAAACTAATTTATTTAAGTAACTGGCATTTTCAAAAACTTAACCTAGGATTTTCTAACATGGTGTTGCCTATATTCGTTTTGTTCCCTACTGTGTGCGGATGAGCGATCGCTATTTCCTACCGGGCTAACGTGCCATAATGCGGCCGAACTTTAGTTTGCCGGGTGCGTGTATCGGCTAAACTTTAACGAACCATGCGCATGGATTTTATAGTGCTACTTACAGTTTTTCTTCGGTTTGCCCACTCACTTTCGCACTACTGCGAAGACTGTCCTGATGCGGCGGTGTATCTACACCGGTGGTGATGAATCTGCGCAGGCGGGGATTAAGGATGTGCCGGATGACTATAGATGTTCCTCGGCATACAGGATGGATGACTGCTGGCAGTGTCGGAACGCCGGACAAGCTGCCAGCAACAAAATACGTGCACACCGGATGGTCGTGACGTTAAACTTTGCTGTGCAAACGTTTGATGAATCGTCGCACTTCTGGCTTTTCGGTTGCAGCGCCAGAATATCCCGAACTAGCGCGTGGGTCTGGAGTGCGTCGGTGGGCGAAGGGCGGTGTGGCGGGCCGATGAATAGTGCCAATCTAAACGGTAGAATAAAAGCCGTCGCACGACTATTCGATGCCGTGAATTCATTGTCTCTTTTTATAGAGTACCATTGTATGTTACCTTTTCAATTTTCAGCTAACGCACACGAAATTTCCGCACTTCCTACTACTTGACTTGACGCAACACCTAATAACAAACTAATTACTGAATTTTAAAGACATCTCATATTTAAATTTGACAAACCTTCGACACACTGCGGGAAAAATTCAAACAACACGCACTCTAGCCTCTTTCACGGTCTAGATTGAAATGGATGAGAAGCTATTCATAAAACCCTCAGATAAACGATTTTTGGTTCTAGATACCCGGAAGTACGTAATTTTACCGAAGTAAAACTCGTATTTCGAAAAACGAACTTCTTGGACAATTGATTCTGAATCGCTATTTCATTCCCTCTCGAAACATTTGCATCATACCATTACGCGCCAATACCCTCACTTGCGTTCACATAGTTTTTACTGGTCGGGCGGTTGATAAGACAACGACAACGAGGTCCGTTCGGCGACCGAAACTCAACCACTTGCTCTAGTTTGTGCAATCGTGAGACAGATTGGGAAAGAGAATCGTGCGCGAGCGGATAGTACGTTTTAGCCGCCTAGTGTTCATTCTTCCTCCTACGAAATAGAGGAAGTGAACACATATTTGCAACAGGGAACTTGGGTTACTGAATTTGGAAGTATTTTGACTTCTGATACACGTGATCGCTACAGTGCATCGACGTCAGAGCGATGCATCTTTAGGTGGTGAACATTCTGACAACGCGATAGTGTTTGATGGCCATTCGCGCCGGTTTTCCTGTAAACGAGGTGTTCCTGATGTTATATTTTCAGACAACGTCACTAGCTTCGAGAGTGTTAACAACGAGCTGCTGAAAACGTTACTTGGTGATTGTGAGGAGGCAATCACAACTGCAATGACGGCTTGGAAATTCATTCTGCCTGGCACTCGGCACATGGGTAATGCATGGGAGCGGATGATCCGTTCCGTGAAGAAGGCAATGAAGACATTGGATTATGGAACGACAGACAGACAGACGAGATTCTGATGACGACGCTGGCGGAGGCAGAAGACATGATAAATACATAATATTTGTGTGAATATTTGCCAACGATAAACCGTCGCACAAAGCGACTTGACGAACGAAGGACACTGGAAGCAGGGGACCTTGTCTTCGTCGTGGATGATAAGGACCGGAAGAATTGTTAAAGAGGAGTTTTTGAGAAGGGGGTTCAAGGGTCCGATGGTCGAATACGAGAAGCGAAAGTTAGGACTGCGACGGGGATCCATAGACGGGCAATTTTGCGGTGCTAGAAATCAATGATGGTAAATCCGGAAGTTCCGAGGAAATACCGGATGTTACGGGCTGGAGTTGGTCCAATCGACTAATGTACCGAATCGGCCAAACCCTGTCCAAATTGACAGAAGATCTGTGATGATAAACAAATATTGCAGAGGCAGTTGTGGTAGGTAGTTTTTCTTCGCAACTTTAAATTACACGTCGCTTTAGGGGCTTAATCGAAAATTCCCAATAAAACGACTTTCGTTTTGTTAAAAAATATAAATATATCTTAAAAATCTATTTCATGTAAAAAAGGTGACCATTTTTCCTGATTTTTAAATTTCACTGTGATACCTTCCTCATCATCATTTTGGTTCTCATTTTTTTGTTCCACGCGTGAATTCAACCATTTGTACCATTCGTACAAAAATTTAGCGCTGGCCCTGTGTTCAACCTTATTCGCCGGCTCTGTACCATAATGATGGTAAATATCGCCTCTAAAATACCATTGAACTGTGAAAGCGTGGTATTATACTATATGAAACCGTTTGGATCGACTTAAGACTAAAGAATTTCACCTAATTGTTAAATCCAATCATATCTTGTTTTAAAAAAATACCAAAGTATATTCCTAATTTTCCCCAATTGCCTTTAATCATATATCATAAAATTCATATATTTTTTGTTACAACAAAAAATATATGAATTTCGATCTAATTTTTTAGTTTTAAGATGATCTACCAAATTTTGGCCATAGTATTTATATAGAAACATAAATTTTAAATTATTACAAACTACAATCTGCAAGTTTTAAGAAATTGTAAAATTTTGAAACAAATTTGGTTCTCATGGTAAAGAGGGACAAGTTGTCGTGTTGGTAGACTTGAGCAATTCGTAGTAATGCAGCCTAAGCTCGAATCCTGCCAGCAGAAGACAAAAGATTAGTCCGTGAGATTTAAAGCCAGTTGCTAATGACCTTTCCACTTTTAGTTGTCCGATCTGTACTTGAGTACTATAGCTCTGCTCTCACTTGAGTACTATGGCTCTAAATTTTCACAACTTTCGCTACTCAGTAATCTTTAGCTAATTCAAAGTCGCTAAAAAGTAAAAAAAGAAAATATGGCTGCATATTAGTCGAAATAAAGAAGGAAGAAAGTTAAATAAAGAGTTTGGCTAACGTGTCGATTCAAATAAACAAACTGAACAATAAATACAAATAATTATTATTTTACTCGAATATTTATTTCTGTATCGTAGTGAACGGGGATATACCTATTTGTTTGCACACAGAATTTAAAGCTCCGAAAACCGATGTTCCGATCATTCTGAGTTTTCCTTTCAATATTTCTTTCAATGACTTTTTATTTTCATATTTCTTTCAAAAAATCTCATAATTGAAATTGAATGAATTGAAAAAAACAAACCGAGCATAATTTTATTAACCTATTATCTTCGTTTGATTATTTCACCATCCTCACCCGAATGGCCGACTTTCATCTTTTTTTCTGGATTTGCCTAAATTTTCATTCATGAAATTCAACCAGTTGACGGTTCAACGGAGCCGAAGGATGCACAGATCCAGAAAAGCAATATTCATAGGAAAAACGAGCAACAATTCTCAAGAACCTAATCTTTCTAATGGCATTCCACCGGTAAACAGCGTTGCTCATCGCAGTGTTATTGATGGGATTGCTCGTGTATTACTGCAAATTAAACCGATCCTATTTTGTGGGCGGAAAATGATGAAGCCAAAAATTGAAATCGGCAATGTTGGGATGCGGTCAGTGGATTGCGATAAAGTAGGATTACTTAGGAGAGGATTGAAATCAATTTTTTCGAATAGGGTGTAGTTTGTAAAAGTCGTGTCGATTTAAATTTTTAAAGCTCAACGATAATGATGTTTATCATTATTTAGTTACCTGAAACAATTGAGTAATTTGGCGAATCTGTTTGTTATAAACTATATCGTTTTCACTGTGGTGTATGTGTCTTTGGGACCATTCGCGATTGATGGAAGAAATTAAATCATATAGGAGAAATTTTAATGAAGATATACTGGATAAAATCTGAATTTGAAATCTAAAACAGAGAAGTGACGTAAATGTTCTGTACTCAAGTTATTTTAAAATTCTAAATCAGGCCATCTCTGTACTATTTGGGGGTCATTCATAAACCACGTAGACCGAAATTTTTGCACACCCCACCTCTCATAAACTTAAGTAAGCTTTTGCCAATTAGATAATCTAAATTGCTGATTAAGGATACCCAAATCTATATTTTAAATAGCGATATTACCTGAGAGTATTATCGCAAAATGTTAGAGCTTAACTAACTTGGAATTTTTAATGGTTCAATCGTGCTTGCTAATCAACAGCCATTCGTTAATAGTGTCTCAGATGATAATTCGCGACTGCAGGATTTTCAATCGCTATTTTGTATTCAATGTGCAATTTTTTAATATTTAAATATACGCCAGAAACAACAACGCGTCGTGTTGTCAAAAAAAATCACGGGAGTTCTGAATTGATTGGTCTACTAGAAGCTTGGTACCTCAATAGTGTAATAGATTTGAAGTATCCGCAAAAATACTTCTAGCTGAGTTGACTAGTAGGTTGAGCAGAATTCCATTTATAATTAATAATAATGAAGAAAACAAAATATCAATGTCTACGAACTTTCGCAAACCCCTTCCCCCGCCGCCATCCATGGGTATACGCAGTTTATTAACGCACTTTTAATACAATTGACTCCAGTCCACTGTATCATCCATTCTCATTGTTAAAATGTTTGTGGTTGGACCTGACATCCGTAGGATTTCTCCTGTGATATTCGCAAATCTGAGAGCGTTGTTCAATTTCATGCAATTCACACATTCTTTCGTGACGTTTACAACGATTTGACGAATCTTCGTTCGACATATAACTTTAATAACTTTATCAACTGAACGCCTACATCAAAGATTATTACAGATTCAGAAAGTAGATTTCACGAAAGATTCAATCAACATAAACTGAATATACTACAATTTGATGATTTGGCTTTTATTGAAATTCGTTGAAAGTTCTAATTTGTGACGCGTTGTAACGTCACGTTAAATCATCGGTATAAAACAATCTTCTTCCAGTATATTCAGTTTATGTTGATTGAATCTTTCGTGAAATCTACTTTCTGAATCTGTAATAAGTTTTGATGTAGGCGTTCATTTGATAAAGTTATACAATATTTGTCGAATGAAGATTTGTCAAATCGTTGTAACGTCGCGAAAGAATGTGTCAATATTAGGGTGAATGTGTTCGGTTGTCGGCACACTTTTGTTTTTGGCTCACAACATTACTCCAATAGGGATCTTTAGGGGTGTGCGGGTTAAGGCATTTTCTAATGCAGATTGGTGCCGTCAGTTAATATCTCAATCCTTTTTCTATTTTTAAGCCCGAAACTATCGAAAAAAACATTTTTTAGATTGTTTCCTTTTAGGACAATAACACATCCAAACCCATGCGACTTGCACGACTCCGTAGATTGTCTCGTCAGATCTAACATAGTTTGCAGATGAAATTTGAGATGGCAGGCTGCTAGCGGATTGCAAAAGTACCAGATCATGCTGCCCTGTCAAAAAAAAAAAATGCGGACGAACATGGTCAGGCGATTTAAAAAGTTTGACGTTTGACTCAACTCGCCTGTGCTAATTGCCCCTAGGAACAAATGCAATTTGCGAATGCGATTTAAAGGCAATTTCAATACTTAGACAAATTTTCTGGCGGCTGAAATAGACTTGGTTGTTTTTTGCGTTTTTCAAACATAGCGGTTCATGTTTGGCTTAAGTTTAAAATTGTTTTTTTAAACAATTGGCGCGTTCCTGCTTGTATTTTGTTTGTTTAGTGCACTTAACTTAGCCAACGAATGTGGAAAATTGTGGAATCGTGTGTAAGTATAGTAGAACAAGATCTCTGAGTCTAAATGAAAGTCAGATTGTGGTAAGTTTTGGTGTGCAATACGAACTTCACCATCGATTGTTCCTATAGTCTGGTGGCGATTACCTAGTGTAAATTTATAAATTTATGTGAGTAGATAGTGAATCCGAAAATATTTATTATTTTTAATTTTCATATCAGGCAATTGAGGGCGATTAAATGGCGCGTTCCCTGGGCGATTTAGAGGCGATTTAAGGGCGGGTAGAGCGGCAAAAAAATGACGGCGGTAAATCGCCCAAATGTTGCATATAAAATAGCCCCCAAATTGCCAGCAAATTGCTGGCAAATTGTAGGGCAATTAGCGCATCCGAGTTGGCAAATAGCCCCCCGCTAGCCAGCAACTTGCATTTTTTGACTGGGTGTGTGGGGTGCTGTCCCGGTTAACAATGAGGTGAACGAGATATTTGCAGATACGTCATTTAGTAGGACAACTGTCAGTTTATTGGCTGAATTAAATTTGTTTTTTTTTAATTTAAAAATCAGAAAAGAATAATTAAGATTTAAAAATGATATGAGTGTACTCGTAAGGACACCCGCTATCAATTCATATGAAAAACTGACATAAATTTTTAAAGTTAAAGATCCCTATTGAACAATATATGAGAATAAACTAATGGAAAGCTAGAGGCCTTAGCAAATAACTTATGAAAGAATTTAATTTATTCTGTCAACTTGAAAAAATTATTAACAATTTAGTAAAATGATAATTTTTTACCTCTTTGAAAAAGGTGGTCGGTTGTCGGCACCTTAAGAAAATTTACTAAAAATGGAAATATATGGATGATAATCATCAAGATACAAAGGGAAAAGAAAATTTATTCATTTCTAAATCATCAAAGGCATTATGAACATCATTCTTTATCAGTACCACAATATGTGTATGTGAAAAACTAGCGCGAATATTACGCACTGCTATTGCACTGTAATTGCATTCACTGCAATTGAGTTATTTTCTGGCAGTCCCATTTTTCTACCAAAGCTTCAGACAGATCAGATTGAAGTCAGCCAAAGGGGGAGGGGGGCTACAGGGTAGACCTGCCCCGCCCCCTCCCTCTTCCAAATTGGCTGGTTGTGATTAGACATGTGCACGGCCGCGCCGCGCCGCCGCCCGCGCCTCCGCTGGTAAATTTTAACAAACGCCGACGCCGAAAGGTAGACCAGCGGCGCGTCGCCGACGCCTTTTTCTCACGCCGACATTTCGTGAACTCGAAAATCATTGACTCGTAATTTTATCCACAAATCTAGGAACATTGTGTATGGTCCGAATATACGACGTTAACTGATTCATGATTTATCACATATTGATCTTTATTTGGTATTAGTGGTTGTGAATTAAATCACAAAATTAACAAAGTCTTGCTATTTTCTCGAAAATCATTACACGACACTCGGAATATAATTCATGGATCCATTCTTGCTTCGTCAACTGGTTATGATTGCGAGCATATAAATTACAATTCACCATTCGTGCGCGTGGAATGGTTCACAAATTCAAAAAGACACTTCCACTTTCAAGATATAGTTAATGAAATTTACGACTAGGTGCCTGATCTTAATCTTTGCGCATTATCAATTTCACTGGAGCGCAGTGTATTATTCATCCATTTTTTATTCATGATTCCTAATATACGATTCATGATTCCTAATATACACGATACACCAGTTTACCTCGTGAAATTGTTCACGATATAGTTCATGAAGTAATTAACTTCCACATAATCTTAACATACTTACGTAAACAATTACAAGGAACTCAGACTATTATTTATGGATTATTCGCTCTGCTCTTTGGTTTTGAAATTTCTATGTGAGCTAATGTGTACAACTGCTTGCAACCAGTCTCATAGGCGCGAGTATTAGATTCAAGGTAACTACTAGGACCTGTAACCCTTTTATTCTTTTGTTAAGATGGAGTGTAATGTTCGGAATTAAATGAAACTGTGCTGAGTACCAAAAATACATTACCTAGCCACAATTTATGTCCGTGAAATAATTCAGAAAACTATAAGACACGTGACTCTGTGTAAAAAATCAGAGGGTAAGCTCAAGAGTAAAATATCATGACAAGACATGGTAATTACCGCAACCGTGACGAACCCTACGTATGCCTTATCATCGCGGCGATTTTGTGCTTACAAGAAGTAAAATGGAAAATGAAGTAATGTGTCTACATTGAAAGGTGTCCTTATACGATTATTTAAAGTGATATTTCTGCGCAGTAATGCCATTAATAACGCCTCGTGTTATGGTACCTGATATCTGCTGAATTCTTAAAGAGCGACAATCAAGGAGTTTTTATTTTCAGGTGATACGATCCTCAAAAACGCCGATCAGCCATGTTGGTTTTAGAAACGACAGATAACAACATTGTTTACTAGTTTTCTCCATATGTTTGCTTTGATTTCAGTGGGTAAACAAAGTTGTTCGCTGTCATTTTTCTTCCCCGCAGTCTGCTGCATGCTTACCTCACTCCTCACCTAGGTACTGCCGAAGACGAATCACCTTAGAACTCTAATCACCGTGGTGACAATGTAACAATAAAACGACAACAAAAATTAATTTCCTCAAACTAAACAAAAACTGTTTTACCGTTGCTTAGTTTCCCAAACGCAGAACAATGAATAATTATTATTGGTCATTGAAATACAGTCGTTACTCTGCATTCTTCAAATTTGTCCTTTGCAATCATTTCATGCGAAGTCGTAGTATGCGACATCGACAATTTGTCAATTTCTTTCTTCAAATTTTACAATTGTAAAAATAGTTTCACCTTTCATTTATTATCTTGCATTTGGCAAGCAGGGTTGGCACTATTGGAGCTTGAGTTGAAAAAAATTATTTGATATGGTTGCGAGAATTACATTTTGTGCAATGTATTCAACAGATGTCGGTAGTACATCGTGGGCGATGATTTTTTAGAATTTTTTTCAAGCTTCTGTTTGTATGTGCTGCGAAGTCTGTTACAATAGAAACCGAAATTTTGGGAAAGGAAATGTACTGCCAAGATTTTTTTTAGTTACATTTACGACCTGGATACACGCAATGCTTAGCAACCGACATCTTTGCTGCTCATCTTTAAGACAAGGAGAGATAAGGAAACTGAGTGTCTGCGGATATCCTCAAGGTGATGTACTGTCACCACTTCTATGGAACCTTGTCGCCGATGGCTTGGTGAGGAAACTTATTGAGCTTGGGTTTCCGACATATGATTTCGCCGATGATTATTATATATTGATCACCAGTATTGGCATTAACACACTTTTGGATATGAGGCAACAAGTCTTATGTGTTGTTGAACAATGGTGTCTTCATGATCGACTATCAGTTAATCCAAATAAAACATCAATGGTGCTTTTCACGCAATGAAGGATAACAATCGTAGCTCGTCAATTGCATTTTTTGACGCTGGAATGATTGTCGCAGATCAAGTTAAGTACGTTGGAGTACTTAACTTGATCTGACTCCTTAACTCAAAACTTAATTGAAAAGTTCACATCATTTTCAGGATCAAGAAAGCTTGCGTGGCCTTCGGCCAATGTAGACAGACTTTCGAAAAACCTTGGGGACTCACACCCAAGTACATTCAGTGAATCTACACAACAATTGTTTGACCAATACTGACTAAAGGTGGCTTGTTTGGTTGCAGAAGGGAGAAGTTATGACAATACAATGACAATATATATATATATATATATATATATATATATATATATATATATATATATATATATATATATATATATATATATATATATATATATATATATATATATATATATATATATATATATATATATATATATATATATATATATATATATATATATATATATATATATATATATATATATATATATATATATATATATATATATATATATATATATATATATATATATATATATATATATATATATATATATATATATATATATATATATATATATATATATATATATATATATATATATATATATATATATATATATATACTCCCAGTGACGTTACACTCACATGTACTTTTCATTTTAAAGCTTTCAATGTGAGAATTTCTCTTCTCCATGAATAGGTTTCTGGCCGGCTTGAGCGATAACTTGGAGAATACGTAGTTTGTTATATTGACGGTTCTTTGTTGGAGGGCCGAGCCGGTGCTGCTATCTATTGTCGTGAAATGATATTAAACCAATCTCACTCGCTTGGTAGATACTGTACCGTATCCCGAGCAGAAATCATCGCGATTCTGTGTGACGTACAATTGGCACTTCAACAGAGAATTTGCGGTAAAAGAATTTATTTTTGCTGTGACTAGGCTGCCCTGAAAGCACTTAGATTTGAGATCGAAATTAGTAATCGCATGTCGAACTCAAATCGAAGAACTTAGCATTTCAAACGCTATATACCTTCTTTGGGTACCCGGTCATTCCGGTATTACTAGAAACGAATGGGCGGGCGAATTGGCTGGAGCTGGCGCTGCGACTGACTTCGTTGGTTCAGAACCAGTTCTATCACTGTTGATAAGTTGGATAAAGCACAAAATTCGCTCTTGGGCTGCATCCGAATATGCCAACCATTGGCGTAGCTTGCAAACTTGCGTTTTCTGTTGGATGTTAGTCCGAAAATGTCAAATAATTTGTTGCATTTTTCCAAGCACAACAACAAAATTCTAGTCAGGGTACTAACTGGACATTGCAAACTCAATTATCACATAGATATTATTCAGCACGCTGAGTATTATTCATGTGATCTTTGTGAATCCGATTACATTACATCATATCATTTGATATGCAACTGCCCTGTAGTAATGCAATTGCGTATCTGGATTTTTGGTTCTCCGTGTATACAGGGTGTTTAGTTCATGGTTAAGAACCTCTCGAGGGGTGATTGACTGTCATATTTGGAGAAAAAAATCGTTATTGAACTTGTGTTAAAAACTCATTTTTCTTAAAATACCTCTAACTCAAAAAGTATACTTTGTATTTCAAATATTTTAGGTCCATTGGGAAGGTGAGAAAATTTCCCATTAAGTGATGTAATCACATGTTTCAGCTAATGAGTTTAAGTAACCTTTTCAAAGTAATTTATTGAAAATTGTACTATTTTAATCCATTTTTCGTTCATTTCGTGAAAATCTTAATAGTTAACCTCATCATTTTAGTAATCCAGATTGTTAGTCTTGAAGAGATGCATAAATTTGACATGATACACTTATCTTTTCTTATTTCCATGAGTTTGGGTTATTCAACTTGGATATTTTTATCTAATACCAACTCTAATAGAAAAGATGGCACTTATTGTACATTTTTTCTTTTTATTCGAAAGCCAGGAAAATTTTACAGAGAAAAATGCATTAGTAACTTTCAGTTAAGTGAATTCAGTATTCTTTTAGAAGTAAAATAGTTTTAAGTTAGTGTTATTATTAGCATTTTTGTCAATTTTCTTAAGATAGTAAATAATAAACATCTCCATTATTATCATAGAAATAATGCATCTTAGCAAGTTCTACAGTTCTTTCTTTGACTCCATTCAATTATCTCTTTTGGTTTCGACGCAAAATCGTTTTATCACATCATTTCATATGCAAAAACAACGATTTCGAACCCATTACATTTGTGGCTAGGTCATGCTGTGTTAACTATTAAATATCAGCAAAATGAAAAGAGATATAGACAAAGTATCAAATAAAAAGTTATAGAGAATATTAATGAATATCAAATGAACAATAGTAACGATAAATTTTGTTGATTAATAATTAGAATAATTACAAAACTCTTCAAAAAACGCAAATTTTGAGTTATTTCGTTAGTAAAAAATCATTTAGTACCTTTAACTAAAAGATATTTGTACATACACTGATAGGACATTTTCTCAGCTTTCCAAAGGAACCTTGTAAATAACGATATAATGCATATTTTTTAGATTAGAGTCTTTTAAGCACTTGCAAGTCGGTTACAGGAAAAGTATAGTAATGAAATTACAAAGAAATTAGAAAAGATAGGAATATGACGTCCAAAAACAAAATATGAATCGTCCTAAAACCCAACTTTTGGATAATGGATATTGCTATAATCATACTTCATTATTTCGAGAAAATCAGCAAACCTCATCAAAAACACTAACTTTTAACTACTTTGCAGTTATAAGGTAATTAAAACTAGTTAACAAAAAGATATGAGAACACCATTCAATAGGAAATTTTCTCACCTTTCGAATGGATCTAAAATATTTAAAATACAAAGTATGCTTTTTGAGTTAGAGGTATTTTAAGACAAATAAGTTTTTTACACAAAAAGTTCAATAACTCTGTACCGGTTGAAATTTGATGGTATGTGTAGGACATTTTTTTTTCTCCAAATAAGACAGTCTATCACCCCTCGAGAGGTTCTTAACCATGAACCAAACACCCTGTAGATGAACCTATGTACAGATAACTGAATCCCAAGAATATGCTATTGTTCCTAACCCGGTGTGGCAAGGAGCTATAGTTTAAGCCATATTTGAATACCAGTATCTCTTCGGGGGTGCTATTGTAACACCTGCAAATCGTTCAGCATCCTTCCGGGGGTGCTGAATGCTCTGTTTTAATTGTTCTATATCGTTATTTTCCTGAAATGAGGAAAAGATGATTCATGACAAGGCACAAATCTCTGATCAACGTGGGGAACGCGTCATTTGAGCCACACGGTACTGATTCCTGATTTCTGACTGCGCTAAGTTACCCCTATCTCCAACTTGCTCGGGGCTCTCCTACTATAATAATTAATCAGCTCAATCAGCATTTGTTCAATTTTTTCTAATACTGAATTATTTCTGTTTGGTGTGGAGTGAAATTAACCCTAAAAATCTCCCATCTGCAAAACAACAATATTGATGAATATCAAGTCGTTAGTACAGCAGTGACATTAAAACCAATTGGAAAACATCGCTCTTTTACGAGCTTCGGGTTTGAAACGAGTACAAACAGGACAATAGAAATGTATTTCGAGAGATTTTCTTCTCAGCCGCTCGATGTGCACCTGCAACCCTATAAAAACCAACATTGCCCGGAGGTAAGCGTTTTGCTGATTGCATCGAACCAAAGGAACTTCGCCTTTTGGTTCGCAACAGCAGCAAGGGCAAACTTGCCGAAGCACTTTTGAATGCTGGGATAAGATTTAATTGCTTCAACAAGAACCATCAAATAGCAGTATAGAGCGAGGAGAAAACGCTGGTCACACGGTCATTCGTTCTTCGCGACCGTTGCATTGCTGATGGTAGTCGATGCATCAAATGTTAACCGACCCCATTCGGTGGCGGTGGCGGAGAAATGTTGCACTTTTTTCATTAAATCAGTTGGAAGAGTAATCGAAACTTTATCCTTTTGCTTGTGAATTCAAGGAAACTGAAGTATGGCACGACCGCGCATCCATCAAGGCCACTGTTTTTCAACCCCACCTTACTGCTGTCTGAAAGGTAAACATAATCATGTTTCCGACGTTCGGTATCCGCACCGGTTGCGGCATCATTCTTTCGCTCGCAAAGCCTCGAGGATCGTCCAAACATCCGATTATAATAAAACTTTTCTTTAAGTTTTCTGTTTGTTCAAATTTTAAATATTTATGAGAAAAAGTTTTCTGATTATTTTATTCATTTCCCATCATTCGTCCTTTGAGGCACAGCCCGTCGTGTTGCCACAGATCCTGTTGCAAGTCATAGGTACTTGAAATGTTTCATTTACATGTTTATATCAAATGTATTAGCATTCAACATGTTGCAATCTCGAAAGTTTTCCATAAGTTTGCAAAAAAATCGGCCGTTTCAATGCAGTACAGAAACTTACAAGAACACATACCACACTCATTTCACACAATTTATTTTAATTCGTTTGTACTTTGTTCAGATTTCCAAATTTTTCTTTTTCGACTTATAAGATAAACATAATTTTTGGGATTTTGTTTATATCACTTACCTGACAACGAATGAAAATCTTCATTCGGTCTGCTTCCCTAATTGTAACTTTCTTGCATACTATCATTTTATTTTACTATATTTTCTTGATTGTAGATGTTTAACCTTATACTATGTCCACACTACAGAGTTAAAACTGTTTTAATAATTGACAATAAGAAAAACGTTATCAAGGTATCGTTAAAACACGTTTTCACTCGTAATGTGAGCGTATTATTAGGGTCATTGGCCTCTTTTTTTCTGGTTAGGGAAATTTCCTTTAGAAAAACATCTAACCCTATGTGCTCGGCTAAGGGGGCGTCTAGTGTAGTGGGTAAAAAAGTCGACTTTTTTATCAGCTTAATTGTTAGTATTGAACCTCCAGAATAGTCTCCCGCTATCTCGGTAGCCACGCCAAACTTCTTTTGTTTTAAATAGCCGTGCATTTCCGCGCTAAATTACTGTAACATACGCAGATTTCAATCTATCGGCAACAATTTTCGAAAAACTGACAGCGATAAAAATACAGTGTAAACAATACACCCTAAACTACTTCTACTCAAATTTCCAAGAGAAAATACCCAATGGGTTATTTTCTACAGCGTTTTCCGTTATTGGATTTTGATGTAGGTTACGCTTTATAATCGTTTTTCTCGAAACCGCGTTTTCAAATTGGCGAACACGATAGCTCAAAAACTAATCAACGGATTGACTTGATTTTTTTATGAGAATGCACAATATGTGTAGCCTGTCGATGAACCACAGAAAACTGAATAATTTTTTTTCTCCCTATTATTTTGTACCAAGCGAATTTTACAGTTTTTCGGTTTTTATGAAGCCATTTTCCGAAAATCGAACTATCTTCTTTTTTTGGTTCATCGAGTAACTATGTGTCTAAGCTTTACAAATCTTATCGAATTTCCTGTGTCAGATAATTTTATAACGAGTTATCGTGTTCGTCGCAGCGCTCCTCGACGTGGAAATGGTTGGACGTCGATTCTTGGAACGCTCGTAAGTGTGGCTCTGCATGACAAAATAATTTTTGTTCGTTTGCAATGAATGTAAAAATAAAACTTAACATTACACAAAAGATCCATTGTTGCCATACCTTCAAAATCGTAAAACAAAATACATTTCGGTTTGAGAACTTTACAACAGACGCTCCCCTTACGCTGTGCCCGCCCCTCGTCCATACTAGTATCGCTGCTGTTGCTTTGAAGATCACAGTTAATTGTTTTGATTTACTTCTTCGATTTTCTAACTACAGTTATGAAAGTTTCCTCTTTGTAGCCTACATATTTTTGGCGGTGCTGATAATTCGTCGCTGTTGTGCTATCTTATGACAAACGCCATTTTGGGGTAAACTGAGTTAGATATGCCACATTACTTGTCTAAAAAATCTCTACAAAGTGGCGTTTACAGAATTTTGACATTCTGCTTGGTTACTGAGATATAGCGAGAAACGTGCTGAGAAATTTTTAATTTTTTGCTTCAAATGACTGTGTTTGGGGATTGGCTCAAATTATTTTTATGTATGAGATGTTTTTATATGTAAAACTATCTGATAAACACAATGGCATAATCATTTTCAAAACAAAAATGCACGAACTGTGAGAAAAATGCAATTTAAGTTTTAAACTGGAAATATAGCATGTTTGGCAACACTGCAACCAAAAATAACTATTTTTTCTAGATTCCCTGACTAATTTCCTTCAAAATGCATCTCACCGATTGTTTATAGACCAAATGAAGCCAAAGATATGAATAAAAGTTAATAATTGATGATTTTTTTATATGGAAAATTTTCCATGCACGATTATGACACGCCATACAAATTTTGTCATCAATACACACCTATGACACGTGTGAGACCGACTTTTGTTTATATTTTTAAAGAAAACTCGCAATGTAGTTAACCGATTTTCGTAATATTTGAGAGATTAATGCAGAATAGATAGAAGCATCATTTGTCTTCTTTGAATTGTTTATACCATTTATAAGTTTCAAGATATTCAATCTCAAACTTTAAAAATCGTTTTTCTCGAAATGTGCAAAATGGCGCTTGTCATAAGATAGCACAACAGCGACGAATTGCTATCAAAGAAAAGGAAGTTGATGATTCAATATTCATTCGAGGTTTAAGGCTCAAGTTACCTCAAGGCTTGGTAGTATGCGTAAGAAAAATTGTGTTCAGCTTTGCCACCAGATTATCCATTTAAACCTTTTCAAAACTCCAAAAGAAGAATATCAGTCGATTTATTAGATCATCACGATTCAATTCATGCAAAATACCTGCTGGAAAAACCATCGGCTTAGCTGGATGGTGCTTTTGAAAAAGTGGCTGTGATTTTTTATCACACTACCACACCGAGCTGGGGTACGCAACACAACTGCGCAATGAAAAAACCACAGCCACTTTTTCAAAAGCACCATTTAGCTAAGCCGATGGTTTTTCCAGCAGGTATTTTGCATGAATTGAATCGTGATGATCTAATAAATCGACTGATATTCTTCTTTTAGAGTTTTAAAAAGGTTTTAATGGATAATCCGGTGGCAAAGCTGAACACAAATTTTTCTACGCACACTACCAAGCGTTCAATTCTAACACATGCTTAAAAAAGGTAATTTGAACCTTAACCCTCTAGTTCCCAACACCGCCTCTAGGCGGTCTCTATAAAAATCTAAATAAAACTACTAAAACATGATTGTTTGTTGTCATCCGCACTAGCATTTCTTCCCAACGCTCACACCTTTCATACACACACATTATTTGAATATTCGTAGCTTTCTGTCAAAGGAAATTGAAGCTCAAAGTTGAAAACTCAAGGAAAACGTGGAAAAAAATTATTGTGTGTTTAGTGGAAATCTTCTTTAAAGTTTTTTTAACTATTGTTGGAAATTTCAAAAACTAAAAAAATATTTTTGAGTAGCCTGTTACTAGTATTTCACTGTAGATGTGAATTGGTTTAGTGGAATAATTCGGAAGTTTACGTTTTTGCCTTTCTCAATAGAAAGGTATTGCAATTGCTCTGAAAACCGACTTTTTAACGGAGGCCCGGAGGGCCGAGTGACATATACCATTCGATTCAGTTCGTCGAGTTCGGCAAATGTCTGTGTGTGTATGTATGTGTGTGTATGTATGTGTGTGTGTATGTGCGTCTGTGTGTGTACGCGAACACAATCTCACTCACTTTTCTCAGAGATGGATGAACCGATTTTTACAAACTTAGTCCCAAATGAAAGGTGCAACGTTCCCATAGGCTGCTATTGAATTTCTAATGGATCCGACTTCCGGTTCCGGAATTACAGGGTGATGAGTACGATCACGCAGAAAATGTCGATTTTAAGAAATTCTGCAATGAATGTATAATGGTGAAAATTTTTCCAAAATGTGACCACAACTGCTTCGATTTGTAGTACTAGGTCATTAACAGCCATTCAAAGTCTCTTTGGTCACATTGGCCACCATCATCGGTTCCGGAAGCCCCGGCGGAAGTATTCAAATTCAGACTAACAGTCACATCGGTTTCTCGGAGGTGGCTAGACCGAATCAACCAAACTTAGTCTCAAATGAAGGATGTTGCGTCCCCGTAAATGGCTATTAAATTTTATCCCCAACCGACTTCCGGTTCCGGAGTTACGGGTTGTGGCGTGCGATCACATAGCAAATTGTGATTCAAACCGATACCCCGATGGAAGCAAAAAAGGTAAAAATTTCGCTAAAATGTCTCTCAAATAACTTAACTTTGCAGTTCTAGGTCACCGACGGCCAAGCAAACTTTCGTTGACTACATTGACCACCATAGACGGTTCTGGAAGTGCCCGGGAAAAGCGGCCATCTTTCAAAATTTACGAACTCACATCAGTTTCCCTGAAATGGTTGGGCCGATTTTCACAAACTTAGTTCCAAATGATAGCTATAATATCCCCACAGATATCTATAAAATTTCGTACGGATCGCTTATATGGGTCCGGACATATAGACTAAATCGTCCGGTCACATATGAAATTCCCATATAAGCCGAAACTCAAATTTTTTTCCAAAGGGGGGACCCCATGAAATTTCAGAAATTGAATTCGTATTTTTGATGCCAAACATCTTTAAAATGCATGAAACGTCGAGATTTTATGTTATCTGGAAAAAATTTTTTTTTTATAAAAATCGACTTTTTGGGACTGCCGATTTCGCACCTTTTTGCCTTTCTCATATAGAAAGGTTATGCAATCACTCTGAAAAACGTCAACCTAAATTTTTTTTTCGACTCGCATAAGGTTTCTGGATTTTAACAGGGGCGTAGTTGATGGTTTACGGAGAGGGGTTACACCCCCCCCCCCCTCTACTGTTCACTCCCCTCCTTTAAAAAACTCCTTAAATCACCCCTCAGACCACCACCCCATCCAGCCCTCATGCCCCTCCCTTTCAACCCCATCATCTTTAAACCACCACTATATCACAAAGCATACCAATTTAAGCTGGGGAGTCGTTCGTTCATGGGACTTTCACCCTCCTCACATTCCCACCCCCGCATGACAAAATGAGTTAGCAAGCAGATAACATTGATCTAATGGAGTATGATATTTTTTGTTTCAAGTGTTTCACCGTCGACACGTAGCTCATCAAGTTCGTGGCCATTGTGTATAAGTGCAAAGTGTACTAAGAATGTAATGGACATTTCCACAATTATGTTGAACATAAAAAGCCTCCGTGCCATAGTTTAGAGCAATGAGAAATGCACAATTGCACCGCTAGGTGGATTAAAACAGGTTTTTGTTATCATATAGTATGAAATTTTATCGTAGGTATTACTAAAAAGACGCATCTCAAAATTTCTAAAATTTGGAATGACAGCAGTTCGTCATTTTTAATTCAAAAATATAAAGAAAAATGTGCTGCAGTTAAGGAATCCCACTTTCGAAAAATTTGCAGATTTTGAATTGTACGCTATAGCACGAAACCGGCGAAATTAGTATACAACCGAATGCATAAGGATATAAAGTATAATTGAGTTTTTTAGATATTCACCCATGCTTGAACAGTAAAAACAATTAACGTAAGAGACGCCATATTCCTGGTTCTCTAAGATGGTGGGCCCATCGAGACTTGTAAACTGAGCCTTATAAATATTTTTATATACACATTAGGGTGGCGCAAGGATGTGTGAAAAAAATTAAATACGCAGAGCCAAGTTTAAAAAAATTTACAATTCTTCAACGAATTCCTACGCTAAATCAGAATCGAATCTGTAGGAGCATGTTCAGGGCCGACGGAATACGTGGGTAGTATGGGTAGTACTACCCACTCGAAAATTACCGAGGGAGGAAATTACCCACTCGAAAGTTTGTAACAAACCAAAACCTGAGATTAACCATGAAAGTGTCTCGCACACAAAATTCATGCGTCTGAAATTCTGGATGTAAAACAAGATTACAACCTTTTTTATTCAGATACAATTTTTTTTTCACAATTTAAATTTCTTGAAAATATGGCATAATAATGCGGATTTGTTTGAAATTTGAATGTATTTTTATATTTATATTAAGGGGAATACATTTTGACATATCTACATCTTAAAACAAGTAGTTCATATCGATATACAAAAAATCTTAATGCAATTTTATTCAGACTAAAGCATGTAGTAAGAAATATTTTTAAAGACTAGATATACAATTTGTCATTTTTACCTTTCTCATATAAAGAAAGGCTATGCAATCACTGTAAAAATCGACTTTTTAACCGAGGCCCGGAGGGCCGAGTGTCATACACCATTCGATTCAGTTCGTCGAGATCGGCAAATGTCTGTGTGTGTATGTATGTGTGTGTATGTGTGTGTATGTGTGTGTGTGTTAATTAAACTCACACAATTTTCTCAGAGATGGCTGAACCGATTTTCGCAAACTTAGTTTCATCTGAAAGGTATAACGCTCCCATAAGCTGCTATTGATTTTTTAGTTGATCCGACTGCCGGTTCCGGAGTTACGGGTTGAAGAGTGCGGTCACACAGCAAATTCCCATATAAACTGGTACCACCACGATGTTCAAATGATGTAAAACATATCAAAATTGATATAACATTACTCTAGTTTGCGGGTCTGGATCACTAATGATCATTTAAAGCAGCTTTGACCACATTGGCCACCTATGACGGTTCATGACGCCCCCGGGGAACCTGCCAAGTTCCTAAGCTAATATCACACTCATTCCCCAACGAATTCTCTACCGATTTTTACAAACTTGATTTCAAATGAAAGATACAGTAATACCATTGACTGCTGCTGAATTTCATTCGGTTCTGACTCTTGCTTCTGGAGTTACAGAGGTGTTAGTAAGGATACACTGGAATTTCCCGTATAAATCGGTAAAATCGTAATACCTCAGAGGCTAAAAACTATTGAAATGGTCACCAAATTACTTCTAATCGCAGATCTAGATCACTGATTGTCAATTAAACATTCTTTGAATATATTGTCCACTATCGACGATTCCGGAAGCCCGGAATTCCGGGCATATTCCACAATTAAAGTCACATCGGTTCATCGGTGATGACTGAACCGATTTTCTCAAACCAAGTCTCAAATGGAAGGCAAAATATGCAGCTGAGTATTGCGTCGCCGCCCCTCCCCCCGCCTTGCCCTTACACCTCCCTCCTTCATCACTCCCCTCCCCTTGGACCACCCTCACGCCCGCATTTCCTTCATCCACCCCGTATACCGAAATAAGATGAAGGATTTCTGACGCATCCTCCACTCCCACTCTACTAACCCCCCATTCCCTCCACTTTCAAACCCATTCCACCAACATTTCAAAATATAATCACATGAAGATAACATTGAACTCAAGCTGATTAAGCTAATTAAATATTATTCTTTTGCCATTCTCATATAGAAAGGTTATGCAATTGCTCCAAAACCCGACTTTATAACCGAGGCCCGGAGGGCCGAGTCTCATATAACATTCGACTCAGTTCGCCGAGATCGCAAAATATCTGTGTGTATGTATGTGTGTATGTATGTATGTATGTATGTATGTATGTATGTATGTATGTATGTATGTATGTATGTATGTATGTATGTATGTATGTATGTGTGTATGTATGTATGTGTGTATGTATGTATGTATGTATGTATGTATGTATGTATGTATGTATGTATGTATGTATGTATGTATGTATGTATGTATGTATGTATGTGTGTATGTGCGGATTTGTTAACAAAATGTCCACATCGGTTTCTCGGAGATGGCTGAACCGATTTTTACAAACTAAGATTCAAATGAAAGGTATAATATTCCCATAAGTTGCTATTGAATTTCATTTTCAACCGACATCTTGTTCCGGATTACGAGTTGAAGAGTATGGTTACAAAACAAAATTTGTTGATTTGTCCACATTCTGAATTTGGAATTTTCTGAACCGATTTTGGCAAACTTGATTTTAAATGTAAGGTCCATCCAGCTGCTGTTGAATTTTGTGTGGATCCGAGTGCTGGTTCCTGAATTACAGGGTGATACGTACGATCACGCAGCAAATCCCGCTTCTAACGAATTCTGCGATGAATGTAAAAAGGTGAATTTTTTCCAAAATGTAAACACAACTGTTGAATTTGTAGATCTAGGTCACCAACAGTCATGCAAAGTCTCTTTGGCCACACTGGCCACCATCGACGGATCCGGAAGCATCCAAATTCAGAATAACGGTTATATTGGTTTCTTGAAAATGGCTAGACCGATTTGATCAACTTAGTCTCAAATGAAAAGGGTTGCGTCCCCGGAAACTGATATTAAATTCCATCTCCATCCGACTTCCGGCTCCGGAGTTACGGGTTGTGGAGTGCGATCACATAGAAAACTCCGATTCAAACCGATACCGCGATGAATGCAAAAAGGTGCTCTTATATATACTTACCAAGTGTAATAAGAATGAAAAACATTTCCATAATGTTATATTGTACGAACCAGCTAATTAATCATAGTTTGGAGAAATTAGAAAGGTACAATTGCACCGCTAGGTGGATTAAAACAGGTTTTTGATAAAATACTTTGCCCGCCTAGAGGCGGTGTTGGGCACCCGAGCGAAAATTTTTTTAGTCTTTAGTGATTACTTACGAAACTAGCATTATGTGCAATTTTAGCTGAAAAGAAGTATGTTTTAAAAACTTTGGGTGAATGTTGCTGTTAGAATATGGATATTCTTATCATTTAATAATATTTAGGGGAGTCTGGGGCTAGCTGGCGGAATTTTTTTTTCTCCTTTTGTATTAGACATATGGTGATGTCTCTCCAGTTCTGCACTTCGAGTACTGTTTAATCCATTCTCCAATGTGTTTATGTTTCATTAAATTCTGTTTCGTACACGTTGTAAGTGATATTGAGCGTTCGAGCGTATTAGAGCGAAGAGCCTACTTTAGTCGTATTAGGAAGAGTATCTCACCATTTTATTAATTACTCGGAATACAATTGATGCAATGCGTATGAATTGGCAAAATATCTTTGCTTTCTTCTTATGAACCATTATGATATCAAAAATCGCCATTTGAACCAATACGTTGAACAAAGATGGCTAACGCCGCTCTAACCAACGGTTTAACATGGTTAGGTCGAGCATAGGCTCATTACCCTAGGTAAAGTTTTTAAATTTCAGCATTTTTGTTATTTAGCGCGAGTTCAAAGCTATTCCACGAATGACTAGATTTTTCGATAGCGCGCGAAAACAACTTTCCTTGGCCGTATATGTAACCACAAGCAAAATTTGTTTTTTGTTTGTTTTTTATTTGTTTGCTTACTTCGGAATTTCACCTGAAGAATTTCGAAAATTTAGATTTTGAATACAAAGTGTGCGCCGAAATTAAAATGCAGGAGCATTGAGGCTGAAAAATAATAACAAGTATCGACTGATTTGCAGTTCTATTCAAAAAGATCTCACGCGATCCAACTTTATCATCAAAAACCTGTTTTAATCCACCTAGCGGTGCAATTGTGCCTTTCTCATTTCTCTAAACTATGGCACAGAGGCTTTTTATGTTCAACATAATTGTGGAAATGTCCATTACATTCTTAGTACACTTTGCACTTATACACAATGGCATGCCAGCCACGAACTTGATGAGCTACGTGTCGACGGTGAAACACTTGAAACAAAAAAATATCATACTCCATTAGCATAATCAGCATTAGATCAATGTTATCTGCTTGCAAACTCATTTTGTCATGCGGGGATGGGTATGTGAGGAGGGCGAGAGTCCCATGAACGAACGACTCCCCAGCTTAAATTGGTATGCTTTGTAATATAGTGGTGGTTTAAAGATGATGGGGTTGAAAGGGAGGGGTATGAGGTGGTGGTCTGAGCGGTGATTTAAGGAGATTTTTAAAGGAGGGGAGTGAACAGTAGAGGGGGGGGGGGTGTAACCCCTCTCCGTAAACCATCAACTACGCCCCTGTTAAAATCCAGGCCGGGATTAGGTTGACGTTTTTCAGAGTGATTGCATAACCTTTCTATATGAGAAAGGCAAAAATGTGCAAAATCCAAAAACGTGAATCTTCGTCAAATTTTTTTCGTGTTTGCATCAAATCTCGACGTTTTATGCACCTTGAATACATTTAGCATCAAAAATAAAAATTCTATTTTTAATTTTTCCTATAGTTTTTATGCGAAATTTCTGTGTGGCCGCACTCTGAAACTCTCTGAAATTCAATAGCAGACGATGGGAAGGTTGCACCTTTCATTTGAGACTAAGTATGGGCAAATCGGTCCAGCCATCTCTGAGAAAAATGAGTGGCATTATTTGACACATACGCACATACATACACACACACATACACACACACATACATACACACATACACACACACATACAGACTTTTTCCGATCTCGACGAACTGAGTCGAATGGGATATGACACTCGGCCCTCCGGGCCGGGATTAGGTTGACGTTTTTCAGAGTGATTGCATAACCTTTCTATATGAGAAAGGCAAAAAGGCCAGGTGGCCTCATAGTGCGTATAGTCGTAAATTGGCGAGATTCCCGCGTCACATATTTAAAATTTGTAATGCAACTAACAGTCCACTCTTTTATGCAACACATTCACTTTTACACGATCTTCTTAAATTAAAAACATAAAACATGATAAGTGTAACCATCGCCAGCAAACCCTGGACTCCCCTACGATAAATTAGAAGTCAATAAATAAACAACCAAAGCACTAGCACTTACAGTTTAGGTATTTTGCGTTCTGATGGAGTCCAAAATATAAGCAACCATCTGTATTCGCTTATGTTGAAGTAACCAGGAAAAACAAGTTTTTGTTTTTATTCGCCCAGGTGCCCAACACCGCCTCTAGGCGGCCTACTTATTTTAAGGCTTTAATGTAAAATCCATTACTTTCAAGAATTTTTAACATTGTTTTCGTTTTTCTCATCACGAAGCCCACCTCCAAAAGTTTTTTCAAGCAAAAAAAAAATTTGAGCGCTAGAGGGTTAATCGCCCTTGCTGGTTCAATAACAATGTGGTTGATGTGGCTTCATTTCGGTCTCAAGAATTCACATTTGTATGCATATGGAAAAACATGATTTTTTATCTGCATGATTATTGGTAACAGTGCCGGAATGTGACAATTTAATTGCCATATATGCATAGTAAGGTCCCAGGGAATCAATGTCAAAAAAGTGGGCAAGCCACATTCTCACCAATCACCACCGTTGGCAATGTCAGGGAAGACATCCATCTAACCAAGATCAAATCGTCTGTATTGCGACATGAAGCTAACGATTAAGCTGTCCGGTGTACCCGAAGAGAGATCGTGTATTCGTGCTTTGATTGCCTCATCCTCCATATACACAATGATCTGAATCATAATACATAATACATAATAATCATGATCAACAAATTGTTTCATGTTATTCTTGCGTTGCGATGTCACGATGATTTTGACGGATTGTACGCTGACTTCATTGTGTTTTACTGCTGGTTATGTTATTGGGTAATCGAATACAAATACTATAAATACACTTTATCTTTGGTTGTGTGTTTTTGATTGTAGTTTAATGGAAGGAAAGAAAGGAAAACAGATTCAAATTCGCTTTTTAATGACAAAGGGGTATTTGTTTGTAACAGCCCAAACAACACTTGCAACATGTAATGGTTGCATAACCATAAACTTTTGCTGGTGCACTTTTTTGGTTGCTAAATCAGATGAGTAATCGTTGATGTACGCCTCTTTTCAACAGATTATGTTGCAGAAACTCCTAGTCAACAAACGGTGTTGCTCGGGAGGAATATCAGATAAAGGATAGAGAGGGAGGACATCGATGGCTGAGAAGCGAAGAACAACATTCTTGCAGTTTGGGCAAATTTTCGACGATTGTGGCAGTTTTGGACTTCCAAGACAGGTCGCAACAGGACGTCGAATGGGTCTGAATTTTAAGTAATTTCTGCTCAAGTTTTTGTTTCTGCAAGCACAGTGGTGAGATGTCTGATCTTATCGCTCAGGGAAAGTGGTTGGCAGAAGGTTGACCTGCTAAAAACTCCGCCCGAATACTCCTGAGTGGTTTACTTGGACAACCTTTTCTTCTTATGCTTAGGGATCACCGGATGTGACTAGTTCACTAATTTCCTTCCCACTCGTAAATGTACTGCGCACATTATTTATGGAAGTCGGATGCCGCTCGTTCGCTGTGCTCGCTTCGATGGAGAAAATAACCTGATGCCAATTCGACGGCATCTCACAGCGTCCCTTGGGACCAGCGATTTCATTTGCGGGCCCCTGTTACTACTTCAGGGTATTCGTTCTTGCAGCAGTCTTCGGCGATGAACTTAGATCAAATCGAAGGAGAGTTACCGGTCATTTTTTTTGGCTGCATTCCATATACTCAGATCGAGTGATGCATATCGCCTCCGACGATATCGTTATGTACGCACTCACGACACGAACAGACATTAGGCGAAACGTGCTTGTCAACTTCGTCCGGCTCCGCTTTGAGTTCAGAGCAGCAGTCCGGGCCGGATCGCCATACCTCGGAATTGAGGATGAGATACCCGCCAGAAGATGTCTTTTGCAGTATCTTGCTTTGCTCCTCCGATGTTTGGCATGATCCTTGCCACTGTGTTAGCTGTGCTCGCTGTTTTCTCATGTAAATAGTCGACGTAACTATTGAAATTTAACCGATCGTCGACCATTCCATCCCGCGGCTTCTGCGCACGCTTCGATGGAATTGAGGGTCCACCGGTACTGCTCACGACATGTTGGGTTTTTTATAGTTGCTGACCAGCACTACCTCCGTCTTATGGTGTACCAGCTGCAACTGCGCAGCACTATGGCGATAGGCACTCAGTTGGCGTTATTGAACACGATCTTCACGTCGAAATCCCTCTTTGGAATTCAAACTGCCCCTGCAATAACCCGTAGCGCAGTTCGCCAGCCTGTTGAGGATGACCCTTTCCAGAAGTTTACCAAGAGTATCCAGCACACATATCGTTGGTCGGTCTAATACCCCACTCAGTACTCCGTGGCCCAAGCGTTAAAATCTCTTCCTACACACCTAGAAAAAATAGTGTAAATTTACGTCTCCTGACCCTGACATATACGAGCATCAAAAATAACTTAGTTTTACGTTTGATTTTAATTTTACATGACGTTGAATTTCGTAAATCATATAATTTTACTCCTCATACAGCGTTTGTTCTGAATGGTAGGAAGTGTAATCTTATGTCATTGGGCATGTAAAGTATATGTTTCATGTAAAATTAAACGGAACACGGTAATGTTCCGTCATTTCGTAAATTACGGTTTGTTGAATTGTGTCATGTTTGCAATTACGTCAACGATAAAATTCAGATTTTTTTGGTGTGTATAACAACTGCCGTTCATCCGACTAACGAGTCGGTTGGTGCATCCAGCACCCGATTGTGGTGTCTATCTTGGAGAACATAACAGTTTCGTACGAATATACCGTTGATCTCGGCGATCACGGAGCCTTTGTGCATCCTATCCAGGTACAGGGAAGCCATCCATCAAGTGGGTTTCCGCCACTATCCACTAGCCTGTTCCGTTATCGGGGATGCACGACACGGCTCTACAATTGCATGTTGTTGCATCGCACTTCGTTTCTGTTTTCGACTACCACAAGAGTTGCTGTGGTATATCGCAATGATCGAGATGAAACTGTTTATGTATGTATGTATGTGTGTGTGTGTTTCATAGTATGGTTTAAAAAGTCTGGCCTTAAGTGTTTTGACACTGTGGTATTCACTTATGTGCCTAACCACTAAAAACGCTTAGTCCTCTGCTTCTGTTCCCCTCGAAACTACCATCAAAGAATAACGTTGGGGGAGGGCACGTTGTGCTTTCATATTACCTGTTTCTTTTGCTCACGATTTTTCCACAATCAGCTCGGAGCCTCGTTTAATCCATTAGTGGTAAATTACCGCAAGCCGTTTAGCTCCTGATTCCTTAAGCTATTTGGTTCCGATTTCCGTGAGCTATTTAGATTGCAGCTTTGTCGCGATCTACTCGGATAGTCCCCGAAGGTGAAATAACCTTACTCTGACTGAGAGTTTCACGGTTGCTTAATTTCTCCAAGATACAGATACCCGTTTACTTGAGCGATGGTAGGGTTTCTATCGGCATCGATGTTCGTTTAGTGAGCCACTAATCCCCGGCGCGATCGAAATTGTTTTGACCACGAAAACACGATTTTCGAGCTGTAGTGTATTCAGCAAAGTTTGTCTATAAAATATTCCCCATCTTACTAAAGTATTAGTTTGGTGATTAATCCTCCTAAAACTAAGAAGAAAATTTTTGTTTGGTCATTTATGAAAATAATAAAAAACTGTATTCAGCAAAGTTTCGTGCATGCTTCAATTAAATTAAATCTCTGCCGGTATGAGGTCTGTCGCCGATTTTCACTAAAAATGGCCTATAAAATATTGTTAGAAGATAACTTTTCAAAAGAAACTTAGAGAATTCTTTTTAAAAGATTAGGCACATTGTTGACGAACATAATAAATTGTTCAATTCGGAATTTATCAACGTCATCGGACATTTTCTGGTATACGAATGTGTAGGAGAGTAAAAATTCCTCTTCTTCTTATAACTTCTAGGTATCGTTGTAGATATTCTCTTTTGTGGATCATAGCTTTGTCCTCGTTAGGAGGCAAGAGAACATAGAGCTTCGTTGAGGGTGGTGGCATAGCCTTTTTTAACATTTCGGTGAAAGAACGCTTGGAACGTTCCACAACGTTTTAGTTTAAACCCGTGTAGTTTGTACGTGGGACATGCCGAGATATCATGCAAACTCTCTGCATAGTGAGAGAAATTTTCAACATTCTTACTGCACGAATCATTCCCGTGATCATTACCGTTTTGTCAATAAGAACTCTGATTAGATTTTGCAATTCGCGCTCTTTTTTACGACTAGCATCTCTTTCTTCCATAGTAGGCAGAGACCCATGTGTTTGCCGTTTAAGAAATTCCGTAAAGTTGCTTACGGCGAAATTTATTTTACTTTAGGAGCAAAGACATCATATCATGTTATAGGGTAATGAGCCTATTTTGGCGCTATTAGGGAAAGGGTCGCATTATCTTTTGAACAACTTTTAAATGAAGATTTATTGTCTATAACCTTTCTCAGAATAAAGGGTTGCATTGTGCCGAATTTTATGTCCAGATGGAAATTAAATCTCTGCAATCAACAATCAGTTAAGTAACTTGAAAAAATTGAATATTTTTATTTTCAAGTTTGTTTTAGTTTGGCTGCACTGCTGATTCTTTCTTGGGCGCCGTATCCAAAAAGTTTGCTTTCATTGTGGTAGTATATCGGGAGAATAAAACATGGCGATAATGTGTATGACTGTATTTATGAATAACCTATTATAGAGTAAAGCCATGTCAAGTGATCCTCGATTTTTTCGCAAAATCACCGATCTTCTTAAGGTATATTTTATTGTATAGGGATTATGGTGAATAGCTTTTGGTATTAATATTTCGTTACAATTCCTTTTTTTCTTTAAGATATTAACCCTTAAACTTTATTGCATGATAAAATTGAAAATTTTATATCTCAAAAACTACTGAAGATAATTCAATGAATTTTTGCACACTTATGGCATGATATTTGCACTATCTTATAAAAATATTTTTACTTTATAATTGCGTGAATAACGGTACTTTGCATCTATTTAAAATTTTCAATTGTATTTTTTCTTGTATTCTTCACGCTAAAAATTTTCAAAACGTATGTTAAGTTATGCGGCAATCTTTCACCTTCAATAATCTGTATTTATAATTTTTCATTTTTGTTCCTATCGAGAGTTATGGAGGATTTTGTAACAGTGCGCTGTTTCAACGCACGGCCCACTTTGATGCAGCCCGCGAGAACGTTCATATTGGCAACGTCGCACGTCACTACGTCAGAAAGCGCATCGTGTAGGAAGTGCGCATCGCATGACTAAAAGAAACCATATCTCTCGATTAGCGCAAAAGGGCAAACTTTTCAATACGAATTATCGAAGCTAATTTTTTTCCGGATATTTTGAGATGCGTTAAATTTTTTTGACTGAAGTGCACAACGAAAATTATAGTTGTTAAATATATTTTTTATTATTATAATTTAACGCTACTAACGATTAACATCTTTAAAAACACTTTTGTTAGTCAAAATACATCTACGTTATATCCAAATTCTTTTTTAGTCTACAACATTACTATATGAAAGTGGAAAATCTTATGCCAACAGCATTTTATTTCACGTTTTTATTTTCACCGAGTGAACAACGATGTGTCTTTTGAAAAAAGTTTACGTAAAATCCGTTGTTCAATCGCATCGATGTTGGGGTTTTTTATCACTATTGCTTCTGTTAATTCTGTTGATTGGTGGTTCTCCAAGTTCTGGTACGATATTATTCATTTTTGTCGAATTTCAATTATTCATCAACGATCTTTATTTCAAAATCCTCGTTACAGTTTTCCGCATGTACCTGTTGAGTCATCGAATATTCCAGTTCCATTACTTTGGCAAACACTATAAGAAGAAAAATTAAACGCGTAAATTTTCCTATATTTTAAACGCGTTATAGAGGAACCCATTACTATAAACATTGGATGTAAAATCGAAAATTTAAGGAAAATTGTGTTTTGTTCATGTCCATATTTATTTTCGTTGTATTTTTTGCGCCCATTACGACATATGCTACACATGTGTTGACCAATATAATTTTTAAATTTATCACTCCACATGGATGCCATAAAAACAAGATACGACGAACATATTTATGAATTTTTTTTTAACGGAATACATCATTCGTGTGATCGACCCATATTTATAACATAAATCAATCGAATGTTTTTTTGAGCAAATATTGTATATCTTGAGATAATATAGCATTTCGTCCAGTTCTCTCTATATGGGAAACACCCAAGTGCGATCGAAACAAAAACAAACGTCAAAACGTTTTCTCACTCGCACTGATGCAAATTAAATGAGCGCGTAATTTAACGCACGACCCGATGACGCATGTCTGAAAAGGCGCTATGTGGATTTAAGAAAAGATTCACAATCTACCTCTTAGACAGAACCAAGTGAAAATAAAACGTGGTGAAGTATGTCAATTTGTGAAAAATATGCTAACGCAGATTAAAACATGCCCACTGCTCAACTTTGCTCATCGGCTGGCAATAACCGAGCGCACTTGTCCGAGGTATTGAGTGACAGAAAATTAAATAACTCTTGAACAATATAATAACGCTAAAGAGCATGCAAATTACTCAGAAAAAATTCACTTTCAATTATCCATAAAGAAAAGCTTGTCTTTTTGCTTTAATCTCAGAGATGCCATTTTTGAACATGAGATACGCTCCTTCAAAGCGATGCGCATTAGGACGTTGCGACGTGCGGCATTGCCAATAGGTACGTTCTCGCGGGTTGCATCAAAATGAGCCATGCGTTGAAACAGCGCACAGTTACAAAATCCTCTATAACTCTCGATAGGAACAAAAATGAAAAATTATAAATACAGATTATTGAAGGTAAAAGATTTTCGCATAATTTGACATAAGTTTTGAAAATTTTTAGCGTGAAGAACACAAGAAGAAATACAACTGAAAACTTTAAATAGATGCAAAGTACCGTTATTTACACAATTATAAACCAAAAACATTTTTATAAGATAGTGCAAATATCATTCCATAAGTGTGCAAAAATTCATTGAATTATCTTCAGTAGTTTTTGAGATACAAAATTTTCAATTTTATCATGCAATAAAGTTTAAGGGTTAATATCTTAAAGAAAAAAAGGAATTGTAACGAAATATTTATACCAAAAGCTAATCACCATAATCCCTATACAATAAATTATACCTCATGAAGATCGGTGATTTTGCGAAAAATTCGAGGATCACTTGACATGGCTTTACTCATAGCATTACGCCTATCCTAGCGTTTAATGAGTACTTTTAACGTATTAAACATAAATGGATTCTCCAGCTAAAATAAAGGTATGTTTCCGTGCAATGTTTAATAGTTGTGGCGGAAAAACGATATATGAGACGGAATCTGTTGACTCATAGCTAGTTGTTTTGCTAAGGGCCGTTGCTTCCTATTTCGGTTTACGGTTAGCAGATATTTCAAGAAGGTGATTTTATTTTAATTAAAAGCTGGAGTTCTAAATAAATATGTGCAAGAACATAAAGTTACAAGAATATAACTTGAGCTTATTTTTGCACATTTGTTTTAAACAAATAGGGCGATAAGCCTATTTTCGCTACGTTTCTATTATCACCCTACGCATTTGAAGCCGTTGGTTAGAGCAGCGTCTGCCATCTTTGTTTAAGGCGTTAGCTCAAATGACAGGGTGACAATTGGGGCACTCGATTCGAATTTTCGTTGCGCTCAAACACGAGCATTTTATCATTTTTAGAGCATTTGTGTTATTCGATTGATTCTTCACAGCGAAGTAAAGCTATTGATGCCAATTTATGCGCATTTCATCGATTGTAGTAATTATTGAATTAGTGAGCTACAGTCCTCAATAGGTTGAAAATAGGCACTTCACCCTAGATGTTGTTATTATCTCATATGCTTGGTTCGAAATCAAGTGATGTGAAATAGGGTCACAATAGGCTCTCCTCACTCCGTTCATATTAGACATCATATTAGAATTTTTTTTGCATCCGTCAGTTGTCTTCTACAAATTCGTCGTGTTTTTATTGCTTTTTATCGGTGTTTTAAGTCGTTTTGGGAGGAGATCATTAGTGCATTTGGAAGCTCGTCAAACGAAGATTCCTGTGATATTTTTGGTGTGTCGGTATACGTGAACTAACTTGCACAGGAGGTGATTAAAGAAACGTTATAGTTACACCCAAGCGAAGTGATACTATTGTGCTGCTTGGCGGGCGACCTACGGGTCAGCGGCCGCGGGGATGACCACAACGCTACAATGCGGTGCCTGTACGAGAGCGATAAGCGAAGAGAATGAAAAAGTTTTCTGCTACGGCCCGTGTGGAGTGATATTGCATTTAAAGTGTACAGATGATATCGATAAGCATGGGCTGAAAGCAATGACAACAAATCGCGGGTTAAAATATTTGTGCCATGGCTGTCGGAAGCATCAAAGCGGTCACAACGATATTCTGGCCAAATGTAATAGCATTCTAGTGGAAATAACTGAAAGTATGAAGTTGTGGAAAAATGAAATGAACGAGAAGATTGAGTCATTGGAAGATGCTATTGGGTCACAGATACAACGTGCAGTTGAAAGTGTCAAGCTAGAAATCTTGCGGGAATTAACTGAAAGCAGAAAATTGGTCGAACAGAAATCGTGCACATTTGCTGAAGTTTTGAAAAACGGAAGTGTTGCTGGCGAAAAAGATGCTACACCGGCTGGTCCGAGCAGGAATCTCAGGCCTAGAAAACGGCCCAGAGTTGAAAATGAACAAAAAATTGGTGAAAGCTCTAGTTCGTTGGAACCATACTCGCAAGTTAGTGAAAAGTGTAACAGTGAAACCCCGAAACAGCCTCGTAAGAATGAACCCGTTATTTTAGTGCGCCCTAAAGAATTGAATCAAAGTGCTAGGAAAACAAAGAATGAATTGCGTAGCCAAATTGACCGTGCATCGAATAAAATTCAAACTGTTCGAGAAGGCAATGGTGGCTCAATCATCCTCGGTGTGAAAAGTGCGGAGGCAATAGAATCAGTTGTGGCAGTGGTGAGAGAGAAGTTTGGGGAGAATTATGAAATCTCAGTTCCGAAACCGGCAAAACCAAGATTGAAGATTGTGGGGATTGCGGAACAGTTGTCAGAGAGTGAACTTAAAAATAGCCTGGAAGAACAAAATGAATCAGTGAACTTAACAGAGTTAAAACTCATAACGTTATTTAAAACTAAGCGGAATGATTACACAGCATATAATTATGTGATTGAAGTGAATGCTGATTCGTTTGAGACCATGCTCAAGTTAGGGCGTGTAAACATTGGCTGGGAAAGATGTAGAGTGGTTGAGTGTTTTGGAATAGTACGTTGCTTTAAATGCTGTGCGTATGGACATAAGAGTACTGAATGTAAAAACTCTCAGGTCTGCTCTAAATGCGCAGGGGACCACATTACAGCAGAATGTGCATCAGAATTACTTTGCTGTGCTAATTGCGCTCAGATGAATAAGGACCGGAAGCTGAATCTGGAGACAAAACATGTAGCCTACAGTTTCGAATGCGCTGTGTATAGGAAGCTTGTTGAAAGAAAGCGTCAGCAAATTAGTCGTGACGAATAGCAATTACCGTTGACCAGCATACCAGGATATCTGAACGGATTACTTTCTGTTACTCCAGGTAAAGCCAAAGAGGGTATATGTCCTCTCGAAGCTACCCTTGATACTGCACCCCCTCAAAATAATTTTCGGTTCCAGTCTTCTGTTGGACAACATACTCCCGGCTCCGTAGCTGATATTCATCCAGCAATCTGCAATCCAAACGATGATGAACTCGCAACTGTTTCTCCAGGTAAAGCCAAAGAGGGTATATGTCCTCTCGAAGCTACCCTTGATACTGCATCCCCTCAAAGTAATTTTCGGTTCCAGTCTACCGTTGGACAACACACTCCCGGCTCCGTAGCTGATATTCATCAAACCATCTGCAATCTAAATTATGATGACCTCACGACTGTTTCTCCAGGTAAAGCCAAAGAGAGTATATGTCCTCTCGAAGCTACTTTTGATACTGCACCCCCTCGAAGTAATTTTCGGTTCCAGTCTACCGTTGGACAACACAATCCCGGCCCCGTAGCTGCTATTCATCAAACCATCTGCAATCTAAATTATGATGACCTCACGACTGTTTCTCCAGGTAAAGCCAAAGAGAGTATATGTCCTCTCGAAGCTACTTTTGATACTGCACCCCCTCAAAGCAATTTTCGGTTCCAGTCTACCGTTGGACAACACACTCCCGGCTCCGTAGCTGATATTCATCAAGCCATCTGCAATCTAAATTATGATGACCTCACGACTGTTTCTCCAGGTAAAGCCAAAGAGAGTATATGTCCTCTCGAAGCTACCTTTGATACTGCACCCCCTCAAAGTAATTTTCGGTTCCAGTCTACCGTTGGACAACATACTTCCGACTCCGTAGCTGACTTCCACCTAGCTATCCGTGACTCAAATTATGAAGACACCACGACTGTTGCTCCAGGTAAATGCCAGGAATGTATATGTTCCTCCGAAGCTAGACATACAGATACTGCCTCCCTTCAAATGAATTCCCGTTCCCAGCTCAGAATATACTACCAAAACGTGAGAGGACTACGCACAAAGATCGATCTGTTCGTAGCTGTAACCGACGCAGAGCACGACGTCATTATCCTGACAGAAACATGGCTGAACGACGAAATCAATTCCCTGCAGCTGTTTGGACCTAGATATACGGTCTATCGTAACGATCGTGACCCAGTCGTTTCTGGTAAAAAAAGGGGCGGGGGTGTACTTATAGCTGTTTCTAATCGGTTAGCGTCTAAACAAAAAAGTTTTAACAATAACGGCGTAGAACAACTCTGGGTAAACCTTAATAGCCATGGTATTAACACATGTGTGGGCGTCGTATACCTCCCTCCGGACTCCGCAGATAACATAAACGTTATTCAGAACCATATTCAATCCGCACTTGACATTGCTAATTCGCTAGAACCCCAAGCTTCTCATTTGTTATTTGGAGATTACAACCAGCCTGGTCTTGTATGGAAAACGACTTCTTTCGGTTATGCTTACGCCGACCATTCCGACTCATCCCTTTCGAGATCTAGCGTTGCTTTACTAGACGGGATGTCATTACTCAACATGCTGCAAATGTGTACCATCACGAACAGACTAAATCGCACGTTAGATCTTCTGTTTGTAAATGAAGATGCATACAAGAACTGCCATGTCTATCGTGCAGATGAGCCACTCGTTGAAATAGATTCGCATCACCCTCCCCTCTTAGTTGAGCAGACCTGTCCTGGACAGGTTATTTTTGACGAGATTCTTGACGATTTGAAGTATAACTTTTCAAAAACCGATTTTCCTGGACTCAACAACTCACTGCAAACGATTGACTGGGTGACTTTGCTCAATAACGCAACCGATGTAAATGACGCAGTAGAAGAGTTCTCATCGATCCTGACCCAACTGTTTGAAATATATGTCCCAGCCCCGCGTCCTAAACCAAAACCACTTTGGTCCAATCGACGTCTCCGAGAACTTAAACGACTGAGGGCAGCCGCGCTTCGGCACTACACTAACCGACGAAATCCCAATACAAAGCGGGAATTCATATATGCTAGCAACAATTACAAAGCTTATAACCGCTTCCTATACTCTCGGCATATATTACAAACGCAATCTGACCTTGAGCGAAATCCGAAACGTTTCTGGTCTTTTGTAAATGAGAAGCGTAAAGAGAGTGGACTTCCTTCTAGTATGACTCTGGCAAATGAAACTTCTAGCACGACTCGCGGTATATGTAACCTGTTTGCAAAACATTTTTCGTGTGCATTTGAAACAGTTCCGACTACTCCAGAACAGGTCGAAATCGGACTACGAGATGTTCCCAGGGGTGTGATGGACCTAGGTAACATCCATTTTACGGAGGAAGACATTGTTGCTGCTACTGATAAATTGAAATCTTCGACTTCGGTCCTGATGGGATTCCTGCCATTATTTTAAAAAGATGTGCGAGTGCCCTTTCCGCTCCCCTAAAGCTGATTTTTAATCTATCTTTGTCGCAAGGGACGTTTGGAAAAAATCGGTTATGTTTCCTGTTTTAAAAAAAGGTGATAAGCAGGACATAGCAAATTATCGGGGCATAACCTCTCTCTGTGCGGGGTCCAAGTTATTTGAAATTCTAGTAAGCAATGTATTGTTCCGGGAAGCCAAAACATATATATCAACAGATCAACACGGGTTCTTCCCAGGTAGATCAACATCCACGAATTTAGCACAATTCACTTCACACTGTAATAAAAGTTTTGAATGCGGAGCACAAGTGGATACTATTTATACAGATCTCAAAGCAGCATTCGATCGTGTTGATCACTCGCTCCTACTGGCGAAGATAGAAAGATTGGGTGCCTCACTCAACTTCACCAAGTGGCTTAAATCATACCTTGTAGGTCGTACCTTATCTGTCAAACTAGGAAATGTTGAGTCACATAACTTTATAAATTTATCAGGTGTGCCCCAGGGTAGTAATCTTGGACCCTTGCTGTTCTCCTTGTTCTTCAATGACGTTTGTAATGTCCTTCCACCAGGATGCAAACTTATCTATGCAGATGACCTTAAACTGTTTCTTATTGTACGATCTGAATTGGACTGCATTGAACTACAGCGACAACTAGATGAATTTTGTAACTGGTGCACTCGAAATCGGTTGACTATCAGTGTATCCAAATGCTCAGTAATTTCTTTCACGCGCAGAAAAAATCCAATTTTGTGGTGTTATACTATCTCAGGGAAACTACTGGATAGAGTGTCAGTTGTCAGGGACCTTGGTGTACAGCTGGATTCTAAATTGACGTTTAGAGATCACTATTCCCACATCATTGCGAAAGCCAATCGGAACCTTGGTTTTATCATTAGAATAGCCAAAGAGTTTACTGACCCATACTGTCTGAGAGCACTGTACTTCTCTCTTGTACGCTCCATCCTGGAAGCTTCAGCTATCATTTGGTGCCCGTACACAAATGTCTGGATTACCAGAATTGAATCTATACAAGCTAGGTTTCTCCGATATGCCCTTAAAACCTTGCCATGGCGCAACCCGATAGAGTTGCCACCTTACATTGAACGCTGTCGTCTGCTCGACATGGATCCTCTTTCAAAAAGGCGAAATATATCCAGAGCCGTGTTTGTAGGGAAAGTTCTAACAGGTGAAATAGATGCCCCAAATATACTTTCTCAGATTAATGTAAATGTGCCCGCTAGAAGTATAAGATCGTGGAATTTTTTAAGACTTGACTATCAAAGTACTGATTATGGACAGAATGAACCCATAAGGGCGATGTGTAGCGTATTTAATAATGTTTATGAATGTTTTGACTTCTCTGTATCAAGTGACGTTTTTAAAAATAGGCTTAAACGGCTAACTTAGTGCATAAGATGTGATTTAGATAGTGATTTTGATTTGTTAGATGTATTATTAGTAACACATTGTAATGTAATGTAATGTTATGTAATGTAATGTGTAGTATTGTTTAATACGTATATGTGAAAAGATAATGAGGTTTTTACGCGCATTTGGAGGTTGTTTGATGGACTCCAAATGGGCTTTTCCTCATTCTATATTTTATGTAGACCATGTAGGTCAGATGAAAAATAAATAAATAAATAAATAAATATTATGTTATAGGGTAAGGAGCCTATTTTGGCATATTACCATACCACAAAAAGGATGAGATTGGGTGCTACCCAATGGCGGAAAATGGGTAACAAAAAACGTTATGTTTGCTGTTCTTTTACTGGCAGAAGTGGATGAAATATCGTCTATTTCTATTAATGAAAGGGAAAATTTCCAACTCTGATCCTGATAATCTGTATAAGAAAAACTTGAACTTTTCGATGCCTGACATAAAAGTCATGCGCCCTTTCAGTGAAGCGGAAAGGAAAATGCGTTTTTGTAATTGAAATATAATTGCTGCTTTCATGCGTCCCATTAAGCTGGAAACATCTTCTCTTTATATCTCCTCGACAGTGTACTGTAAGAAATCAATTCACTGGCACCCCTTTTCTACCTTCGCAACACATTACATCCGAACCAACTAGCAAGTGAATCACACCATTATATGAGCCAACAGCCCAAGAGGCCAAATGTAGTCATAATGTAATTCACACATTGTGCCCTTATGGTTTCTTTTATCGCCTCTCCAACATTGACCACTTTTCCTCCAGCTGAGCGGAAAACGAATAAAAACAGCAAATCGTACATCAAGGCTGCTTCCTTCGGCAAATGTCCCCCGTGCTTATCTGTTTTATGGCGCTACTGAGTCAAAAGCACAATTTTCCTGTTTATAAATCAACTGCTACTTCTCCCCTAACACTTGTTTTTGTACGGAGCAACTCATCTGTCGGTTTGAATGCTCAAACAAAGCCAAAAGAACCACATTGTGAGTTTCCTTCACGAGTGATATACTGAGTGGGTGACTTGACTATAAAGAATCCGGAATTCCGGCACGGGGGCATCGCCAATATCTGTCTAATAAATGATGCAGAGTATGTACAGCGTATTGTTCATTCTCCTTGACTTATCCCTCGGTTGGAGAATCAATGCAAAAAAAAAAAGAAATACGAACATGAGGGTAGCAAAAACACTCTGAAGTGCTCGATTGTCACAGTAAATCTTTGCTGAAGTTTTTAGTTATTGATAAAGCCAGCAGCTCCTTGAAGATATATAGTGGTGGTAATCAGAATTTCATAACCATTACCCTTTGAAAATAATCGGAGACAAGTCAGCATGCAAATAATGTGATAAATATGTGATTTCTTTTAAAGTCTCTTGATTCTCTGGAAATTTCAACGTTTAAACAAAAGTTGATCCTTTTCAATAGACTTATTGTCAAAAGCATTTATACGCTCTATGTTGCACCTGTACCTCTTATTGGAAAACACGAGTAGTTGCACTTGTATCCAGAGAAATCGAGAATTATATTAATTGGAAAAGAGAACGTGTCCGAATAGGAATGGCACCCATCAACTCTGCGACGTTGAAGCTAGAAATGCATAACGATTGTAAATAGGAATTGATCTTTTATCTAGTTGACTTCGACAAATTTACGTGGCGACGCTATGATAAATCAGCTGCGAAGTCCATCGAATCCATAGACCGAAACGTAGACGTAGATAACGATGCGAAATTAAAAATTGCGTAGCCACAAAACACTTAGTATTTGAATCAGTTGAATAATTACGCAAGTATTTAAAAATAAAATTAATTATATGGTTTTCACAATAAATTTAAAAATACGCTAAATAAAATTCAGCATTTCAGGTCCGTGGGAACGCTATAAATTTGTTAGAAATGTGATGCTTTGAATTAAAGTAGGCGTGAACATACTAAAATTATTACCAAAGTTTTCAGAAGCCCCAAATAGGACCAGCTCAGTGTTGTGTTGCGAAAATGTCAAGTATTGCACACTGCAAATAAGCAAATACAAGTGAAGTTGATCTCTGCCAATCGTTTCTGTATCAAATCGTTCCACATAAAAAGTTTCCCTAACAGCATTTCAGTTGAAAAGAGCAAAAAGTGCCATGAAATGTTATCCCAACAGACAAACACTCATCTGGTTTTACGATCTGCTGCCTGCACAAACAGCTCACACTGCTTGCAGACAGAACGATTCGGAATAGCTATCAAATACAAACTGACACAGGAGCAGTAAAAAATCATGAAGGATTACAATCACTTTTCACTTTCGATTTCATTTTGCCACATTCAAGCAGCATGGAAACGATTGATTGGACTGTAACCCTTTGATCATGTTAAACGAGCTATGAGATACTCAGCGAAAAAGTTTATTTTAAATTTAGGTATATGAGTTACAATATTTGATTGTAATCATGCAAACAGGTACATGCAGGGTTACCGTACCCTAACTCATCTTAGCCCCTTTCTGATAACTAAACTATAACCCAGTAATACAACAAAACGAATCAACCAGTATACTTTAGTGAGGTTTTAGCAGTTATCAAATTCTTAAAATTAAAATTCTTAATTTAATTTAATTTAATTTTTATGTCCAGCATAAAACACATTTACTCGCATGTCGCAATACGGAGAAGTAGAATCCGTTACACCTGATACTTGGAGAAACTTCTTCCCGGGTACTCCTAATGGCGTTTTTGTAGTGAGGATGCGGGTTGAAAGGCCTATACCCTCCTACTTGACAATAAAACTCAAAACTCACGGAACTACAATTATGCAAACTACGCTATGCGCCCATGAGGGGCAAACTCCTACGTGCAAGTATTGTAAGCAGCCAACTCATCATGGACAACCTTGCGCGGAAGATGCATAGAAATATGCATCTCAACCGATTGCCAACTCACCTACGGCAAACCAACCTAAAACAGAGTTTTCAATGCCAATGCCTGAACCACAAACGGTGGTCAAATTTATGGCAGCTGTTCAGACCATAATGACAACCGCAAAAGAATCATCCAGCACCCCAAAAGTAACTGTAACCAAAATCGGCAACGAATGTAGTAACAATGACGACGGATTTACACAGATTAACAATAAGTGCAAGAAGCAGGGGAGAACATCTGATCCCGGACACCAAGCCAGTTTCGACCGAGACGTGAAAAACAAGAGAGAATTAAATGACCCCCTGACGCTGTTTGCCAACATACCTCGCAAAAGATTAAATAAAAAGTTGCGCACGAGATCCAATATGACTACAATAATTCTTGTTTGTATTTTTTATTTTTTACATGTATTGTAAACATGTAAAAGATCCACGGCTCCGTTAAGCTACCGCTATGAGCCGTTTCAAATAAACGAATTAAAAAAAATAAATAAAACACATTTCACACATCGACAGTGTGTCCAGATATCGACAAGTTGGAATGATCCTAACTATGATAATTTTTAACAGATTTTTCTAAACACTTCTGGATGTTTTGGATTCAGGAATCCATCCAGTTTTTCTAATTTTAAACTCTGTGAAAATACACGATCAAATAATTGGGTTCCGGGAATCCGGATCTCCGGAGATATTCTTCAGCGCTAGTTCACAATTTGTAAATTTCAATAGCATCCTAGTAATATCGATACCAATATTCTTGGAAAAGTCTCCGACTCCCGACACATAGATGATTTGATATCTGAACAGTCCAGTTCACAGTCCCATAGGGAACTGCTACGGGTTCTAATCTTTAAATGGTACAATAATGATAAGATGCACTCATTTGATGCAAACTAAAGAATTTTGACACCCATATTTCTAGGATTCCTTCTAAATTTACACATAGTTCCTCAGCTCCGGTAATCCGGTTTCGCGGGTACCAGATGACAGCATTCAGTTCATTGTCCTCAAGTCTAAAAGTGGATGAGTTCCTTATTTAAAATATTAAAAAAACACCTATTTCTATAGGGTGATTCAGAAGCAGTGCTATTTTTGAAAATGAGCCACCTTAGTTATGCAACTATTTTTCCAATATTGTATTATTGCAAATAAGCAGTAGTCTTCTTTACATTATTTTCAAAATCGCACATTTTTCGTCGTTTGCAATTTTGCAATGTTCGTTGCATTTATAGCATTGTAAGGTAAATTGCCGGTGATGCCAATCGAGCTGATATTTATTTGGACTGTATAAACCAATTTTTTGTTCGTTTTTTTTCACCAACTAATCTATATGACATTTAATGTGCGTAGGGAATACGCATGGTCTTGTCTTAGTGAAATGATGACTGTTGAACCGTGTATGCAGTTTTACAATTCAATTGAGAGTTATTCGCGAGAAGGATCGTAAATCGATTACCAATTTGCGGCTTAAATCAGATTCATTCTAATAATTTTCGTTCTTTGTATTGAATACTTTCACATGCTGAGTACATGTTGAGTACAACGTGCATATTATTGATGACCATAAGATAAGTGGTAATTGCGACAAAGGCAGGAGTTCTTTCCCTTTCCTTGTCACCTTAGAGGGTGTGTGGCGGCAGAATTCGGGAATTGATCCAATGGGTTTCGGATCCCACGTCGTATGAAGCGACAGAAACATGACTCGCTAAACTTCATTCACCGGATTTTTTGTGATATTTTAATTTTTTGTATTGAATTATTAACTGTATTCTGATCATTCTCATTTTTTCGTGATAAACCAGCTTTCCACGCAGCATATTTCCAAAAAACTGGCACAAAACTCATTAAAATGTGTCCAAAATAAGATGGATCTACCAGTCAAGATCACTAATGACTGACCAAAGTCTCTTTGACCACATCGGACATCTACGGCGGCCCTTGATTCAGTATAAAAACAAAAATGTTCAAAGGAGGGAAATTTAAAAATCGAATTTGTGTTTTCTATGCCAATTGTTGATAAAATGCATGAAACGCTGAGATTTAACGTAACCCGTATATTTCATATTTTGTATAGTTTTTCAATTTATTATATTTTGTACATTTTTTTACATATTTGTTGCATTTTTCATATTGCTAACATTTTCATATTTTTTACATTTCTTGCTTTAGCATATCTAACATTTTATACATTTCTAGACCTTAGTGACTCTCTTTGTTTACTTTCTCTTCTGTTAATAAATCGGTCGCTTTAACATTTATCCCCCAACTCTTTGCATAATATGCTAGTCAAAACCACCGTCTTTCGATCTGTACTGTTAAATAAGTAAAAAGTGCTATAGTTGCGCCGTAAAAATCGAAAGATAAAGTAAACAAAGAGAGTAACTCATTGCAGATATGTCTTTTTGAAAAAACGCTCAAGATTTCTGTTACATTTCATATATTTTTATAAATTTTTCAACTTTTTTTATATTTTGACAATTTTTGCATGTTTAACATTTTTTACATTTCCTACATTATCTACAATTTCACATTTTTATTATTGTACCACATATAAAATTTGTAACATTTTAAACATATTTTGCATTTTTAACATTTTGTACATTATTTAAATTTTTGCTTTTTTTTTCTTTTTTAAATTTTCTACATTTTTCACATATTTTACAATTTTGACATCTTTGACATTTTTAACATTTTTAACATTCTTAACATTTTTAACATTTTTAACATTTTTAACATTTTTAACATTTTTAACATTTTTAACATTTTTAACATTTTTAACATTTTTAACATTTTTAACATTTTTAACATTTTTAACATTTTTAACATTTTTAACATTTTTAACATTTTTAACATTTTTAACATTTTTAACATTTTTAACATTTTTAACATTTTTAACATTTTTAACATTTTTAACATTTTTAACATTTTTAACATTTTTAACATTTTTAACATTTTTAACATTTTTAACATTTTTAACATTTTTAACATTTTTAACATTTTTAACATTTTTAACATTTTTAACATTTTTAACATTTTTAACATTTTTAACATTTTTAACATTTTTAACATTTTTAACATTTTTAACATTTTTAACATTTTTAACATTTTTAACATTTTTAACATTTTTAACATTTTTAACATTTTTAACATTTTTAACATTTTTAACATTTTTAACATTTTTAACATTTTTAACATTTTTAACATTTTTAACATTTTTAACATTTTTAACATTTTTAACATTTTTAACATTTTTAACATTTTTAACATTTTTAACATTTTTAACATTTTTAACATTTTTAACATTTTTAACATTTTTAACATTTTTATCATTTTTATCATTTTTAACATTTTTAACATTTTTAACATTTTTAACATTTTTAACATTTTTAACATTTTTAACATTTTTAACATTTTTAACATTTTTAACATTTTTAACATTTTTAACATTTTTAACATTTTTAACATTTTTAACATTTTTAACATTTTTAACATTTTTAACATTTTTAACATTTTTAACATTTTTAACATTTTTAACATTTTTAACATTTTTAACATTTTTAACATTTTTAACATTTTTAACATTTTTAACATTTTTAACATTTATAACATTTATAACATTTATAACATTTATGACATTTTTAACATTTTTAACATTTTTAACATTTATAATATTTTTAACATTTTTAACATTTTTAACATTTTTAACATTTTTTAACATTTTTAACATTTTTAACATTTTTAACATTTTTAACATTTGTAATATTTTTAACATTTTTAGCATTTTTAACATTTTTAGCATCTTTAACATTTTTAAACATTTTTAACATTTTTAACATTTTTAACATTTTTAACATTTTTTAACATTTTTAACATTTTTAACATTTTTAACATTTTAACATTTTTAACATTTTTAACATTTTTAACATTTTTAACATTTTTTAACATTTTTAACATTTTTAACATTTTTAACATTTTTAAACATTTTTAACATTTTTAAACATTTTTTAACATTTTTAACATTTTTTAACATTTTTTAACATTTTTAACATTTTTAACATTTTTAACATTTTTAACATTTTTAACATTTTTAACATTTTTAACATTTTTAACATTTTTAACATTTTTTAACATTTTTAACATTTTTTAACATTTTTAACATTTTTAACATTTTTAAACATTTTTAACATTTTTAACATTTTTAACATTTTTAACATTTTTTAACATTTTTTAACATTTTTAACATTTTAACATTTTTAACATTTTTAACATTTTTTAACATTTTTAACATTTTTAACATTTTTAACATTTTTAACATTTTTAACATTTTTAACATTTTTAACATTTTTAAACATTTTTAACATTTTTAACATTTTTAACATTTTTTAACATTTTTAACATTTTTAACATTTTTAACATTTTTAACATTTTTAACATTTTTAACATTTTTAACATTTTTAACATTTTTAACATTTTTAACATTTTTAACATTTTTAACATTTTTAACATTTTTAACATTTTTAACATTTTTAACATTTTTAACATTTTTAACATTTTTAACATTTTTAACATTTTTAACATTTTTAACATTTTTAACATTTTTAACATTTTTAACATTTTTAACATTTTTAACATTTTTAACATTTTTAACATTTTTAACATTTTTAACATTTTTAACATTTTTAACATTTTTAACATTTTTAACACTTTTAACATTTTTAACATTTATCGATTGAAGAATTCGACTGTAATGTACTCAAACAGATCTTAATTTCGGCTAAGCAGTCTCTTATGGATTAAAACGAATTATGTTATGATTACTCCGACGTTTCGATGCAGGGTTCGCATCATCTTCAGGGGACACTGTATATTCAAGAAAATTTGTTTAACATAAATGAAAAAAACCTATCACATACAACAAAACATTGACTTACAATCTACTCATTCGTTCCTTGTTAAGTGGCTTTTCTAAGCATACTGTCTTTACAAAAAGGAGCGGTGGGTGGTACATGGGCTATAAAGGTTCAGAATGATGATTTTAACGATAATAACATTAATTTGAAATTCGAAACAACTTCTAAAAAATTCGATGCTTACTGTTCGCTTTGGTCTGGCTTGCTATGGCGGTTCTGAACTAAACTTATTGGTATTTGATTATGGGAACTATTGCTATAAAATCTGGTCGTCGATATTTTTGACAGGTTTGTGATGTGATTGCTAAAGTGAGATAGATCTATTATTGCTCTAATATTCTGTAAGCTAGTGTGGTCCAATACTATGTAGTATCGCTGCATATGCGGTATTGAGTCCGTCCAGATCAACTCGTTTGTTGACTGTGTTGGGTGTGTTGTGAATATGACACATTTCTAAAAAACACAGGGTACTGGTGTGCATGCTACGGTCGATTATGGATGTGTTCTCGAGATCGAAGTGATGTGCATATCGGATGCAGTGCTCGATAAGCGCTGTCTTCTCTTTCAGCTCATTTATCTGTTGCACATTGTCGGTGACCGCTTGTTCCAGCATTGCAAGTTTGTTTATGTTCGACTTGTGACCAGATAGTCTTGTGGAAAGTTTATTGTGGGTCATTCCTATGTAGCAGCACTGACAGCTGCCACAAGGAATTTTATAAATGATGTTGTTTTGGTCATATTTGCTTTTAGCATCTTTAACATTGGTATGGATTTTTTGGATGGTGTTATATTGCCTGGTGCAAATTGTTATATGTGGAAAATCGGTGGCTAGTATTTTAGTGAGTCGTTCAGTGAGATAGGGGACGTATATCATCGATCGATATGCGGGTACCTGTTGTTGGTTGTTGTTACCATTCGGCTGGTGTGCACACACACACGCACACACAACGAATTGGAGCAAAAGCAGATCATCTACACCAACTTAATGAGCAACAACTATCCTCGGACACTCATCAGCAGACTAATCCAGCGATATCAAACACATAAACATCACAAGGCAACCGAATCGTCCAGCCATCCATCCACCACCGCACAGCCAGCCACCGCCCAGCCAGCTACCGACCAGCCGATCACCGCCCAGCCAACCACCGCTAGTCCAACCTTTACTGAACCACTAGCACACCAGCCGAATGGTAACAACAACCAACAACAGGTACCCGCATATCGATCGATGATATACGTCCCCTATCTCACTGAACGACTCACTAAAATACTAGCCACCGATTTTCCACATATAACAATTTGCACCAGGCAATATAACACCATCCAAAAAATCCATACCAATGTTAAAGATGCTAAAAGCAAATATGACCAAAACAACATCATTTATAAAATTCCTTGTGGCAGCTGTCAGTGCTGCTACATAGGAATGACCCACAATAAACTTTCCACAAGACTATCTGGTCACAAGTCGAACATAAACAAACTTGCAATGCTGGAACAAGCGGTCACCGACAATGTGCAACAGATAAATGAGCTGAAAGAGAAGACAGCGCTTATCGAGCACTGCATCCGATATGCACATCACTTCGATCTCGAGAACACATCCATAATCGACCGTAGCATGCACACCAGTACCCTGTGTTTTTTAGAAATGTGTCATATTCACAACACACCCAACACAGTCAACAAACGAGTTGATCTGGACGGACTCAATACCGCATATGCAGCGATACTACATAGTATTGGACCACACTAGCTTACAGAATATTAGAGCAATAATAGATCTATCTCACTTTAGCAATCACATCACAAACCTGTCAAAAATATCGACGACCAGATTTTATAGCAATAGTTCCCATAATCAAATACCAATAAGTTTAGTTCAGAACCGCCATAGCAAGCCAGACCAAAGCGAACAGTAAGCATCGAATTTTTTAGAAGTTGTTTCGAATTTCAAATTAATGTTATTATCGTTAAAATCATCATTCTGAACCTTTATAGCCCATGTACCACCCACCGCTCCTTTTTGTAAAGACAGTATGCTTAGAAAAGCCACTTAACAAGGAACGAATGAGTAGATTGTAAGTCAATGTTTTGTTGTATGTGATAGGTTTTTTTCATTTATGTTAAACAAATTTTCTTGAATATACAGTGTCCCCTGAAGATGATGCGAACCCTGCATCGAAACGTCGGAGTAATCATAACATAATTCGTTTTAATCCATAAGAGACTGCTTAGCCGAAATTAAGATCTATTTTTAACATTTTTAACATTTTTAACATTTTTAACATTTTTAACATTTTTAACATTTTTAACATTTTTAACATTTTTAACATTTTTAACATTTTTAACATTTTTAACATTTTTAACATTTTTAACATTTTTAACATTTTTAACATTTTTAACATTTTTAACATTTTTAACATTTTTAACATTTTTAACATTTTTAACATTTTTAACATTTTTAACATTTTTAACATTTTTAACATTTTTAACATTTTTAACATTTTTAACATTTTTAACATTTTTAACATTTTTAACATTTTTAACATTTTTAACATTTTTAACATTTTTAACATTTTTAACATTTTTAACATTTTTAACATTTTTAACATTTTTAACATTTTTAACATTTTTAACATTTTTAACATTTTTAACATTTTTAACATTTTTAACATTTTTAACATTTTTAACATTTTTAACATTTTTAACATTTTTAACATTTTTAACATTTTTAACATTTTTAACATTCTTAACATTTTTAACATTTTTAACATATTTAACATTTTTAACATTTTTAACATTTTTAACATTTTTAACATTTTTAACATTTTTAACATTTTTAACATTTTTAACATTTTTAACATTTTTAACATTTTTATCATTTTTAACATTTTTAACATTTTTAACATTTTTAACATTTTTAACATTTTTAACATTTTTAACATTTTTAACATTTTTAACATTTTTAACATTTTTAACATTTTTAACATTTCTAACATTTTTAACATTTTTAACATTTTTAACATTTTTAACATTTTTAACATTTTTAACATTTTTAACATTTTTAACATTTTTAACATTTTTAACATTTTTAACATTTTTAACATTTTTAACATTTTTAACATTTTTAACATTTTTAACATTTTTAACATTTTTAACATTTTTAACATTTTTAACATTTTTAATATTTTTAACATTTAACATTTTTAACATTTTTAACATTTTTAACATTTTTAACATTTTTAACATTTTTAACATTTTTAACATTTTTAACATTTTTAACATTTTTAACATTTTTAACATTTTTAACATTTTTAACATTTTTAACATTTTTAACATTTTTAACATTTTTAACATTTTTAACATTTTTAACATTTTTTACATTTTTAACATTTTTAACATTTTTAACGATTTTAACATTTTTAACATTTTTAACATTTTTAACATTTTTAACATTTTTAACATTTTTAACATTTTTAACATTTTTAACATTTTTAACATTTTTAACATTTTTAACATTTTTAACATTTTTAATATTTTTAATATTTTTAACATTTTTAACATTTTTAACATTTTTAACATTTTTAACATTTTTAACATTTTTAACATTTTTAACATTTCTAACATTTTTAACATTTTTAGCATTTTTAACATTTTTAACATTTTTAACATTTTTAACATTTTTAACATTTTTAACATTTTTAACATTTTTAACATTTTTATCATTTTTATCATTTTTATCATTTTTAACATTTTTAACATTTTTAACATTTTTAACATTTTTAACATTTTTAACATTTTTAACATTTTTAACATTTTTAACATTTTTAACATTTTTAACATTTTTAACATTTTTAACATTTTTAACATTTTTAACATTTTTAACATTTTTAACATTTTTAACATTTTTAACATTTTTAACATTTTTAATATTTTTAACATTTTTAACATTTTTAACATTTTTACCATTTTTAACATTTTTAACATTTTTAGCATTTTTAACATTTTTAACATTTTTAACATTTTTAACATTTTTAACATTTTTAACATTTTTAACATTTTTAACATTTTTAACATTTTTAACATTTTTAACATTTTTAACATTTTTAACATTTTTAACATTTTTAACATTTTTAACATTTTTAACATTTTTAACATTTTTAACATTTTTAACATTTCTAACATTTTTAACATTTTTAGCATTTTTAACATTTTTAACATTTTTAACATTTTTAATATTTTTAACATTTTTAACATTTTTAACATTTTTAACATTTTTAACATTTTTACCATTTTTAACATTTTTAACATTTTTAACATTTTTAACATTTTTAATATTTTTAACATTTTTAACATTTTTAACATTTTTAACATTTTTAACATTACATTTTTAACATTTTTAACATTTTTAACATTTTTAACATTTTTAATATTTTTAACATTTTTAACATTTTTAACATTTTAACATTTTTAACATTTTTAACATTTTTAATATTTTTAACATTTTTAACATTTTTAACATTTTTAACATTTTTACCATTTTTAACATTTTTAACATTTTTAACATTTTTAACATTTATAACATTTATAACATTTTTAACATTTTTAACATTTTTAACATTTTTAACATTTTTAACATTTTTAACATTTTTAACATTTTTAATATTTTTAACATTTTTAACATTTTTAACATTTTTAACATTTTTACCATTTTTAACATTTTTAACATTTTTAACATTTATAACATTTTTAACATTTTTAACATTTTTAACATTTTTAACATTTTTAACATTTTTAACATTTTTAACATTTTTAACATTTTTAACATTTATAACATTTTTAACATTTTTAATATTTTTAACATTTTTAACATTTTTAACATTTTTAACATTTTTAACATTTTTAACATTTTTAATATTTTTAACATTTTTAACATTTTTAACATTTTTAACATTTTTACCATTTTTAACATTTTTAACATTTTTAACATTTATAACATTTATAACATTTTTAACATTTTTAACATTTTTAACATTTTTAACATTTTTAACATTTTTAACATTTTTAACATTTTAACATTTTTAACATTTTTAACATTTTTAACATTTTTAACATTTTTAACATTTTTAACATTTTTAACATTTTTAACATTTTTAACATTTTTAACATTTTTAACATTTTTAACATTTTAATTAACATTTTAACATTTTTAACATTTCTATCATTTTTAACATTTTTAGCATTTTTAACATTTTTAACATTTTTAACATTTTTAACATTTTTAACATTTTTAACATTTTTAACATTTTTAACATTTTTAACATTTTTAACATTTTTAACATTTTTAACATTTTTAACATTTTTATCATTTTTATCATTTTTATCATTTTTAACATTTTTAACATTTTTAACATTTTTAACATTTTTAACATTTTTAACATTTTTAACATTTTTAACATTTTTAACATTTTTAACATTTTTAACATTTTTAACATTTTTAACATTTTTAACATTTTTAACATTTTTAACATTTTTAACATTTTTAACATTTTTAATATTTTTAACATTTTTAACATTTTTAACATTTTTAACATTTTTTACCATTTTTAACATTTTTAACATTTTTAACATTTTTAACATTTTTAACATTTTTAACATTTTTAACATTTTTAACATTTTTAACATTTTTTAACATTTTTAACATTTTAAACATTTTTAACATTTTTAACATTTTTAACATTTTTAACATTTTTAACATTTTAACATTTTTAACATTTTTAACATTTTTAACATTTTTAACATTTTTAACATTTTTAACATTTTTTACATTTTTAACATTTTAACATTTTTAACATTTTTAACATTTTTAACATTTTTTTAACATTTTTAACATTTTTAACATTTTTAACATTTTAACATTTTTAACATTTTTAACATTTTTAACATTTTTAACATTTTTAACATTTTTAACATTTTTAACATTCTTAACATTTTAACATTTTAACATTTTTAACATTTTTAACATTTTTAACATTTTTAACATTTTTAACATTTTTAACATTTTTAACATTTTTAACATTTTTAACATTTTTAAACATTTTTAACATTTTTAACATTTTTAACATTTTTAACATTTTTAACATTTTTAACATTTTTAATATTTTAACATTTTTAACATTTTTAACATTTTTAACATTTTTAACATTTTTAACATTTTTAACATTTTTAACATTTTTAACATTTTTAACATTTTTAACATTTTTAACATTTTTAACATTTTTAACATTTTTAACATTTTTAACATTTTTAACATTTTTAACATTTTTAACATTTTTAACATTTTTAACATTTTTAACATTTTTAGCATTTTTAACATTTTTAACATTTTAACATTTTTAACATTTTTAACATTTTTAACATTTTTAACATTTTTAACATTTTAACATTTTTAACATTTTTAACATTTTTAACATTTTAACATTTTTAACATTTTTAACATTTTTAACATTTTTAACATTTTTAACATTTTTAATATTTTTAACATTTTAACATTTTTAACATTTTTAACATTTTTAACATTTTTAACATTTTTAACATTTTTAACATTTTTAACATTTTAACATTTTTAACATTTCTAACATTTTTAACATTTTTAGCATTTTTAACATTTTTAACATTTTTAACATTTTTAACATTTTTAACATTTTTAACATTTTTAACATTTTTAACATTTTTAACATTTTTAACATTTTATCATTTTTATCATTTTTATCATTTTTAACATTTTAACATTTTTAACATTTTTAACATTTTTAACATTTTTAACATTTTAACATTTTTAACATTTTTAACATTTTTAGCATTTTTAACATTTTTAACATTTTTAACATTTTTAACATTTTTAACATTTTTAACATTTTAACATTTTTAACATTTTTATCATTTTTATCATTTTTAACATTTTTAACATTTTTAACATTTTTAACATTTTTAACATTTTTAACATTTTTAACATTTTTAACATTTTTAACATTTTTAACATTTTTAACATTTTTAACATTTTTAACATTTTTAACATTTTTAACATTTTTAACATTTTTAACATTTTTAACATTTTTATCATTTTTATCATTTTTATCATTTTTAACATTTTTAACATTTTAACATTTTTAACATTTTTAACATTTTTAACATTTTTAACATTTTTAACATTTTTAACATTTTTAACATTTTTAACATTTTTAACATTTTTAACATTTTTAACATTTTTAACATTTTTAACATTTTTAACATTTTTAACATTTTTAACATTTTTAACATTTTTAACATTTATAACATTTATAACATTTTTAACATTTTTAACATTTTTAACATTTATAATATTTTTAACATTTTTAACATTTTTAACATTTTA